>NC_084842.1:90790597-91111964 GCF_033115175.1 Lepus europaeus | reverse complement strand
GGGCCTCGCTCCCGCCCGCCCCGCGGAACCCGGTCCCCCCACGCCCGCTCCGCGCTCCTCTCTGTCCTGCGGGTCTACAGCCCAGGCCCCTTCTCCGGACCCTTCCTTGCCGCTCCCCGCGCCCCTCCCCGCTGCTGCTTCGCAGCCCCCTCTGTGGCCTGTCCCGGGCAGGGCAGCTCGCCCCGCGCCCACCTGTCCTCCCCTCCACCCAGGCGAGGGGCCTGGGTCTTCCGCCCCTCTCCTCCGGGACTGGCTCCTCCGAAGCAGAGCCTTAAATGTTCATTTATTTATTTTCATCTTCTTCAGAGGCAGAGAGAGAGAGAGAGAGAGGTCTTCCATCCACTGGTTCACTCCCCAGATGGCCACAACGGCCAGAGCTGCGCCGATCTGAAGCCAGGAGCCAGGAGTTTCTTCAGGGTCTCCCACGCGGGTGAGGGGCCCAAGCACTTGGCCCATCTTCCACTGCTTTCCCAGGCCACAGCAGAGAGCTGGATCGGAAGAGGGGCAGCCGGGACTCTAACCAGGGCACACATGAGACAGCGGCACTGCAGGTGGTGGCTAAACTGGTGGTCCCAGCGCCCACCAAGAGTGAAATTCAGGAACAAGGGCAGACCCTCTCGTCTCTGCAGCCCCAGGGGCTCCCTGCCTCCCCGCATGGGCCACCCACGGCCCCTCAACCCGCACAGCTTCACCCTCCTGCCAGCTACCTGGCCATCCGCCCAGGGCCTGGGTGTGGGCTGCCCCCTGCTGGGATCGCTGACCCCCTCACTGGGTCCTGACTCCTGCGGGTCACCCCCTCCTCACAGGGTCCTGACTCCTGCGGGTCACCCCCTCCTCACTGGGTCCTGACTCCTGTGGGTCACCCCCTCCTCACTGGGTCCTGACTCCTGTGGGTCACCCCCTCCTCACAGGGTCCTGACTCCTGGGGGTCACCCCCTCCTCACTGGGTCCTGACTCCTGTGGGTCACCCCCTCCCTCACTGGGTCCTGACTCCTGCGGGTCACCCCCTCCTCACTGGTCCTGACCCCTGTGGATCACCCCCTCCCCTCACTGGGTCCTGACTCCTGCGGGTCACGCCCTCCTCACTGGGTCCTGACTCCTGGGGGTCACCCCCTCCCCTCACTGGGTCCTGACCCCTGTGGGTCACCCCCTCCACACTGGGTCCTGACTCCGGTGGGTCACCCCCTGCTCACTGGGTCCTGACTCCTGTGGGTCACCCCCTCCTCACTGGGTCCTGACTCCTGTGGGTCACCCCCTCCTCACAGGGTCCTGACTCCTGGGGGTCACCCCCTCCTCACTGGGTCCTGACTCCTGTGGGTCACCCCCTCCTCACTGGGTCCTGACTCCTGTGGGTCACCCCCTCCTCACAGGGTCCTGACTCCTGGGGGTCACCCCCTCCTCACTGGGTCCTGACTCCTGTGGGTCACCCCCTCCCCTCACTGGGTCCTGACTCCTGCGGGTCACCCCCTCCTCACTGGTCCTGACCCCTGTGGATCACCCCCTCCCCTCACTGGGTCCTGACTCCTGCGGGTCACCCCCTCCTCACTGGGTCCTGACTCCTGGGGTCACCCCCTCCCCTCACTGGGTCCTGACCCCTGTGGGTCACCCCCTCCTCACTGGGTCCTGACTCCGGTGGGTCACCCCCTGCTCACTGGGTCCTGACTCCTGTGGGTCACCCCCTCCTTACTGGGTCCTGACTCCTGGGGGTCACCCCTCCTCACTGGGTCCTGACTCCTGCGGGTCACCCCCTCCTCACAGGGTCCTGACTCCTTGGGTCACCCCCTCCCCTCACTGGGTCCTGACTCCTGTGGGTCACCCCCTCCTCACTGGGTCCTGACTCCGGTGAGTCACCCCCTCACCTCACTGGGTCCTGACTCCTGGGGGTCACCCCCTCCTCACTGGGTCCTGACTCCTGTGGGTCACCCCCTCCTCACTGGGTCCTGACTCCGGTGAGTCACCCCCTCCCCTCACTGGGTCCTGACTCCTGGGGGTCACCCCCTCCTCACTGGGTCCTGACTCCTGGGGGTCACCCCCTCCTCACTGGGTCCTGACTCCTGGGGGTCACCCCCTCCCCTCACTGGGTCCTGACTCCTGTGGGTCACCCCCTCCTCACTGTTCCTGACTCCTGTAGGTCACCCCCTCCCCTCACTGGGTCCTGACTCCCGTGGGTCACCCCCTCCCCTTCTGGGTCCTGACTCCTGCGGGTCACCCCCTCCCCTCACTGGGTCCTGACTCCTGTAGGTAACCCCCTCCTCACTGGGTCCTGACTCCTGTAGGTCACCCCTTCCCCTCACTGGGTCCTGACTCCTGCGGGTCACCCCCTCCTCACTGGTCCTGACCCCTGTGGATCACCCCCTCCCCTCACTGGGTCCTGACTCCTGCGGGTCACCCCCTCCTCACTGGGTCCTGACTCCTGTGGGTCACCCCCTCCTCACTGGGTCCTGACTCCTGGGGTCACCCCCTCCTCACTGGGTCTGACACCTGTGGGTCACCCCCTCCTCACTGGGTCCTGATTCCCGTGGGTCACCCCCTCCTCACTGGGTCCTGACTCCTGGGGGTCACCCCTCCTCACTGGGTCCTGACTCTTGCGGGTCACCCCCTCCTCACTGGTCCTGACTCCTTGGGTCACCCCCTCCTCACTGGGTCCTGACTCCTGTGGGTCACCCCCTCCTCACTGGGTCCTGACTCCTGTGGTCACCCCTCCTCACTGGGTCCTGACTCCTGCGAGTCACCCCCTCCTCACTGGGTCCTGACTCCCGTGGGTCACCCCCTCCTCACTGGGTCCTGACTCCCGTGGGTCACCCCCTCCTCACTGGGTCCTGACTCCTGGGGATCACCCCCTCCCCTCACTGGGTCCTGACTCCCGTGGGTCACCCCCTCCTCACTGGGTCCTGACTCCTGGGGGTCACCCCTCCTCACTCGGTCCTGACTCCTGGGGGTCACCCCCTCCCATGCTGGGTCCTGACTCCTATGGGTCACCCCCTCCTCACTGGGTCCTGACCCCTGTGGTTCACCCCCTCCTCACTGGGTCCTGACCCCTGGGGGTCACCCCCTCCTCACTGGGTCCTGACTCCTGGGGGTCACCCCCTCCTCACTGGGTCCTGACTCCTGGGGGTCACCCCTCCTCACTGGGTCCTGACTCCTGGGGGTCACCCCCTCCTCACTGGGTCCTGACTCCTGGGGGTCACCCCCTCCTCACTGGGTCCTGAGTCCTGTGGGTCACCCCCTCCCCTCACTGGGTCCTGACCCCTGGGGGTCACCCCCTCCTCACTGGGTCCTGACTCCTGGGGGTCACCCCTCCTCACTGGGTCCTGACTCCTGGGGGTCACCCCCTCCTCACTGGGTCCTGACTCCTGGGGGTCACCCCTCCTCACAGGGTCCTGACTCCTGGGGTCACCCCCCTCCTCACTGGGTCCTGACTCCTGGGGGTCACCCCCTCCTCACTGGGTCCTGACTCCTGGGGGTTACCCCCTCCTCACTGGGTCCTGACTCCTGTGGGTCACCCCCTCCTCACTGGGTCCTGACTCCTGTGGGTCACCCCCTCCCATGCTGGGTCCTGACTCCTATGGGTCACCCCCTCCTCACTGGGTCCTGACTCCTGCGGGTCACCCCCTCCCATGCTGGGTCCTGACTCCTATGGGTCACCCCCTCCTCACTGGGTCCTGACCCCTGTGGGTCACCCCCTCCCATGCTGGTTCCTGACCCCTGTGGGTCACCCCCTCCCATGCTGGGTCCTGACTCCTGGGGGTCACCCCCTCCTTACTGGGTCCTGACTCCTGGGGGTCACCCCCTCCTCACTGGGTCCTGAATCCTGTGGATCACCCCCTCCCCTCACTGGGTCCTGACCCCTGTGGGTCACCCCCTCCTCACTGGGTCCTGACTCCTGTGGGTCACCCCCTCCTCACTGGTCCTGACTCCTGTGGGTCACCCCCTCCTCACTGGGTCCTGACTCCTGCGGGTCACCCCCTCCCTCACTGGGTCCTGACTCCTTGGGTCACCCCCTCCTCACTGGGTCCTGACTCCTGGGGGTCACCCCCTCCTCACTGGGTCCTGACTCCTTGGGTTACCCCCTCCCCTCACTGGGTCCTGACTCCTGTGGGTCACCCCCTCCTCACTGGGTCCTGACTCCTGTGGGTCACCCCCTCCTCACTGGGTCCTGACTCCTGTGGGTCACCCCCTCCTCACTGGGTCCTGACCCCTGTGGGTCACCCCCTCCCCTCACTGGGTCCTGACTCCTGTGGGTCACCCCCTCCCATGCTGGGTCCTGACTCCTGTGGGTCACCCCCTCCCCTCACTGGGTCCTGACTCCTTGGGTCACCCCCTCCCATGCTGGGTCCTGACTCCTGTGGGTCACCCCTCCTCACTGGGTCCTGACCCCTGTGGGTCACCCCCTCCCCTCACTGGGTCCTGACTCCTGTGGGTCACCCCCTCCTCACCGGACCTGACTCCTGTGGGTCACCCCCTCCTCACTGGTCCTGACTCCTGTGGGTCACCCCCTCCTCACTGGGTCCTGACTCCTGGGGGTCACCCCCTCCTCACTGGGTCCTGAGTCCTGTGGGTCACCCCCTCCCCTCACTGGGTCCTGACTCCTGTGGGTCACCCCCTCCTCACCGGTCCTGACTCCTGTGGGTCACCCCCTCCTCACCGGTCCTGACTCCTGTGGGTCACCCCCTCCTCACCGGTCCTGACTCCTGTGGGTCACCCCCTCCTCACTGGTCCTGACTCCTGTGGGTCACCCCCTCCTCACTGGGTCCTGACTCCTGTGGGTCACCCCCTCCCCTTCTGGGTCCTGACCCCTGTGGGTCACCCCCTCCCCTCATTGGATCCTGACTCCTGTGGGTCACCCCCTCCCCTTCTGGGTCCTGACCCCTGTGGGTCACCCCCTCCCCTCATTGGATCCTGACTCCTGTGGGTCACCCCCTCCTCACTGGGTCCTGACTCCTGTGGGTCACCCCCTCCACCCCCCAGCTCCAGCTTCCTGTACTCCCAGCTCAGGGTCAGGATGTCCATCCACAGGACGCTGGCTGGGTGGCCTGCGAGAGCAGCCGCCCACCTAGAGCACTGCCAGGCCCGTCCACGGCTGCCCTGGGCCGGGACAGCGGCCCGAAGCTGGCGGCAAATGAAAGGCTAAGGCTGCTGGCCAAACTGTGCCGTGTGCACTCGGGGGTCGCTGAGGGGCACAGCTGAGAGGGTCCCAGGGCAGAGTGCGGCCTGGGCACCGGGGGGCAGGGCACCTTGGGCCGGGAGCCTCCCCAGGGACTTGGCGGCCAAGTGGGCGTGGCACCCGCTGGCCTGGCCTCCTCTGTCAGCAGGCTTGCAGCCGCACATGAGGGTCAGGGGGACGTCCCCTCCCAGCCAGCCAGCCCTGGCGTCCACAGTGCCCGGGGGCTGGCACTCGGCTGGGGGGAGGCAAGCCTCAGGTGAGCCCCTCCCCACCAGGAGCTCAGCCCCGGGATCCTGCCCTCGCTCAGCTGGCCACCTCCTGCAGGACCTCAGTCTGCCGGGCTGTGGAATGGGCTCACTTCGCTTCCCGGGCAGGATCCCGGAGGCCCAGTCCCAGCTGCTCCGGCCAGCGGCTGTGGCCCCCCGAGGGCAGCCCTGCGCCCAGGCCGGGGACCTCCTGGGAGCCCTCCCTGCTGAGCCCGCCGAGCCCGCCCCCACCCCGCGGGCACAGGACGACTGTTTAATTTTGCGCTGGCAAGGAATAATAGAGTGCTGTGTATCTATTACAGATGTGCGGAGATTGGGCCGCCCGGCCGGCAGCCCATTCAGAGCCTCACAAAGCCGGCGCCCGCGCCCGGCCTGCCATTATCCATTCAGCGGGCGTAATAAATGAGCCGGCGCAGGCTGCCATATACCACCCGGCCCAGATAACGGCTGAAAGGAGAAAATTAAATTTTGCTTTTGTTGGAACATTATGATTTATGTATTTGTAATATAGGCTGCAGTGGGCAATTGGAGAAGAAAGACGGCCGGGCATCCTGGGGGGCCGCCGGGGCAGGCGGCCACTCCTGCGCGGTCGGGGCCGGGGGCGGGGGGCCGGTCCTGTCCGCCTCGCGCACCCTGTGGTCGGCGGCCGCCCGGATGGCACCACGGAGGAAACGGGCTCTGGCTGGCTGGGGCGCACCCTGACTGCACCCCAGGAGCAGCGGCCAGGACAGCACCTGGGCTGGGGCACAGGGCAGCTGCCTGACCCCGCCCAGGGCTCCCTTGTCATGCAGAACGGGGAAACTGAGGCTCACAGGGGCCTCCAGGAGGCCTGAGCCCTGCCCCTCGCCAGGGCCTCCTGTGGCCTCCTGGCGCCAAGTCACTGCCTCTGGCCACTGTCCCCCCGGGAGACAAGGCCCCTGCCTGCGGCCAGCTGCTCCCTGGACCCAGCTTGACCCAAACCAAGCACCCCTCTCCCCTGCCCTCCCTGTGCAGGACACCTGCTCGCTCGCTCTCACTTGCTCTCTTCAGGACGCTGCCCCCTGAGGCCTCTGATCACCCCCAGTGCCCGGCCTGGCCTGGGACAGGCGTCCTTGCTCCCTGTCCCCTCCTGAACCCCAGTCCAGTTTTCCTGGGGCTCCAGGCACTGGGCTGGCACCGGGGACTTTGTCA
Organism: Lepus europaeus; assembly: GCF_033115175.1. Taxonomy (NCBI): domain Eukaryota; kingdom Metazoa; phylum Chordata; class Mammalia; order Lagomorpha; family Leporidae; genus Lepus; species Lepus europaeus. The sequence goes on along the minus strand of NC_084842.1, from coordinate 91,105,364 downwards.
GGGTTCTCCCCAGAGCTCTGTGGGGGGCGCTGTGGGGCAAGGACCCCTCCCTGAATGGGACCTTGTGGCATCGCCCTGGACAGTCCCTCGGGCCTAGGTCATACCTGGCACATAAAGCGGCACGGGGGATGGTGGGTCCCCCCGAGGCAGGAGGGGTGCTCTGAGGAGGAGATGTGACCTGGGTCCCTGCAGCACAGCCCCACCAGACACCCCCGGCCCTCCCCACGGAGCTCCTGGGGCCTGGGCCACTGGCCGCGGGCAGTGCCACCTCCGTCCCCTGCTGGGGCTCCACGTCAGGCCGGGCCTGGGGTAGCATCCAGCCAGGGCCAGGGCGCCGTGGCGGGGGGCTGGGGCATTCGGGAGGGCATGCAATGCGGGTCGCTCCCCAGAGCCAGGGTGGGGTGCGTTCCCCAGCCTTGCCGGGGTCAGCGTAGCCCAGGTCTGCAGCTCGCTGCTGTCTACCGTCCGGGTCTCAGGACACACAGCCAGCAGGCCAGGGATGTCAGGGCAGCGTCAGAGACTCCGTCTGGGGGGGTGGGGCCGAGTGGCTGCTGTGGGCCCCTGCATGGGCGGGCAGCTGGGGGGTGGGCCGCGGGGGGCTGTCCCGGAGCCCCAGGCCCTGCCCGCAGTGTCCTTGGGGTGGTCCCAGGATCTGGCCAGGCCTCTGAGCCCGGGGGCTGGGGGAGGGCCATGGAAGCAGTGGGCAGCCGGGACCCTCGCACCCTGCCCTGTGAGCCCTCGGGGCCCGGCCAGCCACTGGGCTCTCCTCTGGAGCAGGGCTTCACCCCAGGGTCTCCAGGCTCAGCTCCCAGCTTGGGGTGTCTGGTCCCCACTGGTGAATGAATGAATGAATGAATGAACTTGCCAGGGGCCTTGGGCAATGTGACCACATGGCGACCCTGTACCTGGGGCCTCGGCCGGTTAGGGCTGCAGGCGGACAGCAAGGATGGCGACTTTCACGACTGCCACGCCCCCTCTCAGACAAGCTGTCGGGGATCGGCTGTCACCTCTGCGCCCTCCGAGGCCTTGGGCCAGGGCTGGCGTCCCCACGAGGCCGTCCCCACGGCCCCTCACTTCCTGTAGCTGGGCCTCACAGGTGTGTGCAAGCACCGTCGGGCTGGAGACCGGATGCAGGGCCAGGGTCCCCGAGCCAGGCCGTGGGCCCCCTCTGCTGGCTGACAGCCCCCTCCTGAGGGCCCCCAGTGCATCCTGGGGGCTGGCATGTGGCTGAAAGGTGACACCCACAAGCCACGATGGACGCCCCCTCCGGCTCCCAACACCAGCTTCCTGGGAGGTGGCAGGTGACGGCTCAAGAATTTACTGGGAGGAATCCAGGCTCTTGGCTTGGGCGTCAGCTTTGACTTCAGCCCAGCCCCGGCCGTCGTGGGCACTGGGGAGTGACCAGTGCACAGGAGCTCCCTCTGCCTCTCAAACACACATGAACTCAGGGCTGGGCTGGGCGGCACCTGCGGGTCCTTCCCCACCCCAGGGACACGGCCACTCCACAAATAACCCCCTGGCTCCCTGCAGGGCCAGGCTCCCACCTGGGAGACCCTGGAGGTCCTGGTGCTGCCCTGGTGAGTGCGACAGCTGTTGTCACCTCTGCCCTCTGCCCAGGCCTCCCCCTGCCCAGGCCTCCCCCCTGCTCACAGCCCCCCTGCCCAGGCCTCCCCCCTGCCCAGGCCTCCCCCCTGCTCACAGCCCCCCTGCCCAGGCCTCCCCCTTGCCCAGGCCTCCCCCCTGCTCACAGCCCCCCTGCCCAGGCCTCACCCCTGCTCACAGCCCCCCTGCCCAGGCCTCCCCCCTGCTCACAGCCCCTCTGCCCGGGCCTCCCCCCTGCCCAGGCCTCCTCCCTGCTCACAGCCCCCCTGCCCAGGCCTCACCCCTGCTCACAGCCCCCCTGCCCAGGCCTCCCCCCTGCTCACAGCCCCTCTGCCCGGGCCTCCCCCCTGCCCGGGCCTCCCCCCTGCTCACAGCCCCCCTGCCCAGGCCTCCCCCCTGCCCGGGCCTCCCCCCTGCTCACAGCCCCCCTGCCCAGGCCTCCCCCCTGCCCGGGCCTCCCCCCTGCTCACAGCCCCCCTGCCCAGGCCTCCCCCCTGCCCGGGCCTCCCCCCTGCTCACAGCCCCCCTGCCCAGGCCTCCCCCTTGCCCGGGCCTCCCCCCTGCTCACAGCCCCCCTGCCCAGGCCTCACCCCTGCTCACAGCCCCCCTGCCCAGGCCTCCCCCCTGCTCACAGCCCCTCTGCCCGGGCCTCCCCCCTGCCCAGGCCTCCTCCCTGCTCACAGCCCCTCTGCCCGGGCCTCTCCCCTGCCCAGGCCTCCCCCCTGCCCGGGCCTCCCCCCTGCTCAGAGCCTCTGCTGCTCTGGGTGGCAGATTTCTCATTTGCTTGTGCAGCAAATGCCGAGGTGTCTCTCCTGGCTTCACTGGTGACCGTTTGGGGCACAGCCTGTCTAGGGGCACGTGGGGGTCCCAGGCAGGTGGGGGTCTCTCACGCACACTCGTGCTCTCATGGTCCAGTGGTCCCTCCCACCATCTCTCCTCCCGGGGGCAGCCCACACCCCTGCTCCCGCCTCAGTCCCGGCCGACAGCTGCTCGGATGAGCTGAAGGAGCTTCCCGGTGCCCCGCAGGGCCCGCGTGGCTGCTGTCAGGGGCCGGGCTGGCAGCACCGTGTGGGTGGCTGGGTGGATGGATGGCCAGAGGCAGGGACAGGACAGGTCTTGGGGGACCCGTGGGTATGTCTGCATGCACCCATGGCCATAGGTGATGGGGTGTGGCCCGTGTGCAGGTCTGTGGAGTGGCCGCTGGTCCCTGCCTGGGGCCAGCGGGGGCCTCCCTGACTCCCACCAGTTGTGCCAGGCCCTCCTCCGGCCTCAGGCCCCACTGGACACTTGCTGGCCTCCCTGGCTCCTGCATGTGTGCTGGGGGACGGCTGCCAGGTACGTGTGGCCCCCTGGGGGTCAGGTGGCCTTAGCTGGATCGTGGGTGTGGCCATGAGGGAGGGGGAGCCCTGCTGGGAGGCCCTGAAGTCACTGGGGCAAGGGAGCGCTCAGGGCAGGAGCAGCGAGCCCAGCCCAGCCCAGCCCGTCCCCCGCTGTGGGGCCCTCAGCAGCCCAGCACGTGCTGGTGCCGAGACCCGACTCCCAGAAGCAGCTTCAGAGTTCCCTTATGGGAACGAAAAGGGGCCACTAGAAAGTGTGCACACGGACAGGCGTACAGCACACACATGCACGTGGACAGGAAGCTGCAGAGTGCTCGGGGAGACGCATTGCTTTTTAATCCCATTTCCTGAAAATTCTTGGAGCTCCTACATGTGTGTGCACCTGATTGTGTCCTGCGCATGCGTGCTTACACAGACACACGTGTGTGGCCATGAATTTCACACACTGAGCATGCGTGTGTGCGCACATGTGTGCACAGTGCCAGCGGGCACCGTGTGTGAGGCACACGTGGCTGTGTATGTGCAGGTGCACTGCACTGCACAGGGGGTACCGTGTGTGCAGGCACATGTGTGTACCAGGTGTGTGCACACAGTGCACTGTGCAGTGGCTCTGTGTGTGCACACAGGGCTGCTATGCTCGTGTGTGGGGGGAGAGGACCCCTGCCTGTACTGGCAGCCCCCGGGGAGGAGGGGGTGGCGGCCCTGCCTCAGACCCCGGCACTGCCATGGCTGAGGGGTCCCCAGGGGCGGCTCCTGCAAGGGGCTGACGTGACGGCCATCCCGCGGCAGTCAGGGGTGACCGCGTAGCAGCCGGCAATTATGTGACTTCCCTCCGCTCACGGGGGCGGGGGGCTGGGCCCCAGGAGGGGCTGACATTTCTGAGTCCACACAGAAGCCGTGGCCGTCCTGGCTGGCTGCCTCCCAGACACCCCATGAGCCCTGGGGAGGGTGTGGCTGGACCCTCACTCCCTGACTCACCTCTGGCCGGGGCTCCCAGGCACCCCCTGCCCAGGGCCCTAGCCAGGCACCCTCCCCCACCCGCCATTGCCAGCCTTGCCCCCTGCCCCACCCCACCCCCGCACCCTAGGAGGCCACGGCTCAGGTCCCCTCGTTGCTAAACCAGCCCGAGGCCACCCTGCTCCTTGACCCCCGGCCTCTGGAGCCTGACCTGCTCAGTGTGTCTCCCACCTCTGGGGTCTCCCAGGCCCCCTCCCGCTCCCATTGCTGCAGACCCTTGGGGCCTCAGCCCCAGCCCCTCCCCCTCGAGGCCCCGGGTGCAGGTCCTGGGCACACTTGCGTGCTCTGCACCTGGGCTCACGTGTGCCGCACAGCTTGCTCCATGCATGTATTACACGTGTGCCCATGCAGAGGCCTGGGCCCCGCCCCCACTGCCAAACCCCACTCAGCATTGAGGCCACCACCCCTCACCACCCCCAAGGGCCCCAGCCTCCTGGTGAGGGATCCTCCCAGCGTGCGAGACGGCTGGCTGAGGGCCGGCTGCACTTGGGGTACACTTGGGGTGCCCGTCCCCTACCTCCAGCATGGGGGATGGCCAGGTAAGGGTCAGTTGCGCTTGGGGTGCCTATCCACTCCCCCGGAATGGGAGACGGCTGGATGAGGGCCGGGCTGCACTTGGGGTACACTTGGGGTGCCTTCCCCTACCCCCCAGCATGGGAGACAGCTGGATGAGGGCCAGGCTGCACTTGGGGTGCACTCTGGGTACCCGTCCCCACCCCAACATGGGAGATGGCCAGGTGAGGGCCGGCTGCACTCGGGGTGCCTGTCCGCTCCCCCAGTGTGGGAGCTAGCCGGGTGAGGGCCGGCTGCACTTGGGGTACCCGTCCCCACCCCAGCGTGGGAGATGGCCGGGTGAGGGCCGGCTGCACTCGGGGTGCCCGTCTGCTCCCCCAGTATGGGAAATGGCCGGGTGAGGGCCGGCTGCACTCGGGGTGCCCGTCCCCACCCCAGCGTGGGAGCTGGCCGGGTGAGGGCCGGCTGCACTCGGGGTGCCCGTCCCCACCCCAGCGTGGGAGCTGGCCGGGTGAGGGCCGGCTGCACTCGGGGTGCCCATCCCCACCCCAGCGTGGGAGATGGCCGGGTGAGGGCCAGCTGCACTCGGGGTGCCCGTCCGCTCCCCCAGTATGGGAGATGGCCGGGTGAGGGCCGGCTGCACTCGGGGTGCCCGTCCCCACCCCAGTGTGGGAGATGGCCGGGTGAGGGCCGGCTGCACTCGGGGTGCCCATCCCCACCCCAGCGTGGGAGCTGGCCGGGTGAGGGCCGGCTGCACTCGGGGTGCCTGGGCACCTTCTTGGGTGACTGTGGGGTCTCGAGGACCAGTCGTGCTGGGAACGGCTGCTGCAGCAGGCTGGGACTTTGGTGCAGGGGACACAGGACAGAGCAGGGGGTTGTGGCTGAGGGGAGTCCTCAGGGTGGGGGGGGCTTGGAGCTGGACCCAGGCCCAGGGGCCTCCTGCAGGCCTGGGAGCAGCAGCCTGGCTCTCGTGGGCACCCTGCCTGCCCCACAGGGGCCCTGGTCACATGCGGGTACAGCCTGCCCCGGCTCTCGACCAACGGGGGCCAGGCACTGGCTGCAGCCGGCCTGGGCCTGCTCCCCCGCCCAGAGGCTGCCCCCGGAGGGTCCCTTGGGTCACAGCCTGCCGCCCCAGCGCACACCTGCACCTGGTGTGACCTCATCAATGCCGGTCAGCTGGGGACAGGGGCAGTGACCTCGTCCACCAGGTCAGGGCTGTCCCCGAGCCCTGAGCAGACGCTACGTCCGAGAGGGAGCCAGTGTAGCCCCAGGCTCCTGGGGCTCCTGCTGCCCACGCGACCTGAGACGGTCCCAGTGGAGAGCCCCCACCCCACTCCCCTGGGTCCCAGAGGAGGGCATCAGGCAACCCTTCTGCCCTGTTTGGGGATGGCTGGCCTTGGGGTCCCGGCCGGCCCCCACTCCCAGCCACGTCTGCACAGGGACCCCAGGTCAAGAGGGGCGCTGGCCAGGCCCTAGGCCCCCACGGGGTCCAGGCCCCAAGTGACCAAGTGGCCTTTTTGGCCAGGGAGGGGGTTGAGGTTTCAGGGCTGCTCAGGGCCAGGTGCAGGGGCCCCCAGCTCCCACAGGTGCCCTGTCCACCACACCTGGCCAGTCCCAGGCTCCCTGTGGCCAAGCCTGTGGCAGCCCAGGGCCCCGGGGGGCTGGCCGGGCGTGGGGGCTGCAGCAGGGGCAGCTGTGGGGGGGTCCCTGGGCTGAGCAAGGGGCTGCGGGCGGGCCGGGGAGGCGGGGCGAGAGGGCCCCGCAGCCCACGCTGGGTGGCCGCCTCCCGGCCCAGCCAGCCCTGCCCCCGAGGCGCGGCCGCTGTTTAAACGCTCCGTTGGAGAGGGATTAAAGTTTACGCAAGGTCACGGGGACGCCGGTGCCATAATCGCAGGCTTTTGGCTCCGCAATGACAGTCATTTGTTATCCCCGCTCGGGCGGCTCCCGAGGCCCAGTGCTGACAGGCGTGGGCTGATTTAGTGGCCGGCCCGCGCCCCTCCCTCCCCGCTGCCACGCGGCTCCGCCCCCAGGGGACCGGGCCAGGCTCATTACGGGAGGGGAGGGGGGACCGGCCGTGGCGGAGCAGGTAGGGAGGGGGCAGAGTGCTGGGCCCCAGCTCAGGGGCGGGCGGCTGCTCCCGGCCTGTTTCTCGGCCGTGCTCGCCGGGCCGAGCTACCCGGCTCCACCCTTGGTGGAGTCAGTCTGTTTTTCACTGGCTGGGCTCGGGTGGTCAGAAGCGGCCAGTATCCGTGCAGGACCCTGGCCCTCCACACCGTCGCTGGCCGCATCCCCCCGGGACTGGGCCCCCTTCCTGGACTGGAATCTGGCTCCCGGCAGACGTGCCCTGTGCCCGTCTCAGCGGGATTGCCAGCCCAGACAGGGCGGAGAGCTGCCCAGAGAGGGCGCCGGGCACACAGGGAGCGCCCACACGCGGGGTGCCCCCCAACCCTGGCCTCTGCTGGGCAGCTGGGAGGGGAGGGCTCCCCGGCCTGTGGCGCCCGTGGCCGGTGCAGCCCCTCTGCTTGTTTGTGCGGTCCGAGGCGGCGGCTTTAATATATATTACACGGTGACAAATGCGGGCCCGGGCGGCCAGCCTGACGCGGCATTTGTCTCCACGGGAGCGGAGATAGATAACTCGGCCTGGTGTGAAGAATCCAGCGGAAGCAGCACCCAGCCGCCAGCGAGAGGGCCAGGCCCAGAGCCTCAGCCTGCAGCCCGCCGTAGCCCTGGGCAGCCGAGGGCAGGGGAGCGGCCCAGCCTACAGGACACCTGTGCTCCCCCAGGGCTGCAGGCCCCAGCCCCTGGCCTGGAGGAGGGGACCCAAGGAGCCCTGTCTGCCCTGCCCAGCAGGGCTGCACCTGATTGGGCCAGCCAGGTCACATGTCACCCTGGCTGATCCTTAGGGCGCTGCCCCCCATGTGGTCCAATGGGTGGGGCAAGGACTGCCCAGCCCAGGGAGAGGGTGGAGCCTGGGCAGGGTCAGCCCTGACCTCTGGGACCTCTGCCCTGCACCAGACCAGCCCCTGAGTCGGCAGGCACCTGTGCGGGTGGCAGAGCAGCCAGACCTGCCCCAGGCGCCTGGGGGCGCCCCCAGAGCCCTGGCCTCCAGCCGGAGACCTGGGAGTGGGTCCTGGAGGGGCCCTGGGGGCAGTGCGGTGGGCGGCAGGCACCTGTGCGGGTGGCAGAGCAGCCAGACCTGCCCCAGGCGCCTGGGGGCGCCCCCAGAGCCCTGGCCTCCAGCCGGAGACCTGGGAGTGGGTCCTGGAGGGGCCCTGGGGGCAGTGCGGTGGGCGGCAGGCACCTGTGCGGGTGGCAGAGCAGCCAGACCTGCCCCAGGCGCCTGGGGGCGCCCCCAGAGCCCTGGCCTCCAGCCGGAGACCTGGGAGTGCGTCCTGGAGGGGCCCTGGGGGCAGTGGGGTGGGCGGCAGGCACCAGGGTGAGGCAGCAGGGCAGGGAGCGACCCCACCTGGGGCCTCCTGGCTCTGCCCTCGCTGAGACCACCAGGGAAGAGTGCTGGGAGAGGGGCTGCCCCAGCTCGGACACGAGCCCACCCTGGACTGCTGGGGGCACCGTGCAGCCGCTGCACAGGACACATCCCTGACCCCTCACTGACCGCACCCTCCTGGCCAGGCCACAGTGGGAGGGGCCGCACTGCCCTGTCTTCTCCCTGCAGGGCCCTGGCCCCAGAGGGAGGGGCATGGGGGCAGGGCCAGCAGTGGGGCGGGGGTGCACCCCCATTAAGATCAAGGGTGCTTCCTGCTGGGCTGGGGGCGGGCGGGAGGAGGGGCCTCCTCTTGACTGCTCCTGCGACCCGGCCTCTGGCCCAGGGTGTGCGTGGTGACCCCGCCCCACCTGTTGGCTCAGGAAAAGGGGCAGCTCTGCCTCCCAGGGATGCTGGGTGTCAGGCAGGTCTCTCCCAGAGCCTGGGCTGCACCTGGGGGGCGGCCCGGGGAGCAGGCGGCCGGACCCATTCCCAGCTGCTGCCGCCTGCCCGGCGCGGGGGAGAGGACGGGGGCCTTTGGGGACACTGGGATCCCCCCCCCCCCGCCTCCTCTGGGCTTTGCTGGTTTTCTTGCAGGACTGTTTTCCAGGGGAATGTTAGGACCCGCGGGTCTGGCCCCGGCCAATCCTACCGGGGCTTCCCCTAACCTGAGGCTGGTGACGGCACTGTCCGCCCTGCTGGCTGCTGCCAGCCCCTGCCCGCAGCCAAGCCGAGTGCTTCCCAGAGGACGCTGTCGGGAGCCCCAGCTGCAGAAAGGGCCCGCGTCTCCGTGTGCCACCTCCCGCGTCTCCGTGTGCCACCTCCCGCGTCTCCGTGTGCCACCTCCCGCGTCTCCGTGTCCCACCTCCCGCGTCTCCGTGTGCCACCTCCCGCGTCTCCGTGTGCCACCTGCGCTGCCCGGCTCCCGTTCTGGAGGCCGCCGTCCGTGGCGGGGGCGGGCCAGCAGCTTTGGTCTCCCCTGGCCTCTCTGGGACCTCATCTCACCCTCACTGCCCCCCACAATCTCCAAGGAGCCTCACCCTGGGGGCCAGGGCTTCAACAGGGGGTCTGGGGTCGTGGCTGGGAGCCAGCAGGTGCCTCACCCGGAGTGGGGCGACTGGGCGAGGAGCCCTCCCCGGCGCCAGGGTGCCCACCAGCTCCCCAGCACGCAGGCGGTGGGGGGGGGCAGGTGCGGCTGGGGGCGCGGCCTGGGACGCCCACTATAGAAATGTAAATTCCCCTCGGCCGCTGCTGTCACTCCAATTTTTCACACTGTGTGTCTCCGTGCGCCGGCAGCGTCCAGCAAGCCTGGACTGCGCCTCCGCCGCTGACAGCTGGAAAAGTTCGGGACGCGGGGAAGGTGGGGCGCGCCGCTGAGCGAGGTGGGGGGAGGGGCTGGGAGAGAAACCTCTGACCGGGTGGGGGGCTCTGAGCTGTAGTGGGGAGAAGGTGGAGTTCCGCGTGGGCTCCCTGCTCCGGGCCACCCCCCGGGGGCACGGGCCTCCCCACGCCCCCTCCAAGGGGGGAGGGACCACTGGGCAAGGGCGGCCCTGGGAGCGCAGGGGCAGCTCCCTCACCTCCATGGCTCTGAGAGGGATTCACCCAGAACACGCAGCCGAGCTGAGCTCAGAGCCAGCTCCGGGTGGGCAGCGGGTGTGGGTGTGGGCCACGGAGGGGGCGCCCATTCTCAGAGCTGCACCTCTGCCCGCGGGCCCACACCCGGGCCTTGACCCCGCCCGCCCCTGATGGCCCCTCAGTCCCTCCCTCAGCCCCGCCCCCTGTGCTCCCTGCGGGGAGGGGCCGTCCAGGCCTGGGACTTCCTGCCCAAGCTCCGAGGCCCTGGCTGCCTGGCAGGGCTTCTCTCCCTGGCCCCTGCTCCCTCTCCGGCCTCCTGGGGGGCTCCGGCATGGCAGGGCAGCCCCGGGTACGGCCGACTGTGCCGTGTGCCACGGAAACAGCGCACGGCCCAGAGGACCCGCACTGTGCCCACACCAGTCACCCTGCCCCTTCGTAACCCTCCCCCTACACCCCACCTGTCCTGGGCATCCAGGGGTCCCTGCTTGCTCATTTGGGAGGCAGTGGGAGAGTTGGGGCCGCTGCCTGCCAGCTGGCTCCAGGACCAGGCACAGGCGTCGCAAATGCTGGGGTGATGGTGTCCCCGGCCACAGGCTTCCTCTCCCAGAACTCTACAAGATGTGCCTCTCCCCCAGCTTCTCCCACGCGGCCTAACCGAGTCCACACAAGCTGTGGACCAGGGCTGCTCCGGGACGGCTGTGCCCACGCTAGCACGTGGAAGCGCCAGCTCTGTTGGCCACCTGCTGCTGGGTGTGGGGGCTGGCAAAGCAGAGGCTGCGTCACACAGCTGGGCACTGGGGGACAGCCGGGCACTGGGAGACAGCCGGGGCTCTGGGGGACAGCTGGGCGCTGGGGGACAGCAGGGCACTGGGAGAAAGCCGGGGCTCTGGGAGACAGCCGGGGCTCTGGGGGACAGCAGGGCACTGGGGGACAGCCGGGGCTCTGGGGGACAGCCAGGGCTCTGAGGGACAGCCGGGGCTCTGGGGGACAGCCAGGGCGCTGGGGGACAGCCGGGGCTCTGAGGGACAGCCGGGGCTCTGAGGGGCAGCTGGGCACTGGGGGACAGCAGGGCACTGGGAGACAGCCGGGGCTCTGGGGGACAGCCGGGCGCTGGGGGACAGCAGGGCACTGGGGGACAGCCGGGTGCTGGGGGACAGCCGGGTGCTGGGGGACAGCCGGGGCTCTGGGGGACAGCCGGGCGCTGGGGGACAGCCGGGCGCTGGGGGACAGCCGGGGCTCTGGGGGACAGCCGGGCGCTGGGGGACAGCCAGGGCTCTGGGGGACAGCCGGGGCTCTGGGGGACAGCCGGGCGCTGGGGGACAGCCGGGCGCTGGGGGACAGCCGGGCACTGGGGGACAGCAGGGCGCTGGGGGACAGCAGGGCACTGGGGGACAGCCAGGTGCTGGGGGACAGCAGGGCACTGGGGGACAGCCGGGGCTCTGGAGGACAGCCGGGCACTGGGGGACAGCCGGGCACTGGGGGACAGCCGGGGCTCTGGGGGACAGCAGGGCACTGGGGGACAGCCGGGCACTGGGGGACAGCCGGGGCTCTGGGGGACAGCCGGGGCTCTGGGGGACAGCCGGGCACTGGGGGACAGCCGGGCACTGGGGGACAGCAGGGGCTCTGGGGGACAGCCGGGCACTGGGGGACAGCCGGGGCTCTGGGGGACAGCCGGGGCTCTGGGGGACAGCCGGGCACTGGGGGACAGCCGGGCACTGGGGGACAGCAGGGGCTCTGGGGGACAGCAGGGCACTGGGGGACAGCCGGGCACTGGGGGACAGCCGGGGCTCTGGGGGACAGCAGGGCACTGGGGGACAGCCGGGCACTGGGGGACAGCCGGGGCTCTGGGGGACAGCTGGGCTCTGGGGGACAGCCGGGGCTCTGGGGGACAGCCGGGGCTCTGGGGGACAGCCGGGCACTGGGGGACAGCCGGGCACTGGGGGACAGCTGGGGCTCTGGGGGACAGCCGGGGCTCTGGGGGACAGCAGGGCACTGGGGGACAGCCGGGGCTCTGGGGGACAGCAGGGCTCTGGGGGACAGCAGGGCACTGGGGGACAGTAGGGCACTGGGAGACAGCAGGGCACTGGGGGACAGCCGGGGCTCTGAGGGACAGCAGGGCACTGGGGGACAGTAGGGCACTGGGGGACAGCCGGGGCTCTGGGGGACAGCCGGGGCTCTGGGGGACAGCAGGGCTCTGGGGGACAGCCGGGGCTCTGAGGGACAGCAGGGCACTGGGGGACAGCAGGGCACTGGGGGACAGCCGGGCACTGGGGGACAGCCGGGGCTCTGGGGGACAGCCGGGGCTCTGGGGGACAGCCGGGCACTGGGGGACAGCCGGGGCTCTGGGGGACAGCCGGGGCTCTGGGGGACAGCAGGGCACTGGGGGACAGCCGGGGCTCTGGGGGACAGCAGGGCACTGGGGGACAGCTGGGCGCTGGGGGACAGCCGGGGCTCTGGGGGACAGCTGGGCGCTGGGGGACAGCCGGGGCTCTGGGGGACAGCTGGGCGCTGGGGGACAGTAGGGCACTGGGGGACAGCAGGGGCTCTGGGGGACAGCCAGGTGCTAGGGAACAGTGGGTGCTGGGGGGCAGCCGGGGCTCTGGGGGACAGTAGGGCACTGGGGGACAGCCGGGGCTCTGGGGGACAGCAGGGGCTCTGGGGGACAGTAGGGCACTGGGGGACAGTAGGGCTCTGGGGGACAGCAGGGGCTCTGGGGGACAGCTGGGCGCTGGGGGGCAGCCGGGGCTCTGGGGGACAGCCAGGCACTAGGGAACAGTGGGCGCTGGGGGGCAGCCTGGGGTGCTGATGGACAGCAGGGGCACTGAAAGGCCCCGGGGCTGGGCTCCGAGGCAACCATGAGGCGATGGGAGGAGGTAGCTGCTGGGCGCGCGTCATTGGTGCCGGAGTGCGCGTTTGCTCCCAGGGCCGGGTGATGCAGGGATGGTCACTGGCACGGCGCAGCCCTGGCTGGGCTCCTGCCGGCACTCACCACAGGGATTCCCCAAATCCTGCCTGGAGGCTGGGACCCCCGGGGCTCCCTGACCCAAGCATGTGGGGACCCCCGGGGCCTGGCTCTCCTGAGCCCTGGTGCAGGGTCCAGTCCCCAACCCACAGCCCAAGACCTGGCAGCGCCACCCTGCTGCCATTGGCTTCTTGGTGCCTGCAGTGGGGTCACCCCAGGCTGCGGGTGGTGCCAGGAGCCTTGCACAGTGCGGGAAACTTGGCCTTGAGCCTGGGCTTTGCCATCTGTTAGCACCAGGAAGGTGGTGAGGGTGGTGGTGGTGATGGTGATGGTGATGAAGGTGGTGATGGTAGTGGTGGTGATGGTGATGATGGTGAAGGTGGTGATGGTGGTGGTGATGATGGTGATGGTGGTGAGGGTGGTGGTGATGATGGTGATGGTGGTGAGGGTGGTGGTGGTGGTGGTGATGGTGATGATGGTGAAGGTGGTGAGGGTGGTGGTGGTGATGGTGATGATGGTGAAGGTGGTGATGGTAGTGGTGGTGATGGTGATGATGGTGAAGGTGGTGATGGTAGTGGTGATGATGGTGAAGGTGGTGATGGTGGTGGTGATGATGGTGATGGTGGTGAGGGTGGTGGTGGTGGTGGTGATGGTGGTGAGGGTGGTGGTGGTGGTGGTGATGGTGGTGGTGATGAAGGTGGTGATGGTAGTGGTGGTGATGGTGATGATGGTGAAGGTGGTGATGGTGGTGGTGATGATGGTGATGGTGGTGAGGGTGGTGGTGGTGATGGTGATGAGGGTGAAGGTGGTGACGGTAGTGGTGGTGGTGATGGTGATGGTGAAGCTGGTGGTGATGGTGATAGAAGTCGCGGTGCTGGTGGTGACCATGCTCATGGTGGTGGTGACTGCAGTGGCTGGCTGTATGACGCCTCTGCTGCTGTGTCACCAGTCACGGGAACACAGCAAACACCGTTACCTCCCAGTTTCTGAGGGTCAGCCGTCCAGGAGTGGCTTCATTGGTCCTGGTTCAGGGTCTCACAGAGCTGTGGGTTGCGGTCAGGCCTGGTGGAGGCCTGGAGAGCTGGGCAGGCCGGGTTCACTCCCCGGCTGCCCCGCAGGCTGTTGGAGTGGACTGACGGGCAGCGGCTTCAAGATGGGGGTGGGGGTGCGGCCAGCGCACAGCCCCTTCTGGAAGGGAGCCCCTAGGCCCAGCCCGCACTGTCCGTCCTGGGGGGGGGGGGGCTGTGTGCCGGCCTGGAGGGGGCTTGCTGTCTGTCCTGGAGGGGGGGAGGGTGTGCCGGCCTGGAGGGGGCCTGCTGTCCGTCCTGGAGGGGGGGAGGGTGTGCTGGCCTGGAGGGGGCGCGCTGTCCGTCCTGGAGGGGGGGGAGGTGTGTGCCGGCCTGGGGTCCCCGCGGCCTGGAGGGGGCGCGCTGTCCGTCCTGGGGGGGGGTGTGCCGGCCTGGAGGAGGCAGACGCAGCCCTGGGCCAGGCCGAGTCCTTCCCCGAGTTCTGGGGCGGGGCGGGGTCCCCGGCTCCGCCCCCAGGCCCCTTCCAGCTTCCTGGGGCGGGGGCTGCGCCTGCTCTCAGGGCCCCAGGGGAAGGCCCCCCCCCCGCCCCCGCCGGTGTAAATCCTCCCCTAACGACCGCCGCTGTCTGTCTCTGAGGGATGAACATGGCTCCCCATAATTTTCCCGACGTCGCCCGATGGGACAGTTTGTAATAAAATTGCTTCTAAAAACATATTTGCAAGTCGCCAGCCCATTTTTTAAGCAGAACAATCTCCCGCGGGGCTCTTCGTCTGGGTGATGGAGTGGCCGGCGGGCTTGCATACATCCTCCCCCACGAGGCCAGCGTGTGATTCTGGTTAGCTGCGGGCCGCCCGCCAGGTGAGGGACCGGGAGGAAGGGCCGTGGAGCCCCCCGACCCGGGTCAGGGCCGCAGCCCTGCCCTCGGCCACCCCTCCCCCACTCGGGGAGCTGGTGGGCGGAGCCTGCTCTGCCCTCATTCAATGCAGTGCCCAGAGCAGAGGCCAGGACAGGGGTCTGGGGCCAGGGCCCTCCTGGGCCTCTGTGTATGCCCTGCCTAGGTGCCCTGGGGACTTCTCCCAGAGGGCGGCTGGTTTCCGCACCCCAGAGGGCCGTGAGCATCGGAGGCGTGGAGGGTGCCCACCTGTGGCTTCCCTGTTCCCAGGTGGCACCAGCCTGAGCACCAGGACCTGAGACCAGGGGTCTCAGAGCGGGCCGGGCAGTGCCCTGCCCAGGCTGCTCCGGCCAACAGCCAACACCTGTTGAGCTGAGCCTGCCGGTCAGTGAGGCCGTTGCTGAGGGCCCGGGGTCACACGGCTGTCACTGTCACAAGGCCATCAAGAGGAGCTGACGCTAACGTGGGCCCCAGTGCTGGGTGCTCTGAGGACAGCACCAAGGGGAACGGGTTGTGCCAGAGGCCGTGCCCGCCCCCTTCCCTGGGGCAAGTCGGCTGGGCAGAGCCAGGGGGCGGGTGGGCAGGGACCTGGGCGAGGGCTGAAGGCAATGACGTTCGGACGTTCTTGGGACATCCCACAGCTCTGAGGCGCCCCCACTCGCTGCTTGCACAAAGAGCTGGAGTGCACGGGGGGGGCGGGCTGGGGAGCCCCCTTTGCCGGCCATGGTCCAGCTCTGGCTGCTAGGGTGCTGCCGTGCCCGGTGCCCACGAAGGCAGAGCAGACCCCAGAGGGGCGCCCTCAGGGCAGGAGGCAGAGAAGGTGGAACCCCCCTCTCCAAGCCCACGCCCACAGTGAGGCGGGGTCTACCAAGTCCCCTTGGACCCCGGACCCCAGATCCTGGCCTGGGGAGCCAGCAGCCAAGGTGCGCACCCCTCCTGCCTCTGCTGGCTGGGAGGGGTGGAGGCAGACGCAGCCCTGGGGTGCCCAAGGGGAGCCCCCGCCCCACAGGCCCGCACCCCCAGGCCTGCTGCCTCGGGCAGAGGTGGCAAGAGATGTATTCATTATATTTCTCCCTAATGGGCTGCTTACTTTATGATGTGGGCACACAAAAGTAAATGTGAAAATCAATTACACAATTACACATGTAGCAGCGGCAGAGCACACAGCTAATCCGCACTGGGTCAGGGCTGCAACCTTCCGACGCCGCGGGCCCCACTGGGGGAGGGCTGTTCCTGCCGAGGGTGACAGAAGCGATGGGAGTGGGTGCTGCTGCGAGAAGTAACAAGCGAGGCTGCCCCCGGGGTAAGACGCGGAGCGGCTGCCCGCTCGCGGGCCCGGGGCCCAGCTCCTGCCGGCATGGCGGCATGGCGCCGTGGGAGCCAGAATTCACGTCGGGTGCTCCTGGGGTGGGCGGGGACGGGGCCAGCACAGGCAGGGGCCTCTGGCCTCCGGCCCCACCGTCACTCACAGCCAATCAGCCCCACATGGGCTTCGATCTCAGGGGACGTCCCTGGGTGTGACCCTGGGAGGACTGGGCAGTCAGAGCCTGGCCGCTAGCAGTGGGCGTGGGGTGCCGTGCGAGGGCCGGGCCACAGGGCTCTCTGCCGGCCCAGAGGGAGGGCAGAGCCACAGCGGCTGGACGGGCACAGGTGGGCAGGCGCTGCCCGGCAGCAGGAGTGCTAGACCCCTCAGACCCAGGGCTCCGCCCGTGTCACCGGCGCCTGTGTCTCTTGCGTGTGTGCCAGGAGGAGCCAAATCCCTGACTTGTTGTGTCCATGCCACGCGGGGTCACTGGGCTGGGGCTGGGGGAGACACGCCCTGTTCCTCCTGCCCAGGGATCTCCAGCTGGGGTGTGGGTCTGTCCTGGCCACCCCATGGTTGGAGCAGTGTCCACAGTGTCCACAGTGTCCACAGCTGAGGCCCCGAGTGTCCTGAGCCGCAGGGCAGGCATCCAGGTCTCCCAGCAGTGTCCCCAGGGGCACACACCTGTCCCCAGGTTCACCACCCAGGACCCGACTCATTCTCCAGTGAGACGAGCAGCCTGCAGGGCTGTGCGGGAGCCAAGGACGCCAGGTCCCCCTCAGCCTCCTGCCTGGCTGCGCAGTCACCCAGGGCGGAAGCGTGGCCCTGGGGGTCCGGCTGGGGCCGGTGAGGAACGGCCCAGGTGTCAGGAAGTGACTCCCTGAGCCGGATCCCCGCACGTGTAAATGAGGGGGGCGACAGCCCTGAGGCAGACTCCAAGAAGGGGGTCCTGACTTAAATACCACTGGGCTGGGCAGGGGACACACTCCCCGGCTCCCGGGACCCTGGCCACGGCCGGCCTGTGAGCGCCGCCGCTCCATCGCGGCGCGAGATCATTTCCAAATTAAATTTTATGCTCCATTACTTACCGCCCCGACACTGGGCTAATGGAATCTTAAATGGAACTGACTTGATGTGCGTGGGGCCGGCCTCCCGGTGAGCACGTTACTTAGTTCTAATTATCAGATAATGAACTCGGGAAATTTAATTTTTAATATTTGTATGTCAAAAGTCCATTGTGTTGTGGTGGAGACTTTAAATTAAAAGTTAACGCAGGTCGAGCGCCAGTCCCAGAGATCCCTCTCCCTCCCGGGTGGGGACACACAGAGCCCCTGCCCCACCCTGTGAGCTGCCCGTGGGCAGAGGAAGAGGCCCAGGCCCAGGCATCCTGGGGGCTGCAGCCCCCAGGCCCCAGCCCCCAGGCTGAGTGCTCCAAGCAGCTGAGGAGAGCCCCTCCCCCAGGAGCCCATACAGGCATCTGGATCCTGCCGTCTGCACCCCCAGCTGTCCTAAAAACCCCAGGGGATGATGGGAATGGAACCCAGTTAAGAGTTTCAGCCCCCAGACCCTCCTGGGGGAGACCAGAGCCCCCAGCCCACCAGAGACCAGGCGAGGGCAGCCCCAGACCCTCCCGAGCCCCCAGCCCACCAGAGACCAGGCGAGGGCAGCCCCAGACCCTCCCGAGCCCCCAGCCCACCAGAGACCAGGCGAGGCCAGCCCCCAGACCCTCCCCAGGGGACCCAAGCCCCAGCCCACCAGAGACCAGGCGAGGGCTCCTGTAGTCTGCGGCAGACGCGCTGTCTCCCCAGCAGGACACTGGCCCCCACCTGTCCTCCTTCACCCCACCAGAAGCCCAGGCAAATCTGAGCCCCCTCCCTCCCCACCACCTGTGGCCCCTCGCTCTGCTTCCCAGAGGGGCTGGGGGGGAGGGGCGTCTCAGGCTCCTGCCTGGCATGGCCGCCTCCCGAGTGGGCTCCCCGGACCCCAGCCTCGCGCAGGCGGCCCTCACCTCCAATGCTCGCTGCTTCATGTGGCGGCTTCCACACAATCTCGCTGCTGTGGGAACCAAGAGTCACTGTTCCCGCCACAGGGGCCGCAGAGGGAGGGGGCCTGTGTGCCTACCAGAGGTCCAGCTGGTAGCACGAGGGTTCCGCCGGCCATGGCTGCCATGGCCACTCCCTGATTGTCCAGGGGGTGGAGACTGCATCCCCTGAGGACCCGCCCACTGGTGCACTCCCTGTAGGGGGGGCCATGCTGACCCTGCGCTGTGGCCGCCATTGCTGTGGGTCCTGGCGCAGGGGTCCAGATGCTGTCCACCGTCGGCCTGGGCCGTGTGGCTCAGGTCCTGCCTCTTCCCAGGAGACAGTGGGAGCTTCCAAAGCAGGGGCCATCCCTCAGCGGGGAGGCGGCCCCAGAGACCCCCCTGCACCAGCCCCAGTCCCGCATAGCATCGAGGACCCAGACGCCAGGTCTCCCCCCGCAGGGCAGCCCCAGGTGAGCGGCCTGTGACTTTGACGGCTGGAGTGGCGCCGTGAACGGTGCCTGTTGGACCCCGTGTGATTTCTGCCTCCGGCTTGGACCCAGATGGGTGCTTTGTGGTGTTCACTGTGCTGAAACAGGCAGAGCCTCACCCCATTGCCACGTCCATCGTCCCAGTCTCTCAACACTGACCCCTGCCCGCCCCGGGGCCAGCTGCTGCCACCGCAGGGCGTCCCCCGCCCTGGGCCTCTCTCCTGGCGGCGTGCTGGGTTCTGCCTGGGGCCTTCCCTCGGTGCTGGGCCGGGTCGGGTCACCACCAGCGGGGCACAAGCTTCCCGTCCCCTCCTGCCTTCCGGACACAGCTGGCTGCGGGCAGCGGTGTGGACTCTGGTGGGGCTCCGGCCACTCCCCAGCGGCGGCCGTGGGAGCGGCTGGCCGTCCACGTGTCTGTCCTGGACGTGTGTCCACTGAGCTCTCTGCCTGTTTCCACGCTGGGCAGTTTGAGATTCAGGAGCTGCCGTTCAGCTCCGAGCAGATGGAGGGTTGACGGATGTTCCTCCCCAAGCAGTGCCTGCTCCCTCCTGCTCGCATGTGGGTACAAAGATGCCGCACCGAGGCTTCGCACTGAGTCCAGTGTCCGTTCTTCCTTGCCTGTAAATTTGGTGCCATTCCCGAGAAGTCGTGGCCAGATCCGGGGAAGGAGGTTTCTCCCACTGCTTTCCTGACAGCCCCAGGCTCCTGGCTCTCTGGTCATCAAGCCGTCCCATGGCAGGAGAGAGGCAGAGGCAGGAGAGGGGCTGTGGGGCAGGAGGAGGGGCTGTGGGGCAGGAGGAGGGGTGGAGGCAGGAGGAGGGGCTGTGGGGCAGGAGGAGGGGCTGTGGGGCAGGAGGAGGGGCTGGGGCAGGAGGGGGGGCTGTGGGCCAGGAGGAGGGGCTGGGGCAGGAGGAGGGGCTGGGGCAGGAGGAGGGGAGCGGCAGAGGAACAGGAGGAGGGGCTGAGGCAGGAGGAGGGGCTGTGGGGCAGGAGGGGGGGCTGTGGGGCAGAGAGGTGCTGGGGTAGGAGGAGGGGCTGAGGCAGGAGGAGGGGCTGAGGCAGGAGGAGGGGCTGGGGCAGAGGAACAGGAGGAGGGGCTGAGGCAGGAGGAGGGGCTGTGGGGCAGGAGGGGGGGCTGTGGGGCAGAGAGGTGCTGGGGTAGGAGGAGGGGCTGAGGCAGGAGGAGGGGCTGGGCCAGGAGGAGGGGCTGGGGCAGAGGGGGGCTGGGGCAGGAGGAGGGGCTGGGGCAGGAGGAGCGGCAGTGGGCCAGGAGGAGGGGCTGGGGTAGGAGGAGGGGCTGGGGCAGGAGGAGGGGCTGAGGCAGGAGGAGGGGCTGGGGCAGGAGGAGGGGAGCGGCAGAGGAACAGGAGGAGGGGCTGAGGCAGGAGGAGGGGCTGTGGGGCAGGAGGGGGGGCTGTGGGGCAGAGAGGTGCTGGGGTAGGAGGAGGGGCTGAGGCAGGAGGAGGGGCTGAGGCAGGAGGAGGGGCTGGGCCAGGAGGAGGGGCTGGGGCAGAGGAACAGGAGGAGGGGCTGAGGCAGGAGGAGGGGCTGTGGGGCAGGAGGGGGGGCTGTGGGGCAGAGAGGTGCTGGGGTAGGAGGAGGGGCTGAGGCAGGAGGAGGGGCTGGGCCAGGAGGAGGGGCTGGGGCAGAGGGGGGCTGGGGCAGGAGGAGGGGCTGGGGCAGGAGGAGCGGCAGTGGGCCAGGAGGAGGGGCTGGGGTAGGAGGAGGGGCTGGGGCAGGAGGAGGGGCTGAGGCAGGAGGAGGGGCTGGGGCAGGAGGAGCAGCAGTGGGCCAGGAGGAGGGGCTGGGGTAGGAGGAGGGGCTGGGGTAGGAGGAGGGGCTGAGGCAGGAGGAGGGGCTGGGGCAGGAGGAGGGGCTGGGGCAGGGGAGGGGCTGTGGGGCAGGAGGAGGGGCTGTGGGGCAGGAGGAGGGGTGGAGGCAGGAGGAGGGGCTGTGGGGCAGGAGGAGGGGCTGGGGCAGGAGGAGGGGAGCGGCAGAGGAACAGGAGGAGGGGCTGTGGGGCAGGAGGGGGGGCTGTGGGGCAGAGAGGTGCTGGGGTAGGAGGAGGGGCTGAGGCAGGAGGAGGGGCTGTGGGGCAGGAGGAGGGGCTGTGGCAGGAGGGGGGGCTGTGGGGCAGGAGGAGGGGCTGGGGCAGGAGGAGGGGAGCGGCAGAGGAACAGGAGGAGGGGCTGTGGGGCAGGAGGGGGGGCTGTGGGGCAGAGAGGTGCTGGGGTAGGAGGAGGGGCTGAGGCAGGAGGAGGGGCTGGGGCAGGAGGAGCGGCAGTGGGCCAGGAGGAGGGGCTGAGGCAGGAGGAGGGGCTGGGGCAGAGGGGGGCTGGGGCAGAGGGGCTGGGCAGGAGGAGCGGCAGTGGAACAGGAGGAGGGGCTGGGGTAGGAGGAGGGGCTGAGGCAGGAGGAGGGGCTGGGGCAGGAGGAGCGGCAGTGGGCCAGGAGGAGGGGCTGGGGCAGGGGAGGGGTTCCGGAGCAGGTCGAGGGGCGTGGCGGTGTGGGCGTGTCTCTAAAGTGGGCGTGGTGGAAGGCGGTGCGGCGGGAGTCCAGGCTGTTTCTGCCGCAGAGGCTCGCGGTCCCGCGGGCTCCCCGCCGGCCGCGTACGCACTCGGTGATGGCCTCCGTGGGCTCCAGAGGTTGGAGCGCGGCCGGCCGGCCGCGGACCCTCACCCTCCTCGCAGCGCCCGGCCCCGGGGGCGTCTGCACGCGCCGACTCCCAGGCCCCGGCGTTCGGGGCAGCCCTTCCCCCGCGCTGGGACCCAGGCTCCTGCTGAATTCGCGGTGGACGGTGGACGCAGCCCAGGTGAGCCCGGGTTGCGAGCTGAGGGCTGCCCCTCTCTGTGGCGCATCGCAGACCCCGCCCCTGGGCGCGGAGAATCCCCACGCCCCCACCCGAGCATCCAGCTCCCACCTTGGGCCCAGGGTGAGACTGGGCCCAGCAGGATGCGGCCTGTGAGGGTCAGAGCTGCGCTGAGGCTGGAGGGCCAGCAGGAGCAGCAGGGCGAACCCCTCGGGCCAACTCCCCCGGAAGACTCCCAGGCCAGCCAGGCGACCCTACCGCCTGTGGCCACCGCTGTTCCCGAATGTCCCCTGCACCTTGCCAGCTCCCCCGGAAGACTCCCAGGCCAGCCAGGCGTCCCTACCGCCTGTGGCCACCGCTGTTCCCCGAATGTCCCCTGCACCTTGCCAAGCCGCTACCAGGCCACACCTGCAGCCCAGGTGTGGAACCCACACCGGAGTGGTCAGGGTCCCTGTCCCCGAGCTGGGGGCAAACACGCTGTGGGGTACGGACACCCCTGGCAACGTGAAGATGGTCCCCGTCGTCCCCACCGTCCACCAGCGCTGGACGTGCAGCCTGGAGGGGCCTCCTTGAGCCTCCCTCGCTGGGCAGCCAGCAGCCATCACCGCGGCTCCCTCACGGCCCAGCCGACCCTTGGGTCGGGAACCTTCCTGGGGGCTTTCAGCAGGGCAGGCACCCAAGGGAGGCTGCGGGGACTGCTCCGCTTTGGCTGAAAATGTGGTAAAACGCCATGGACCCCCTTGGGGAGAGGCAACGTGGAGCCCTGGTGCCCCCGGAGCCACAGGCCCCACAGGTGGCCGGCCGCCGTCTGGGCAGCCACCCCCTCCGTCTGGGCTCTGGGCCCAGGCTGCAGCGCAAATCAATCAATGAATCAGAGCGTCGGCAGGAGCGCCCGGCAGGGGGCTGATGTCCAATTTGGACAGAAGCAGAAAGAGGCCTGCAGGGCCCCGGGGGTCCTCACGCCCCCGACACAGCGCCGCCACAGCCCCACTGCACCGCCTGCTTGTGGCTAGCCAGGGCTGCAGCCACGTGCCACACGTGTGCACACACACATGCCACACGCGTGCAAGCCAGGCACACACCTGTGAGGCACACGTGTGCATGGCCCGTGCTCAAGGACATGTGTGCACATGCCTCTACACACACGTGCACCCCCCCCCGTCCCAAAGGCACAGATGCGCTGGCCGGCTGGTGTTCCCATGGCTGAGCACCTGGACAGAGGGCCCCCCATGTCCACGGCACTGCTCCTTCCTGGGCCTAAAGGCCCACTTGGATGGAGGGGTGCCTCACCCCTGGCCAGGCTGGGAGGGCGCTGTGCGCTCGGTGGTGAGGCCCAGGCCCACCCTTTACAGAGGGGGAGACCGAGGCCAGAGAGCGGGCGGGCGCTGGAGCCCTGGCTGAGGGCTGCCCTTGGTGCCCAGCCCTGCCCCCCGCCCCGGGCCTGCCCTCTGCCCGGCTCCCAGGAGTGGTGTCAGGGCGCGTGTGGGGGTCTTCCTTGGAAAGTGCAGGGGCCCCTGAGGCCAGGGTCAGCCCGGGTGGGGGGCTGGCCCCCGCCCGCGCCAGCTGGTGATTTGGAAGTGTAGAAAATGGGATTCCCCGGGAACAGATGTGCCCAAGGAGGCGAAATGGACAGCCGGCTGCGGGCGGCGGGCCTCTGATTACCGCTGACTGCGGGCCGCCCCGCCCGCCCGGCCGCCTCATTGCAATTGAATTGATACTTTGTGAACTTCATTTGTGAATAATGTGATCTGACAGGGACAAATGTGACGGGGAATTGTTTTCAAACCTCCTCCAAATGAAACTTATTATTGGGTAAATACGGATTCCTTTGTCCCGCCGCCCCCATGCCCGTGCCCGCGCGTGCAGCAGATTGAATTGACGGGGTGGGGGTGCCCCGGCCGCAGGGCGGCGGCGGTGGCCGTGGGCGGCCGGTGGCCCGGCAAGGCCGCCCTGCCCGGTGCCCACGGCCGGCCCGGCCCCAGCTGTCTTACATATTAATCTCCGTGCCGGGCGCCGGCCGCGGGCTCAGACCCAGTTAGCTGGATTGATGAAGGAGTGAAGAGGATCCGACGCACGGTGATTCCACCCTTTCAGTTTCCATTAGCTCAGCCGGGAGCCGTGCCCGCCAGCGCCGTGGCGGGGGCCCGGGACAGGGCCCAGGAAGGCTTCCGTGCCAGGTCGTTATCCTAACAGCCCATCCCCGGGGAGGGCGGGCGGCGGGTGGGGCCGAGCTGTCGTCCCAGTGCCCGGGCAGGCTTGGGTCTCTGTGGTCAGCATTCGCTCCCGGCTGCGAGGCCGCGCGGTGCGTGCTGGAAGACCCTGGGGACACTCTCTGCCGCCTCGACTTCCTGCGAGCCCACTGGGCCACCGGACTGAAGGACGACTGACGGTGACCCAGGCGAGCAGGGGAGGGGCACCAGCCCCCAGGTCCTCCCCTCCCCCTCCCTGCTCCCCAGAGTCTCCATGACCGGGCGCCCGGCCTGGGGAGAGGGAGTCGCCACAGAGGGAGGAGGAGGCAGACGTGGGTGCTGGGTGGGACCCTGCCCCACGGAGACCCCAGAGCTCATTCTGGTCCCACACCCCTGGGAACCCCTGCTTGAGGGGACGCAGCGGCCCCAGGCCTGGGAATGCCGGGTGCCAGCCCCCCCGGGAGAGAGGACACAGTGACCACATGTGGGGCGGGGACACCCCTGGAGGGACCCAGGCCCTGGGGCTTCCTGAGAGTTGCTTGAGGTGGGCAGCCCTGGCCCCGGCTCCCCCTGCTGACCCTGAGAAGGCCCTCCGTCCTGCACCCCACTTCCCGCTCGCCCCTTCCACTCCAGCTGGCTTTATTTTATTTTGATTCTAAATCCAAGTGAAACTCATGTGAGGGGCTCGGGGAGTGTCCCCTCAGTCCAGAGCCTGCCCTGGCCTTAGCGCCGGCTGCCAGTGGACGGCAGGCGGACCCGAGTCCTGGGCCCAGAGGGACCGGGCACAGCCAGGGGCTGGTCTCAGGCCTGTGAGAGGACATGGAGACAGCGGCTGCAGCATCGGCTCCTCATGGTCACGCCCAGGGCCACTGGGCAGCATGACCAGGGACCCTCCCGCCCGGCTGCGGGGCTCAGTCTGTGTCATGGCCAACCGTGGGTGTCCACCAGGCAGGAGGGCGGGCATGGGGGCGGCAGCCGGGCCGGGCCTGGACAACGGTGGCCCTGTGGCCTGAGGGTGGCTGCCGGTCGTCCCACCTGCCCGAGCCTACTTGGACACTGAGGCCGTGGGGAGGGGGTGGCCAAGGGTCTCTGAAGGTACCTTGTCTGGGGCTCTTCTCCCAGGCGCAGACAGGGAGCCCCACCCTAGGGGACCTCACCTGGCCTCAGGGCAAGAGAGGGGTCTGCTCCGGGAGAGAGAACAGCCGGGGGCCAGCAGAGAGGGGAGGCCAGGGCAGGCTGAGGGGCACCCCTCTGTCTGCACGAGCCCAGCCCGGCCCAGGTGGCGAGGACTCTGCCGAAGCCGGCGCTGGCTGCAGGCCCTGCTGCAGCTGAGAGCAGGAGCTGAGCCACCGGCCTCCCGGCCACTCCTGCACGCGCGTCCTGTCCGTGAGCCTTGTCCGGAATCTGCCAGCGAAACCCCTTCTGTTCCACGCAGGACTCTCGGGAGGAGCAATGCCGGCGATGGGGACACGGCCACGGCCACGAGTGGCTGCTTCACACGTACAACCCGTGCCCAGGGATGGCCCCAACTCTGTGCTAGCTGGACGGAGACACTGACCCCCACCCTCGTCCACCTGGGCAGCGCTGGAAGGTGGAGAGGTGGGCGGGGGGAGCGGGTGGGTGGACAGCATGGGTCAGCAGCTGTGAGGAGAACCTCACCTCCTGGTGGCAGAATTCCCCTAGGATGCCCAGTCCCAACCCTCGTCTTCTGTCACGTCTTAGAGCCATCCCACTCTTCCTGCACTCCTGGGACTTCCCCAGAATCCTCACCTGTGGATGCCACCCCCTGGGTTCTGTGGCCGGGTGGTGTGCACTAGCGGGAGCCGGCTGGGCAGGCACCCCCCACCCCACCCAGATCTGGGCAGTGTGCACCAGTGGGAGCCAGCTGGGCAGGCACCCCCCACCCCTCCCAGATCTGGGCAGTGTGCACCAGTGGGAGCCGGCTGGGCAGGCACCCCCCACCCCTCCCAGATCTGGGCAGTGTGCACCAGCGGGAGCCGGCTGGGCAGGCACCCCCCACCCCTCCCAGATCTGGGCAGTGTGCACCAGCGGGAGCCGGCTGGGCAGGCACCCCCCACCCCACCCAGATCTGGGCAGTGTGCACCAGCGGGAGCCGGCTGGGCAGGCACCCCCCACCCCTCCCAGATCTGGGCAGTGTGCACCAGTGGGAGCCGGCTGAGCAGGCACCCCCACCCCTCCCAGATCTGGGCAGTGTGCACCAGCAGGAGCCGGCTGGGCAGGCCCCTTCCTGGCACCTGCTGGAAGCCTGGGGTCTGTAGTGCACCCCTCCCTTGTCGGGGCCTCGTGTGGACGCAGCCCTGGCCTGGGTGCCATGGGCCAGGGTCAGCACTCACAGCAGGCCCGAGCCCACGCTGCCAGCCGGCTGATGCTGGCCGTGGAGGCCTCCCACACACTGGGCACCCTTCTGGGCGCTCTCAGCCGCCTGTCTGGGCCCCCCCGTGGCCGCAGCCTTGCCCGGGGTCCCCACCCCAGCTCCCGTCCAGAGCCGCTTCCGGGGACTGGAGTCCCCCTTCCCCTTTGGTCCGAGCCGGCGGTGGCACCGGACAGTGGGGCACAGGGGACTCTGTGGCCGAAGCCCGTCCCCTCCTGCCGCCGGCAGCCCCAGGGTGGGTGTGCAGAAGGCGGGGGCGGGCTGCCGGCTCTGACGGCTGACGTGTGTTTATGCTGTCCGCCTGGCGAGTCTGTGGGGGACGCCCGCGCTCGGCCTGACAGCCGTGACTTTCTGGTTCATAACACACAAGCGCGCTCACCGGGAGACACGCTCTGCGGTGGCTCCGGATCCGCGGAGCGGGTCGGCACGGCCCCCCTTCCTCCAGACAAGGAGCTGTCGCTGTGGGAACCTGAGCTCAGTGTCCCCTGGCCAGGGCTGCCCAGCGTGGCCACCTGGTTGGGGGAGGGCCCAGGGATGGCGGCCACGGGCACCGCCCCCTCCCCAGCCCACGGAGGCTGCAGCGCCCCCTCCTTGCACAGAGAGAAGGCGTCCACCAACTCTGCCCACACGCAGGTGGGCAGCTCCCCCGCAGGGCCGTCCCGGGGACAGGGTCAGCTGTCACCTGCCCAGAGGTGACCTGGAGGCCTGGACCTGTGGGAAGGACGCTGGCCGGAGAGGCGGGTGGCCACACGGAGACAGCTCGGGCGCCGACACGCCCCTCTTCCACGTAGGAAGTGGAGAGCCCGCCCGAACCGGAGGA
Source organism: Lepus europaeus (assembly GCF_033115175.1). Lineage (NCBI taxonomy): Eukaryota > Metazoa > Chordata > Mammalia > Lagomorpha > Leporidae > Lepus > Lepus europaeus. Next base: position 91,078,933 of record NC_084842.1, on the reverse strand, counting down.
GTGCGGACGGGAGCCAGGCGCCCGCGAGCGTCTCGCCTCGTACCTAACTCACAGCCCGAGCCCCGCATGCGCTCCGTGGGCCCTGTCTCCGGGTCTGCTGCTGCACGGCTTACATGGCGCCCTGAAAACGCGCCGTGACCACCGCTTGCTCGGCCGCGCGCGCCCGGGCAGCGGCTCCGGGGCTGGGCGCTCTCCCCCTGCTGGACGCAAGGCGCACTGCAGCCCCAGCGCGGGGCGCCCCAGGCGGAGCGCCCCTGCCTCCCCCAGCGGCAGCCATGCCGGCTCCCAGCCGCGCAGGTGCCCACCGGTGAGGCCCGAGTGACCTGCCGGGGACCCTCAGCAGAGGCCCAGGGCTCGGACTGGGAGAGGCGCGGGTGGGACCCCAAAATCGCTGTGGATGCTGGGGGCAGGGCGGGGTGCTCACACTCAGAGCATCAGGAACCCCCCCCCCCCCGGGCACAGGCTGGGAAGAGGCCGAGGGTCCCCAGCAGAAGCCCTCTCTGCCCTACACCCCGGAGCCAAGTCTTGGCCCTGCGAGGGTCAGCAGTGGGAGGGTGGAGTCGAGCCACCTCCACGGGGGGCCTGCTGTGGGAGGGGCCGGCAGGACATCCTAACATCTCAAGTGCAAGCAGTGACCACCAGGCCCTGGACAGTGAGGGGCCAAGTCCACAGCCTAAATCTGGGGTATGTGTCCACAGTGCCTCCTCCAGGAAGCCTCCCCTGCCACTCCTGCCCATCAGGGACCCTGAGCTGACCAGGTCAGAGCCCCTGCAGCCCGGGAGTGGCCACTGCGTCCACTCTGTCTTTGCGGCCTCCAGGACACTTTTCAAGTGAAACCAGGGCCTTTCCAGATGAGTGGACGAGTGCCTGCAAGCCCAGCCTCTCGAGTGCAGTCCACTCCCCCGGATGCCCCTCCCAACCCCCAACACACACACAGAGGAGCCCAACCACCCCGGCCCTCCCAGGCAGGTCCAGCCCCCCCTGACGCCCCTGCCCTGGGGGACCCGCAGCCCGCTGAGGGCATACCCAGCGGGGGGCCATGTTGTCCTGGCCGCCGTGCCAGCGAGCAGCAGACACCGGCTGCCAGGAGCTGTGCCCGGAGCGAGCTGGCGGCAGCAAATACTTGTGCTGCACTTGCATGGCGGGGCTAGAACAGGGGCCAGGGTCCCCCGAGGCAGAGCCACCCCCACAGCCGGGGCTACCGCTCCCAGCACCATGGCCAGCACGCCCACCTGGCAGCAGGCAGCACACAGGCACGCCGGCCAGCTGAGAGGAGGAGCAGGAGGCCAGGCCGGCCTCAGAGTCACCACCTCTGTCCTCGTCCTTGGGGCCTGGAAGGGGGGAGTCTGGGGGCTCCTCTGGTCCCCAGGGGCCAGGCCCTGTGCCCAGGCCCAGGCAGGGGCTGACACAGCAGAGAGGCTGAGGGGGAGGCCCAGGACGGGGACAGACACAGGTGGGCCCAGGGAGCAGGCTGCCGCTGTGGCTGTCCGTGAGTGTACATGCGGCCCACAGGTGAGCCACCTGCCAACCCTGCAGGGTCCTGAGACAGAGGGTCTCCTAGAGTCACCCAGACAGGGGCCCCCGGCTCACCTCCCAGCACCCTACCTGTGGCTGTGGCTGAGGGCCTGGGCCAGGGCAGGTGCAATGCAGGCCCCTGGGTGTACCCGGCACACACACCTGGTGGGCGGGGCTTGGTCCCTCTCCATTCTTGAGGCCCAGAGGCAGTGGAAGCTGGGACAGCAGGGCTGGGAGCTGCCCCCTGCCCCCCCAGGCCAGCAGCAGGGCCAGCTGTGCTCCTCGGGGGCGGGGCCAGGGAGCGCCCCGGGCGGCCGCCTCTGGGTGGGCTGGGGCCAGGGGACACGGCCCCATCAGACACAGCCCCTGTGGGGTCTTTCCCATAAAGGCCTCTATGGGTTCGGATGCTTCAACACCGCGGAGCCGGAGCTGAATTGGAAAGCAAAAGTCTCTAAGCTTGTACATCTTAGAGGAAAAAAAAAATTCAATTAAGTGGGATTTTAGCTGTTTCAATAAAATTGGACTCTCCTCTGGAAGATAAGCGCTGCCGGGCGCCGAGCACCCTTTATGCGCCGCGAGCAGCCACTTCTCCTAAACGCATAATCCCCGCTCGGGACACAATGCCCACAACAGGAAATCAATGCGCGGCCGAATCCATTTGAAAATATAAAATAAACTAATATATGAGTGGAAAATTGACTTCCTATGGATTAAAAGCCGCACAAATGGCAGCAAATTCTAGCTCTTTGGCCGGAGCAGGCGGCTGGGGGCGGGGGCCAGGGGTCCTGGCTGCTGGGAGGACGGCTGGAGCCACACCAGCCTACCCATGCCAGCGGTGGGTGGGTCCGGAGTGAGGCCCAGGGGCGGGGGGCCAGCAGGACAGCCCCGGCAGGGGAACCGGGGGCCAGGGCCATGTCGGCACTGTTGCTACTGCAGCCGCTGGAGTGCCTCAGGGGGTCTCACCCGGCTGCCCCCCCCCCCCAGGCTGCACACAGCCTCCACCCTCCTGGACACAGAGCTGCCTGCCCAGGCCCAGGCCCAGGGACCCCCTCCCTGAGTCCCAAAGACCCTGCAAGGGAACCCCAGCCTGGGTATTTGGGGAGAAGCAATCGGGGGGCAGCGTGGGGGCCGCAGGGAGCAGGCACTGCCCCAGGGGCCAGGTGGGTGTGAGCCCTGGGTGGGAGAGGTTTGCCAGCGCCTGCAGGGCTCCTGGGTGAGCACAGGAGACCAAGTCCCCTGCCCCTGCTGCACACTGGCCCTGCCGCCCTCCCGGCCTAGGCCACGCCTCTTCCAAGGAGCCACACACCTGCCCCTCAGAATCCTGACAAGCCTCCCGAGCTGGAGCAGGCCCCTCCCTCTGAGGCAGAGCTGGCCAGCGCCCATTCCCAGGCCGCCTGGTCTCTGCCTGGACCAGACCCCAAGACTTCATGTGCACTCCGGAGCTGGACCCCACTGGATGGGACACACAGCCAGAGACGATCCAATCACCCAGCTCCTCCTACCATGTACCACCCATCCCCCTGTCCCCCCTCCATGTGTCCACTCGCCCACCCACATGTCCACCATCATCCATTCCATCACCCACCCCTCAATGTCTACTTGTTCACCACCAGCCATCGTCATCCACCATCCATCCATCCATCCACCATCTACCCACCCTCACCTGTTCACCCACCCACCCACCCACTGTCCATGGATCCGGGCACCCCTCCACCCACCCACCCATTGTCCATGGATCCAGGCCTGTTCACCCACCCACCCACCCATTGTCCATGGATCCGGGCACCCCTCCACCCACCCACCCACTGTCCATGGATCCGGGCACCCCTCCACCCACCCACCCACTGTCCATGGATCCGGGCCTGTTCACCCACCCACCCACTGTCCATGGATCCGGGCCTGTTCACCCACCCACCCATTGTCCATGGATCCGGGCCTGTTCACCCACCCACCCATTGTCCATGGATCCGGGCACCCCTCCACCCACCCACCCATTGTCCATGGATCCGGGCACCCCTCCACCCACCCACCCACCCATTGTCCATGGATCCGGGCACCCCTCCACCCACCCACCCACTGTCCATGGATCCGGGCACCCCTCCACCCACCCACCCACCCATTGTCCATGGATCCGGGCACCCCTCCACCCACCCACCCACTGTCCATGGATCCGGGCACCCCTCCACCCACCCACCCATTGTCCATGGATCCGGGCACCCCTCCACCCACCCACCCACTGTCCATGGATCCGGGCACCCCTCCACCCACCCACCCATTGTCCATGGATCCGGGCACCCCTCCACCCACCCACCCACTGTCCATGGATCCGGGCACCCCTCCACCCACCCACCCATTGTCCATGGATCCGGGCACCCCTCCACCCACCCACCCACTGTCCATGGATCTGGGCCTGTTCACCCACCCACCCATTGTCCATGGATCCGGGCACCCCTCCACCCACCCACCCACTGTCCATGGATCCGGGCACCCCTCCACCCACCCACCCATTGTCCATGGATCCGGGCACCCCTCCACCCACCCATTGTCCATGGATCCGGGCACCCCTCCACCCACCCACCCACTGTCCATGGATCCGGGCACCCCTCCACCCACCCACCCACTGTCCATGCATCCGGGCACCCCTCCACCCACCCACCCATTGTCCATGGATCTGGGCCTGTTCACCCACCCACCCACTGTCCATGGATCCGGGCACCCCTCCACCCACCCACCCACTGTCCATGGATCCGGGCCTGTTCACCCACCCACCCACTGTCCATGGATCTGGGCCTGTTCACCCACCCACCCATTGTCCATGGATCCGGGCACCCCTCCACCCACCCACCCACTGTCCATGGATCCGGGCCTGTTCACCCACCCACCCACTGTCCATGGATCTGGGCCTGTTCACCCACCCACCCATTGTCCATGGATCCGGGCACCCCTCCACCCACCCACCCATTGTCCATGGATCCAGGCCTGTTCACCCACCCACCCATTGTCCATGGATCCAGGCCTGTTCACCCACCCGCCCATTGTCCATGGATCCGGGCACCCCTCCACCCACCCACCCACTGTCCATGGATCCGGGCACCCCTCCACCCACCCACCCACTGTCCATGGATCCGGGCCTGTTCACCCACCCACCCACTGTCCATGGATCCGGGCCTGTTCACCCACCCACCCATTGTCCATGGATCCGGGCCTGTTCACCCACCCACCCATTGTCCATGGATCCGGGCACCCCTCCACCCACCCACCCACTGTCCATGGATCCGGGCACCCCTCCACCCACCCACCCACTGTCCATGGATCCGGGCCTGTTCACCCACCCGCCCATTGTCCATGGATCCGGGCACCCCTCCACCCACCCACCCACTGTCCATGGATCCGGGCACCCCTCCACCCACCCACCCACTGTCCATGGATCCGGGCCTGTTCACCCACCCACCCACTGTCCATGGATCCGGGCCTGTTCACCCACCCACCCACTGTCCATGGATCCGGGCCTGTTCACCCACCCACCCATTGTCCATGGATCCGGGCACCCCTCCACCCACCCACCCATTGTCCATGGATCCGGGCCTGTTCACCCACCCACCCACTGTCCATGGATCCGGGCACCCCTCCACCCACCCACCCATTGTCCATGGATCTGGGCCTGTTCACCCACCCACCCACTGTCCATGGATCCGGGCACCCCTCCACCCACCCACCCATTGTCCATGGATCCGGGCACCCCTCCACCCACCCATTGTCCATGGATCCGGGCACCCCTCCACCCACCCACCCACTGTCCATGGATCCGGGCACCCCTCCACCCACCCACCCATTGTCCATGGATCCGGGCACCCCTCCACCCACCCACCCATTGTCCATGGATCTGGGCCTGTTCACCCACCCACCCACTGTCCATGGATCCGGGCACCCCTCCACCCACCCACCCACTGTCCATGGATCCGGGCCTGTTCACCCACCCACCCACTGTCCATGGATCTGGGCCTGTTCACCCACCCACCCATTGTCCATGGATCCGGGCACCCCTCCACCCACCCACCCACTGTCCATGGATCTGGGCCTGTTCACCCACCCACCCACTGTCCATGGATCTGGGCCTGTTCACCCACCCACCCATTGTCCATGGATCCGGGCACCCCTCCACCCACCCACCCATTGTCCATGGATCCAGGCCTGTTCACCCACCCACCCATTGTCCATGGATCCAGGCCTGTTCACCCACCCGCCCATTGTCCATGGATCCGGGCACCCCTCCACCCACCCACCCACTGTCCATGGATCCGGGCACCCCTCCACCCACCCACCCACTGTCCATGGATCCGGGCCTGTTCACCCACCCACCCACTGTCCATGGATCCGGGCCTGTTCACCCACCCACCCATTGTCCATGGATCCGGGCCTGTTCACCCACCCACCCATTGTCCATGGATCCGGGCACCCCTCCACCCACCCACCCATTGTCCATGGATCCGGGCCTGTTCACCCACCCACCCACTGTCCATGGATCCGGGCACCCCTCCACCCACCCACCCATTGTCCATGGATCTGGGCCTGTTCACCCACCCACCCACTGTCCATGGATCCGGGCACCCCTCCACCCACCCGCCCCCGCAGCTGGTCACCCAGTGACCCAGGGCCCAGGGGCACCGCTGTGCCCTCTGTGCCTGGTCCCACACCTGCCACGCAGCCGTTCCTGGCCGGGGGGGGGGGGGGGGGCTGCCCAGCTGTGAGCACTGCCCTTCCCCCTCCCCGCCAATCACTGGGCAAACCCTGTGTGAGCTCCTGGCCGTTCAAGGGGAAAGCCGCAGGCACACACCTCCTGTGCAGGGTCAGTGGCACACAGGACCGCGGGGCCGGCTTCCCCCGGGACCTCTGACCACTGGGTTTGCTGGGAGAGCGCCAGGGTCAGCTCCCACTGCCTCTCCGGCCTCTTGCGGCTCACAGGCCACCCACCCCCCCTCCACAACCCTCTGCCGGCCACGGACTTCCAGGTTCAGTGTCCAACAGGTGCAGCCTCTGGGGCCGCCAAACCCAGGCGGCAAGGGTGACCGGGCCGGGCAGCCCGGGCTTGTGGCGGGGCAGGCCGCCAGGCCCGGCGAGGGCGACCCCGCATGGGCCGCACGAGGCCCGGGAACAGGTCCGCCAGGCCGGCCGTGCCGCAGGGCGGGAGGAGTTGCGGGCATTCACAGAAGCCAAGGCTCTCCCCGCCGCATCGCCGCCCGGGCGTCAGCCCCGCGTGTTGACCAGTGCTTGCGGGGTCCCCGCACACGGGACACGGCGGACCCCGGGCCCAGGCTGGATTCAGGCTCGGTCGCCTGGCCGTCCAGGGCCCACACCCGCGAGGCGACCACCTGGCCGGCTGAGGGACGGGCACTGCTGCTCGCGAGGGCCAGCACTCGCCCGACCGCCGGCCCCCCGCCCCCGCGGGCTTCACCGCGGCCCTACGGCCTGGCGCGGGGGACCAAACCTAGAGGGGGCCAGCCAGTCGGTCTGCGCAGGCGCGCACCGCGTTGAGCCGCAGGGCCGGTCTGCGCAGGCGCGCACCCCGCCCAGCCGCGCATGCGCACATCCCGCGCAGCAGCAAGGCCGAGTGTGCGCGCCGGCGGACCTGCGCTTTTGAACCTGGGGCGCGGGAGGCGCCGAGTGGCGCGGTGCGGGCGCCGCGGGGCTTTCGTGCCCTGCCCGCGGCTTCGGGCCCCGTCCGTGGTCACCCTAGGTGACCCGCGTCTTCCTCGCGGCCTCGGGGGAGACGCGGGGGCTCTAGCGCTGGGCACTCGCGGTCCCGCCAAGGGTTTGCCTCGTCAGCGCTTCTGTTCCGCGTGCGGCCAGGGTGGGCGAGGGGTCCTGGGCCCCGGCCCGGCGTTGGGGGGCTTCCAGGTACCCTGCCTCCCCGCGGGGGGCCCCAGGCCCGCCTTCGCTGCTCTTCGCCGGCTGACCGCGCGCCTCTCCTTGGGGTCAGCCTGGGGCCGCCGTCCCGGGGACGCACCGCTGCCCCCGCGCGTCCGGCCTGCGGCCCTGGGTCTCGCTCCCGGGCCCCTGGGTCCAGCCTGCAGGGGCTCAGGCCCGGGAACGGCCCGACCCGTGGCCCTGGGCCTCCCCGCAGCCCCGTGTCCCCTCCGGGCTCGGCGCCCGCAGCTTGGGTTCCTGCCCCGGGGACTGCGGTCCCTCTGCTCCCCGGGGCCCCTCCCGGCTCCGCTGCCTTCGCCCCCTCCCAGGTACAGCCCCCGGCGGTGCCCGGGGGCCCCTGTCCCTCGGGGCTGTTCCTGATGTGCGTGCTGACTCCGCGCCCCACCCCGCTTCTCCTCCCGCCCGGCTACCGTCCCAAGGCCTCATCTGCGCCTGGACCTCCGGCGGGCTGCCCACGCTCACTCGGCCAGAGTCAGGCTCATTCCCGGCCGTCCACGGGGGTCCCTGGCTCCCCCGCGCAGTCGGATATCGCGCCCACCTCATCCCATGGTGATGTCCGCCCGCCCCTGCAGGAGCCCCTGCCCGGCCTCCCGCCACGGTGGCCAGGGTCATCCTGCTGGGCCGCCATGCTGGCCCTGGCTGGGGCTGGGCGCTGCCTGAAGCTGCTCCCCGGAGGCCCCACCCCCACTCCTCCCGAGCTCGTGGGTTCCCATCCGTGTGGACAGGGGCGTCCAGCGTGTCTGACACGTGCGTGTCCCCGTGGATTTCTGCGTCTGTGCGGAGTGTGTGTGCACACATGTGGGTGTCTGTCCCGGCCTCAGCGGGTCCACACCTGCCGTGGCGGGGACCCAGCGGGAGCGGAGCCTGGATGCTGAGGTTGGGGGTAGGGGTTCGGGTACGCGCCCTGAGGGCTGACCGGGTGCAGCCAGGCCAGGGCCGGCGGGAGTCCCGGGCAGCAGCCGTTTGGTGAGGGTCTCCTCGCCTTCTGCCCCCCACCCCCCGCCTCCTCCACGAGGGTCTGCTCTGCGCGCCTCCCTCCCGGAGCGCGCGGCAGGGCGCGGGGTTAATGAATTAATTGGGGGCGTCGCGGGCGGGGGCGGGGCCGGGCCGGCGCGCGCGCGGCTCTTCCTTAAACAAACCCCACAATTACTTGCCTCATTATGTGTTTCCGCGACTTCCCCAGCCTCCCGCGCCCGCCCCACCTGCCTCCCCGCGCCCGCCGCTCTAAGTGCCTATTTGAAATCAATTTCTCTAATAATGGACTTAATGAGCTCATCAATTAGGGCTGCCATAACCGAATGTCGCGGGCGCTCCGGTTATCAGGAAACTCTGGAACTAATTTCCGTGCTTCATCTATCACGGGTGCCCGCGACGTCGGGCTGCTGCTCCGGGACGATAGCGAGACCCCGGGCCCTTCGCGCCGGCCCGGGCGCGCGGGCCGCGGACGGCGAGGACGCTCCAGCCCACCCGGCCGGGGCGGCCCGGGCTCGCGCGCGCCGTAATTAGCGGTAATGGATGACACGGCCGCCGCGGGAGATAAGGCGCTCGCTCCTGCGCGAGTCCCCCCGGGCCGCGCGGGCGCCGCGGTAGCCGGCGGAGGCCTCCCCTCGCAGCTGCGCAGGCCGCGGGACCCTGGCGTGCGCGCGGGCGGACCCCGAACTGGGCCCCCCGGGGAGGGGGGCTGGAGCGCCACGGGGGTCCCGGCCGAGGCCGCAAGGGCAGCTCCGGACCCAGACGCCCTCTGGGACTGGGCAGGCGAGGGGGGAGCTCCCCCACCCCGCGCCTCTGCCCGGCCCTCCAGCCCTGTGCGCCAGGGTGGTCTGGACACGCCCACCGGACACCTGCAGGCTCCTCCTCCCCCCAGCCCGGCCTCCCAGCTGGGACGGCCTGGGAAGGCCCCGTCTCCCCTGGGTGCCCACCCCACCCCTGGTGTGCGAGCAGGGCGTTGGGGGGAGGGGAAGGGCAGGGGCACCGCGGGGCAGGAAGGGCCTGAGTCCCTGTTGCAGGGTGGGTGCGGGCGCGCGGTCTGCCTAGCCAACACTCCGGCTCCAGCTCCGGGCTCCGGGCTCCTGGCACTCCCAGGGTGGGGGCCGTGGGGGCTGTGGTGTGTGATCTGCTTAACCAACACTCCGGCTCCCAGGGAGGGGGCTGTGGGGCTGTGGGGCTGTGGGGGAGGGGGGCGTGCAGTTTCCTTAGCCAACACAAGGGCTCCCAGGGTGGGGGCTGGGGGGCTGGGGGGGCGTGCGGTCTGCCTAGCCAACACTGCAGCTCCTGGCTCAGTCACCATCAGCCGGATCTTCTCACCATCAGAAGCCATTAGCGCTCCGTTATCAGCGGCTGGAGGCCTCGCTGCCGCCCGGCCCTCCCTGAACGGCCAGGGCTGTCCTGCGTGGACACGGCGAGAGGCCACACACGCCGTGGGCCTCGGCTGTCCCTTCTGCCCCAGCCCCCCCAGCACTGGACACCCCCAGCCCAGAACTCAGGGGAGCCCCGCCGGCCGGGCGCCTACAGGTCACTCCCTGTAGGCCTCGAGGGCACCAGGGCCAGGTCTGCAGTGGACCAGGGGCCACGGTGAGCCCCCATCCGCTCGTCTCGGGGAGGGGGCTCTGAGCAGAAGAGGAGCGCCCCCTGGAGGTGAAGTCACCTCCCGCGATGCTTGGGGGGAGGAAGGAGGCGGAGCTGGGCTGTGGGTACTGGAGTGGCGTCCGCAGGGCCAGCTGACCCCGAGCACCAGAGGACAGGCTGGGGAGGCCGCCCCTCAGAGGCCACCGACCCGGGAAAGGGGGACGGCGGCCCTGGTGTGTGCGGGGATCCCAGGGTCCTGGCCTCCCGGGGCCCAGCCCTGGGCTCCTGACTTTGAGGGGCTGCAGGCCTGCAGGGGGTCTCCCCGTCCGCCCGCAGCCCCACCCCTCGGCCAAGCGTTTGCAGATGGAGCCCTGGGTGGACACCGCCAGGCCCATCTTCAGCAAGGCCCCGCAGACAGGGTGTGGCCAGGGGGGCGGGGCCGGGGGGCGGAGCAGGCCCGGCTGCCCTGGTCATGCATGCGCGGCCGCACTGTGCGGCCAGCACCAGGTGAGAGCTTGGGGCCCATGGTGTAGGGAGGACTTTAGGGCCAAAGAAAGGGGTCCCCTGGGGTCCCCGTGGGTGAGACCTCACCTTCAAGGGGTGTCGGAAAGGAGGGGCCCTCCAGCAAAGGAGGGGCACCTGAGGACAGGGCATCTGAGGGGAGGGGCACTGAGGGGAGGGGCGTCTGAGGGGAGGGGCACTGAGGGTAGGGGCATCCGAGGGGAGGGGCGTCTGAGGGGGGCATCTGAGGGAGGAGCGTCTGAGGGAGGGGCATCCGAGGGGAGGGGCATCCGAGGAGAGGGGCACCTGAGGGAGGGGCGTCTGAGGGAGGGGCATCCGAGGGGAGGGGCATCCGAGGAGAGGGGCACCTGAGGGAGGGGCGTCTGAGGGAGGGGCATCCGAGGGGAGGGGCATCCGAGGGAAGGGGCACCTGAGGGAGGGGCATCTGAGGGGAGGAGCACCTGAGGGTGGGTCACCTGAGGGCGGGGCATGCGAGGGGAGGAGCATCCGAGGAGAGGGGCACCTGAGGGTGGGGCGCCTGAGGGAGGGGCGTCTGAGGGCAGGGTGTCTGAGGGGAGGGGCATCTGAGGGAGGGGCATCCGAGGGGAGGCCCTTCTGCCCATGGGAGGGGCCGGCTTCCCGTGTCCACACAAGTGTCTGCTGCCCTCCGGGGACCCCATATCCCAGACACCGTGTGTGAACTCCAGCGGCCGAGAGCGACGGTGGAAACAGTGCAGGAACCCAGACGCGGGATGAAGGGGCGGCCGCCGGCCGTGATCAGAGCCGCAGCCGGGGCGACCCGGCTCGGCCTCCCTGGGCAGTGGCCGGGCTGGGCCTCCAGACGCCTCCCTTCCCGCCCTGAGCTCAGGGCCTCCCTGGCCCTCCCACAGCCCGAGCTCCAGGCGGGGTCTGGGGTCTCGCGGGTGGGGGGCCGGCCACCCTGGAGGGAGGACCCGCCCCGGCCCCACCCCTCTGTAGAGAAGCGGGCTCTGAGCTCTGCCCATCTGCCCAGGCCGAGGGCTGCAGGCCTGGAGCCCCAGGCTCTCCCCTTGCTGAGACCACAACCCAGCTAGCTTATGGGGGCTGAGTGGAGAGCACCCTAAGGCCAGGACATAGCAGACCCCGACAGGACCTGCTGGGCAGCACCCCTTGACGTGGGCCCCCCAAAGCCGCGGGTCAGGGAGGAGGCTGTGGAGCCGGGGAGGGGCTTCAGGGCAGGACCGGGGTGCGGGGGCGCCCCCACCCGCCCGCCCCTGCGGGCCAGCAGGCAGGAGGCAGGGACAGGGTTAAGAGCGGGCGCCTCCGTTCCCTTTGCAACGGCTCCCTGGTTCCGGAATGGCTCTGGCTTCCCTTCTTAATCTGTATTTTACGAGTGAGAAGCTTTGCATTATGCAAATCGCTAGCTAGGAACAGGTGACATTTCAGCGCCGAGCGGGCACGGGCTCCGCGGCCAGGCTGCAGATTTACACATTAGTATTTGTCACCGGGCTCGGGGGCACCACACACCTTAAGGTGGCAGCAGCCACAGCTGGGGGGCTCCTTCCCGCACCGGGCGGGCCCCGGCCCAGCAGCACTGGCCTGGGCGCAGGCCTGGGCGCAGGCTCGGGCCCATTGTGCGCGGATGCACCTGCCGAGGCCGGGGCCCCTCCTCCAGCACCACCTCCCGCCGCAGCCGGGCAGGCCTGGGCGGCCAGCAGCCATCCGTCAAGCCATCACCCGTGTCCTCCGCTTCCTGGGAATTTGTCTGCCGGGAGTGGGACGCAGGGGCCGGCGCACTGCCCCTTGAGTTCCCAGCGGCCTGCCCTGCCCTGCCCGGGGAGTGAGTACCTTGTGGCCACTGGGCCTGGCCCTGGAGACTCACAGCCCAGGCCTGGAGGCCCAGGGGGAGCTCCCACCAGCCCCCTCGGGCTGCAGCTCCCTGGGTGCTCGGGGGGCCCCTGGACCCCAGGATGCTTTAGGCTCCTGCTGCATCCAGCGTGTGAACCGCGGTGGGTGACGGTCCCTGTGTGACCTGCAGGGCCAGCCTGTGGGAGCCCCCGGTGGGCGGGGCCATGGGAGCTTGGATGGAGCCACAGAGATGCCCCGGAGCACGCCCTGGCCAGCGGGCAGCCGGCAGAAGTGGTTTCCACCAAAGCTGGAATGTGGGACTGCCCACACCGCCTCCTCTCCTGCCTCTGCCACCCCCTCTTCTTTGGGGACCCTATGGGGGTGGGGGTGAAGACACACAGCAGGGAAAGAAGCCAGACACCTCCCACCCACCCCAGGCAGGGGTCCCCTGAGCCCACCTGCCTGGACCCCAGCCCTGGCCTCCGAGGGACCACCTGATGCAGCTACACACCTGGATGCTACGGCCTGAGCCACGTCGAGGGGCCTCAGTGGGTGGGGGCCCCAGGGCAGGGTCCAGGGCCTTCGCACCTGGTGTAGCCCCCTCCCCAAAGCCTGGCACCCCGGGAGGAAGGGCCGTGGCCTCTCTTGCTTGCGCCTGTCTGGGGGGCTCAGGACATGGGGGTGGGTCCATGCACTCTCCCAGGTAGGCAGTGGCTCAGCAGGAGGTGAGCTTGGGATGCCGCTCTGGACCCCAGTGTGAGGGCAGCCGGACCCCAGCAGGCCACCTGGGCCCAGTGGGCGTGGCCCTCGCCGTGCGCCCTGCCTGGTGCAACCCCGTACCTCCAGAACAACCAGGGCAGGGACCTGCCCCACCCAGACCCAACCCGCTCAGAGCCCGAGGCAGGTGGCCCTCTGCTGACCACAGGGCTCCCCGGGAGGAGTCCGGGTCCTGGTCCACTCAAGCCCACCCAGCAGTCAGGAGGGCTGGAGGTGGCCAGCAAGCACCTGGGACGAGGGCCTGGGGAGTGACCAGACCTGCCCGGAGCCCTGGGGAGTGACCAGACCTGCCTGGGAGCCTGGGGGGTGACAAGACCTGCTGGGGGGCCCTGGGGAGTGACCAGACCTGCCCGGAGGGCCTGGGGAGTGACCAGACCTGCCTGGGAGCCTGGGGAGTGACCAGACCTGCCCGGGGGCTTGGGGAGTGACCAGACCTGCCCAGGGGCCTGGGGAGTAACCAGACCTGCCTGTGGGGCCTGGGGAGTGACCTGACCTGCCCGGGGAGCCTGGGGAGTGACCAGACCTGCCTGGGAGCCTGGGGGGTGACAAGACCTGCTGGGGGGCCCTGGGGAGTGACCAGACCTGCCCGGAGGGCCTGGGGAGTGACCAGACCTGCCTGGGAGCCTGGGGAGTGACCAGACCTGCCCAGGGGCCTGGGGAGTAACCAGACCTGCCTGTGGGGCCTGGGGAGTGACCTGACCTGCCCAGGGGCCTGGGAAGTGACCAGACCTGCTGGGGGGCCCTGGGGAGTGACCAGACCTGGCCAGGGGGCCTGGGGAGTGACCAGACCTGCCCGGGGGCTTGCCAGGGGGCAGGTGGACAGGTGCAGCAGTGACCATGTGGTCCAAGGGCACCCAGGGAAGGAGTCTGCAGCAGCCATGCACTTCCCCGGTGTTGTGGGGCAGGGGGCCGGGCCTGGACCCTCACCCCAGCTGCCAAGGAAGGGGTGTGGGGACAGGGTCTGCAGGACAGCGGCCCAGGGCAAGGCTTTCTCTAGGGCTGGTGAGCTTGGCCACCTGGAGCCCTGCCCGCTTCCTCCTGGCCTGGCTCAGAGCAGGCTCTCACCTGTGTCCCCTGGGAGTGGGAGCTGGCGCCTGTCGTGGGGGGGGTGTCCTGCTGCCTGTGGAGCCCCCGGCCCCAGGGCTGGGGTACCAGGTGGGGCACAGGGCTCTGGCCTGTCCGTGCTCCCTGCCCACTGCTGAACAACACGGGACACATGGAGACACAGGGCTGGACGTGCCCGAGATGGACAGGCGCCCTGCGCACTCTGCCCCGCCCCGGCCACCCCAGCTTGTCCAACGGGGGAGGGGGTCCCAGCATCTCTCTCCCAGGAGTGCCCTGGCTGGCAATGACATTTAAGATTTAAGGGAGGGGCCGGCACTGTGGCGCAGCAGGTTAAAGCCCTGGCCTGAAGCGCCGGCATCCCATATGGGCGCCAGTTCTAGTCCCGGCTGCTCCTCTTCCGATCCAGCTCTCTGCTATGGCCTGGGAGAGCAGTAGAGGATGGCCCAGGTCCTTGGGTCCCTGCACCCACGGCGGAGACCCGGGAGAAGCTCCTGCCCATAGGGGATGCTGGCATCACAGGCGGCAGCTCTACCCACTAAGCCACAGAGATAATTTTTTAATAAAACTGCTAATTTGGCACTCAGTTCAGATTTACACAAAGTTTCCAAGGCAGTGCGGGGAGTCCCCAGGCTCCAGCCCAGGTCTCCCCAAGCCTCATCTTGGCCACATGTGTCACAGTCCCGTGTCACACGTGTGTCCTGTTACGTCTGTCACATGTGTTGTGTGTCATGTCTCACATGTGCCTTGGGTGTCATGTCTCTCGCATGTGTCTCATGCCATGTCACGTGTGTCATGTCTGTCTCGTGCCTGTCACATGTGTTGTGTGTGCTACATGTGTCGTGTGTGTTGTGCACCCCGCTGTGCGTCTGTCACTGCTTGGGGGGTTGAGCCCCCTCCTGGGAGCCCTGGCGCATTTCCTGGGGTTCTCTGAGATGGGCAGGTGCCCACCCTGCCCTCGGGCCGCAGGCGTCAGCTGTGTGCTGTGCAGCAGAGCCTGGTGGGCAGGGCTGGGGTGGGCGGGGCAGGCCTGGACCTGTGGGGGGGAGGGTGTGTTGACGGACAGCACAGGCTGCCTGGGCCTCCAGCTGCCCGGGGTGGGGGCATTGTGCCTCCCTCCCGCCCTCCCTTGGGGTCAGTACACATGACACAGAGCAGAGACAGGCTGGCCTCCCAAAGGCTGCCTCTGGGTCCCCAGGGGGCAGCTGAGACCTGGAGCCCATGGGGACCGCCCACCCAGCTCCTGCCACCCCCCAGACCCAGCCATTCACCCCAGCCCCTGCCCCAGCTACCTACCCCCACCCTTGACACTCACCCCATCCCTGCAACTCGCCCCGGCCCCCACCACTCACCCCAGCCCCCACCACTCACCCCAGCCCCCACCACTCAACCCAGCCCCCACCATTCGCCCCAGATCCCACCACTCACCTCAGCCCCCACCACTCAACCCAGCCCCCACCACTCACCCCAGATCCCACCACTCACCCCAGCCCCCACCACTCACCCCAGCCCCCACCATTCACCCCAGCCCCCACCACTCATCCCAGCCCCCACCGCTCGCCCCAGCCCCCACCGCTCGCCCCAGCTCCCACTGCGCACCTGGGGCTCTCAGGGATGCCCCGCCCCGACCACACAGGTACTTGGGGTTGGCTGGCCCCTCAGACACTTGTGGCCACAGGGCTGGACACTGAGTGGACATGGCACTGCCCCGACCACGGGCCCCTTGGACAGCATGCTGAGCTGGGTGGGGCAGGGCCTGGGGCCTGGGGGGGTGGTCCCTGAGGACCCCTGGCGGCCTGTGGTGGACCAGGGGTGATCCGAGGCGGCTGGACCTGGGGGAGGGGAGGCCGTGGGGGTCAGTGGCCTGTCCCCACCCCTGAGTGCTGCCTACGGGCCAGGGTGCGCTAGCGGGGGCTGGGGCGGCCCCCCGGCAGCTCCACCTTAAATGGGTTTGATGGGCCGGTGCTCCGCGCGCGCATGCTAATATGGGCTCCAATAAAGAGCGAAGGCAGCGGCGCCCGTTCTTATCACACAGTCAGAACTGATGGCTGCAGGAGCCATAAACCTCCCATTTCATCTCGCGCCCATCGATCACGGCCCCTCCCCGCGCGGGGGGCAATGAGTGCTCATTACGCGCCGGCGTCCCCGGCGTGCATGCGCGCCGTGACAGCATGATCGGTGACGGCCGTAATCCCGGGCTTCGCGGCTAAATTATTCCATAACCGTGATTTGAGGGGACAGCGCGCGGCACCCCGGCCGCCGGCCGCCGCCTGATAAAACATCCTCCCCAATTTACGGCCGCGCCTGGCTGCCCGCCGCCCGGCCTGCTAATCACGCCATCAGCGCGGGACTCACGCGGACTGCGGGAGCCGAATTACACTTGCAAATGAGGCAGGGTCCCCTGCGGGAGCGGGGCGAGAGCTGCGGAGACGCTGCCTCTCCGGGGGCTGGGGGCGGGGACGGCCGGGACGGAACCAGAGCCGAGCCAGCTCCGCGGGCCTGGGCCTCGACTTCCCCGTCTGTACAATGGGCCCGCGGCAGCCCCGTCCTCTGCGAGAGGCCCCAGCCCAGGCACAGCCCCAGGGGACTCTGAGCAAGAAGTGTGCAGGAGAGGAGGGGGCCCTGCGGCCAGGACGGGCGGCCACGCCCCCGCGGGGAGCGGGGAGCCCACAGTGGGGCGGCCCAGGGCCCCCGGGGCCTCAGCCTGACCCCAGGCGGCGCTGGCCGGCTCGCGGGGTCCGGCTCGCTCTGCAGCGCGGCCACTCCGCGCTGCGTCCCGGGCCGGACTCGGTGCCACCGGGGGAGGGCGGCTGGCAGGGCCGCGCCCGCCTTGATGTAACTCAAGGCTAATTAGTGCGCCTGGCACGGCGCAGAATATCATTTTTTAATTAGCAGCGCGAGCAGGTCTGGCCTGCCTGTTGTGGGCCGCATCACCATAAATCCCGCGGTAACAATTAGCAGGCGTGTTGTAATTATGCGCCGCGCTGTTAATTGGCCTATCTGCCTCTTTACTTTTTATGCCGCGCCTCCGCTCATTGCCGCAGCCATTTAATTCAATTAGCGCCGTAATTAGAGAACAGCTTCGTGCGGTCGGGGACCTTGTCAGGGAGCCGGCCTGGTGAGCAGAGACGCCGGGGTGCGGGGGCCGCGGGGGCTCAGCCGGGCTGCCCGGGACCCCGCCGCCGCGGGGGACACCGGGGCCGGCAGCCGCGGGAGCCACTCCAGCGCCACCCTCGGGGACCTCGCCCGCCCAGATCTCCGCGCTGGACACCCCCAGGGCCACCCCCGCCGCGCCCCGGCCGCGGCCCTCCAGTGGGCGCCCTGTCCAGGGCGCGTTTTGTTTTCTGCACTGTGTTGAAATCGCTCTGCCCTGCCTATTAATTCTCCTAATTAGAATTAAATGAAGCATGCTAAATTGCTAGATTAACCAATAATTAAGCAGCCACCGCACTAAAACTGAACACGGGTGTGGCTGTGGCCGGCAGGCTCCTCTGCCTCCGGGCGCCCGGACTGGGCCGGACAGGTGACCCGGCTGTGAGAGCCACGGCCGGGCCCGGCGAACCGGGCCTGGGGACACAGCGGCGGGGACAGGGCGTTAGACGGCCCGCACAGTGACAAACTTGCCAGATGCGGGGGGTGGGGGCG
This sequence comes from Lepus europaeus, assembly GCF_033115175.1. Classification (NCBI taxonomy): domain Eukaryota; kingdom Metazoa; phylum Chordata; class Mammalia; order Lagomorpha; family Leporidae; genus Lepus; species Lepus europaeus. Next base: position 91,061,116 of record NC_084842.1, on the reverse strand, counting down.
CTCGGCCACGACGCCCGCCCTAGGAGGCCGCCACCTCCCTCACCCCCACCCCCGCCCCGCCAGGAGCGCGCCAAAGACACCCCTTCCCCAAGTCCGGCTCCCAGAGGAGCCACGGCGGGGCGGGGGGCGGAGGGGCCGCTGCGACGCCCGCACCCCCCCCCCCACGGTCCGGACACCGCTGGTGCGGCGACCCCGGAGCCAGCGGCTGCGCATCCCCAGCCCCTCGCCACCGCAGCGGGTCCCCCTGCCCGCCCTCCTGAGCCGGGTCCCCGCCGCGGCCGCCGCCGGGCACCCCAGGCCCCGCCCCCAGCCCGAGGCGCCTACGCGCACCCGCGTCTGCAGGGCGCCCCCTGGCGGCCACTGCCGGGCCCTGCGCGCGCCCACGCCGCGGCCGAGACCCGATGTCCCCGCTGAAGAGCCAAGCGCCCACCTCGCTCCCGCTGCGCGCCCCTCACCTCCCCGTGCACACAGCCCCTCACCGGCGCGAAGGTGAGGTCGGTGCGCACTCCCGACGCGCGCGTCTCCGTGCCCCGGCGTCCGGGGCAGGGCGCCCAGGACAGTGCTGGTGCGCGCTCCCGCGCCGCACCTGAGCCGCCGGTCCAGGGCGCGCCCCCTGTGCCTCAACTGGACTTCAGGTATGGGGCGCGCTCCCGCGCCACACCTGCGCTGCGGGTATAGGACGCGCTCCCGCGCCACACCTGCGCTGCGGGTACAGGGCGCGCTCCCGAGCCACACCTGCCCTGCGGGTACAGGGCGCGCTCCCCGCGCCGCACCTGCGCTGCGGGTACAGGGCGCGCTCCCGAGCCCCTCACCCGCCGGTCCCAGTCGCGCTGCAGGTGGGCGTGAGAGCTGGGGCGGGGTCGCCCGGTCCACCCTGGGCCGCCCACAGCGGCTGGGCCGGGACCGCCGACCCCCGGGGGCGCCCTTGTCTCGCTGAGGTCCGCCCCCGCAACAGCTGCTCCTGCAGCCGGAAGATATTGACTGGGGAGAAACAATGGCAGGAATAAAATAAAAATAAAAAAGTTAATTATCCTTTGTGTTTGTAATTTAATTAAAGCTGCAGTAAAGTTTTACTGTTTTTCCAGGTGACGCTGTTTAGAGCCCGAAACCTATTTGTGCTGCGGAGATTAAAGTGCATTTTAAAACGTTCCCCGAGTACTTCCACATTTGTTGATAGATTTTTAAATTAAACTTTAAATTGTAATCTAAATTACCTCCAACAATTCACGGCCCCTGTAATGAACTCCCACGGTTCGCGCTGTCATCCGGAGATGATGGAGTGCGCCGGGACGCAGCCTGCAGCCGCGGGCAGCGCGAGCGGCGCGGGCCCAGCTCGGCCCTGCCCGGCGCCCCCGCCCCGCGCCCCCCGCGGGCGGAGAAGCTTCCAGAACCTCAGCCCCACTCCCCGTGCGCCCGGGGAGACGCCTACCGTGCGGGGTGCGGCTGGGCTTGGCGGCAAGGGGGTGGGGTCAGGCCCGGCTGAGGGGGGCTCCCGCCGCGCCTCCCCTGCCTCCCCCACGGCTCCGCCCCCAAACCTGTCGCTCTTCTCCCCCTCCCCCCAGCCCTTGAAAACTGTGCGGGGAGCGCGGGCCGGCACAGGCCGCTGGCGCTGGCCCGGGCGTTCTGCTGCCCGGGACTCCGCGCAGGGCCGGCCGCCCTGGCCTAGGGCCACAGCCCCCAGTGCTGGCCCATCAGGGTGTCGGGCGTGGTGGACATGGGGGTGCCCCCAGGCTGCCGGAAAAAATGGAGGTCCCCTCCCCCCACCCCGGAGAAGACAGGGGCCACACGGCCACTGCAGGCGGACGACTCGCTCAGGTCCCACCGACAACAAAGACCCCCCCATGTCCAGCAAAGCTGACCTGTGACAGCTCCCGCCCGAGGGGCAGGTGATCAGAGGCCAGGCCTGGGTGGGGTCTGTCAGGGCCCACCCTGAGCCTCGGGCCCACGTGGTCACCCTGGGTGTGGAGGGCCAGGCAGGAGTGCCCGTGCCACCCTCAGCTGGGCAGTGGGCTCTACGGTGGACAGGAGCCGGCGGGGCTGGCACAGTGGGGGGCCTGCCCCTCTGGGTGCCCTCAGAAGTGCTGTGGATGGGCAGGGGTTGTGCCCTGTGCACCTGCTGATTCCTGTTGAGGAGCTGCTTCCGGGGGGCCCTGGCCTGGAGCAGTGGATGCTGGTGCCTGACCCCACGCTGCAGGGGAGCCGGCACAGATGCACACCGGAGAGGCAGTGGGCGGGTACAAGGGGCACGCTTGAGTGACGGGGACCAGGCCTCCTGTGTCCCCACGGCCTCCATGGGCTCCGTGTGACCTGCAGCCCCCTGGCCCTTGGCCTGCACAGTGTCCAAGATGGGGCAAGTGGCCACAGCAGCCCTCAGGCTGACGCACAGGGCCCTGGACAGAGAAGGCCCCTCTGAGGGCGGACCCGTGGGCAGCTTGTCCTGTGCCCGGGCAGTGGCTGGGCCAGGCAGGGGCTGGGCAGTGGATGGGCAGGGGGCCAGGCAGCTGGCTGGGCCAGGCAGGGGCTGGGCACGGGAGGCCCCCGCGAAGGACTTGGAGAAGGAAGAAATACGGGGAGAGAGAAGGGCTCAGGTCTCCAGGAACGCGGATGGGGCACCCCCTCCTCTGTGGGAGACCCCAACCCTTTCTGTCTTCAACATGGTCCTCACAGGCAGCCCGGGTGACAGCGGCCTGGACCTCCCTCTGGGGAGCATGACCTCCTGTGGGTCAGAGGTCACGGCCTCCCCCTGGGCCACACGGCTGCTGGACAGCGCTAGGAGTTGTTGCCATCAGAGGCCGGAGCAGGACAGCCGGCCGCCCTAACCGTGTGTCCAGGGTCCTGACAGCTGAGCTGAAGCCAGGGGGACCTCCAGGATTCCTGGGGGGAGGCCAGGGGAGTGGGGCCAGCAGGCTGCCTCGGCACATGAGGTGGACTCGGGGCGGGGTCCCTGTGAGTGTTCTGCCGAGGTGACCCGGGAGGTCACGGTGACAGGTGCCCGTCCTCTGGTGACTGACAGGTGCCATCCTCCTGGTGGCAGGTGCCACTCTCCGGCAGTCTGTCCGTCCCTCGTGGCGTCACAGTTGCCAGCGCCATCCTGTCACGCGTCTGTGCACTGCTCAGCCTGTGCCCGGCTCTCTCCTCCTCCCCATTTCCATGGGGACCTCTGCCTCTGGTGTGTGGCGTGTTGCGTGTGGCGTGTGGCCAGGACCCTGCGTGCCTCCCTCTGTGCAGCAAGCCCGGCTCCCCAACTGGAGCTTCCACCAGGGATGCCGTCCCCCACTGGAGCATCCGGGGCCTGGGGTGCTCAGCAACGGCTGCCTCTGGCTGGGCCAGACACGGGGTCACTCTCCGTGGGCTGGGCCAGGGTCACACCAGCTGCACGCCCACTTGGTCGCTCACCTGCCGTCGGTGTCGGCTGGGCTGGGGGACACAGATGTGGCCTCCTGCTCTGTGCCTGGTGTCCCCAGGGCCAGGCCTCGGAATTCTGCAGCCCCTCCCCCACCTCGTGCTGCAGGCCACAGGGCCAGGGCTCACGCTCACCTCCTCCTTAGGTTTTGATTTTTATAACCGAGGGAAGCGCGACACTGCTCGTCGTGGACGGCGTAATGGTTTGGAATGGCTGAGCAAGGCAGTTACACACGTGTGCTCTCACATGCATGGCAAACCACACACGTGTGACCTCTGTACCCAGTAAATCATACACGGTGTTCTCACATACATGGCAGACCACTCACATGACCCCGTGTGCACAATACATTTCACATGCGACCTCACATGCATGGGAAGTCACACACGTGTGCTCTCACCACATGGTAATCACACAGGCAAGACCACATATGAGGTCAATTACACATGGTCACCACTCTGGCTCCCAGCGTGTGGCATGGCCACCCTCGTGACCCCAGCCCCAGGAGCCCCACTCCCTGCTGCGCTGAGCCACTCCCAGGAGCTGCACACGTGTGGCTGGACACAGTGTCCCGTGCTCATCCAGAATGTTCTCGTGTCTCTGCCGCTGTGTCCCGGTCCCTCAGAGAGGCCGGGCGGTGGCATTCTAGAAGGGGCTGGGGCAGGGGTGCGGCACCTGCAGCCCCGCTCAGTCCAACTCTGACTCCAGGGTCTCCTCGGACGCTGCGCTGGGAGGGGGCTGGGGCTGGGGCTGGGGGCAGGAGCTGTGGGGGACTGAGGGGTGGGGGCTGGGGAGGCTGGGAATGGGGGCTGGGGGTGGGAGCTGGGCGGGCCTGACTGCCCCACAGCTGGGGCTCTCTCTGTCCCCGCCCCCAGATCCACGAATATATAGAATTTTAAAGACACACACAGAGTTTATTTTGGAACAAAACTTTCAGAGCATCTTCAAAATGTTACTAAAAATGCAAATTGTTGGGGTCGGCGCTGTGGTGTAGCAGGTTAGGCCACTGCCTGCAGCGCCGGCATCCCATATGGGCATTGGTTCCAGTCCCGGCGGCTCCACTTCCCATCCAGCTCTCTGCTGTGGCCTGGGAAAGCAGTAGAAGATGGCCCAGGTCCTTGGGCCCCTGCACCCACGTGGGAGACCCAGAAGAAGCTCCAGGCTCCTGGCTTTGGATCAGCGCAGCTCCAGTCATTGCTGCCATCTGGGGAGTGAACCAGCGGATGGAAGACCTCTCTCTCTCTCTCTCTCTCTGCCTCTGCTCTCTCTCTCTCCTTCTCTCTGTGTGTGACTCTTTCAAATAAATAAATAAATCTTTAAAAAAATGCACACTGTGTGAAATGGCATGGACTTCAGACTTCATTTTATTCTATTTATTCGACAGAGTTGCAGAGAGGGGGAGACACAGAGATGCGCTCAGAGCCTCACATGAGAACGGAGGCTGTCCTCCCGGCGCCCGGCCAGCGTCCACTCACCGGTGGTGGCGCCCAGGCCATGCGGCAGGGCCAGGGGCTCCAGCCCCATCCTGTCCAGCAGGTGTCTGTCGCTCACGTCCGCCCAGGCGTCCGGCTTGGAAGGCTGGCATTTGCACACGCTTGTGTGCAGGTCTTGAGCCTGTGCTCTCCTGCTGCTGCGTCACTCGTGTCGGGGGTGTGAGCGCCTGAGCATGCGTGTGCCCCGCCCATGCCTTCCCTGTTCCCTTCCTCTGCTGTGCAGACAGAGATGGAGACGGAGAGAGAGAGACGGAGACGGAGAGAGAGACAGAGATGGAGAGAGACGGAGATGGAGAGAGACAGAGACGGAGAGAGAGATGGAGAGAGAGACAGAGACAGAGAGAGACAGAGATGGAGAGAGAGACAGAGATGGAGAGAGAGACGGAGACGGATAGAGACAGAGACGGAGAGAGAGATGGAGAGACAGAGAGAGACAGAGATGGAGAGAGAGACAGAGATGGAGAGAGAGAGAGCGACGGAGAGAGAGAGAGATGGAGAGAGAGACAGCGACGGAGAGAGAGACAGAGATGGAGAGAGAGACAGAGATGGAGAGAGAGAGATGGAGAGACAGAGATGGAGAGAGAGAGATGGAGAGAGAGACAGAGATGGAGAGAGAGACAGACACGGAGAGAGAGACAGAGACGGAGAGAGAGAGAGATGGAGAGAGAGACAGAGATGGAGAGAGAGACAGAGATGGAGAGAGAGAGACAGACACGGAGAGAGACAGACACGGAGAGAGAGACAGACATGGAGAGAGAGACAGAGATGGAGAGAGAGAGAGCGACGGAGAGAGAGAGACAGACATGGAGAGAGAGACAGAGATGGAGAGAGAGACGGAGACGGATAGAGACAGAGACGGAGAGAGAGATGGAGAGACAGAGAGAGACAGAGATGGAGAGAGAGACAGAGATGGAGAGAGAGAGAGCGACGGAGAGAGAGAGAGATGGAGAGAGAGACAGCGATGGAGAGAGAGACAGAGATGGAGAGAGAGACAGACACGGAGAGAGAGACAGAGACGGAGAGAGAGAGAGATGGAGAGAGAGACAGACATGGAGAGAGAGACAGAGATGGAGAGAGAGACAGACACGGAGAGAGACAGACACGGAGAGAGAGACAGACATGGAGAGAGAGACAGAGATGGAGAGAGAGAGAGTGACGGAGAGAGAGAGACAGACATGGAGAGAGAGACAGAGACGGAGAGAGAGAGAGATGGAGAGAGAGACAGAGATGGAGAGAGAGAGAGCGACGGAGAGAGAGAGACACGGAGAGAGAGACAGACATGGAGAGACAGAGACAGAGAGAGACAGACGCGGAGAGAGACAGCGACGGAGAGAGAGAGAGATGGAGAGAGAGAGACAGCGACGGAGAGAGAGACAGAGATGGAGAGAGAGAGACAGCGACGGAGAGAGAGACAGAGATGGAGAGAGAGAGAGATGGAGAGAGAGACAGCGACAGAGAGAGACAGAGATGGAGAGAGAGACAGCGACAGAGAGAGAGAGAGACAGAGATGGAGAGAGACAGAGATGGAGAGAGAGACAGAGATGGAGAGAGACAGACACGGAGAGAGAGACAGAGAGAGACAGAGATGGAGAGAGAGACGGAGACAGAAAGAGAGACAGAGAGAGAGAGATGGAGAGAGACAGAGATGGAGAGAGAGACAGTGATGGAGAGAGAGACAGAGATGGAGAGAGAGAGACAGACACGGAGAGAGAGACAGAGATGGAGAGAGAGAAACAGCGATGGAGAGAGAGAGGGATGGAGACGGAGAGAGAGACGGAGACAGAAAGAGAGACAGACAGACAGAGAGATGGAGAGAGACAGAGATGGAGAGAGAGACAGACAGAGAGATGGAGAGAGACAGAGATGGAGAGAGAGACAGAGACGGAGAGAGAGAGAGACAGAGATGGAGAGCGAGAGGCAGCGATGGAGAGAGAGACAGAGAGAGGCCTCCCAGATGCTGGTTCCTCCCCTCATGCACAGGACAGATGGTGCTGGGCCAGGCCACAGCCAGAAGCCCGGAGCCCCGTCCTGGTCTCCCCTGCGGGTGCAGGGACCCAAGGACTGGAGCCCTCACTGCTGTCTCCCAGGGTGCCCCAGCAGGGAGCAGGACTCGAACTCAGACGTTCAAGCATCTGTTTTGATTTCTTTTTTAAAATGCTTATTTGTTTTGATCTACTTGGAAGGCAGAATGACAGGGAGAGACAGACAGAGAGGTCACGCCCCAGGTGGCCGCAGGGCCAGGGCTGGGCGGGGCTGAAGCCAGGGCCGGGAGCTCCGCCCTCTGGGGCTTCCCTGGGCACTAGCAGGGCCCTGGGCCGCACCGTGGGAGGAGCCAGAGCCCCGGAGTTGGCCAGGGGCCTCCCCGCTGCCCGGCCCAGGCGGCTGACAAATGGGCGCTGCTCGCAGAAGAGGCGACGCCGGGATCGGTCCTATTTGTTTTGCAGGTCTGGGCGGGCGCCCGGCCTGCGCATCGCCCGGACTCCCAGGAGATAAACCTGAACTCTGATAGCATCGGCGCCGCGGCAACCGAGGACGAGGGAGGGGAGGGAGGGGCCAGGGACGCCAGAGGGAGCCAGGGCAGGGGGCCGAGACCACCCCACCACGGAGGGACACCGGACACGCCCAGCCCAGCCCAGCTCCCAGCAGGCCCCGGGGTTGGAGGGAAAGGCCCTCCCCCATACCCATGCTGTTCCCCTGGGTGCCCAGGACCCCAACACCCCCGCCCCAGCACTGCCCACTCTCGTGTTCGGCCCAGCAGCCCCTCCTCCAGCCTCCTACAGGGCCATGTCGGGGAGGGGGGGAGACTCCAGCCCGAGCCTCTGGCCAGCAGCTGAGGGGCCCCGCCCCAGCCCTGCCATCCTTGAGGGCTGGCCGTTCAGGTGCCAGTGGTCAGTGCCACCCCCACATCCGTCCCCTCTGTGTGCCAGGAGAGGCCGGGTGCAAAGAGGGGCTGGGCGGGGGCCTGGCCTGGCCCAGCTGCCAGCAGGCTCCTCCCTGGACCAGGCCTGGGCACTGCCCACGGGCGCCCACTCTGCCTCCTGCCCAGCTCCAAGGTCTCAGACCTCCCTGTGCCTCAAAAAAGCAGCTGTGGGGGGGCCTTTAAGGGGACAGGGCCCCCTTCTCCCTCCCCGCAGCCAGCAGGGTCCACACAGACCTCCCCCCAGACCCCCCAGCCCACGGCGCAGCACAGGGCTTTGGTGCCACCTGTCCAAGAGGGTGCCCCGGCGGTGGGCAAGTCAGACGTGGGGAGGGGGTGGTTCATCCACACCCTCCCCCGGCCGCTGTGGGCGCCCTTGACCCCACTCTGCCCTGGCATGGGAGCCCCCCTGCGACCCGGCCCCCAGCCCAGCGCCCACCTTCAGGACCTGTGCCGGCTTCGTAGGGGCTGGGGTCAGCAGCAGCGCCCGCCCCGCCCACGCCCGCACCTGCCGCGCCCTGGGGCCGCCCCTGCGCACCTGCCACGTCCACCCGCCCGCCGGGGATCAATAGCTCCGGAAATCCGCAAAGAGCCCAAACAAAGAAGTGGCTGGTGCGCAGCCGGCTCGTATCAGCTGAAAAATGGCCCCCTGTTTAAGGGACTTTATCTCCCCGAGACTGCGGATGAGGGATGGCGTCATTTGTCCTGTGGGCCCGCGCGGCCCAGCCGGCCGGATCTATTTAGAGATAGCACGATAGTGTCGACAGCGAGAGACAGGGTAATTGCGGAGCGGCTGCTGGGGTATAAATTACACGGCTCTAAGTGGCGCAGTGGCCAGGCCGGCGGAGAGATGCCTGACAACTCCCTTGTCCCCTGCCCCGACGCCCGCTTATCACGGGCCAGCAGGAGAGACACGCTCCGCAGGAAAAATTAAGTATTGATCAAATTAACAGTTTTTACTGATCTTTTTAGGGGAGCAGCGGCGCCGACAATTAAATTTAGAACACAAAAGACGCCGCGGGATAACTCTTGACCCCACGTGGCAAAGTCGGTGACACCAACAACAGGAAATACGGCCCGGGCAAGACGGCCATAGCCAGAAGCCGGCCCGGCACTCACCCGGGGTCCGGGGCCCCCCAGGCCAGCCCCCGTTGGGGGAGCGGCCCCCAAACCCACAGCCTGGAGGGCTTCCTGGAGGGGGAGTTGGGCAGGCCAGCCTGGACGGGGCGGGGGGCGCAGACAGCCGGGCGAGGGTGGCTGGCGGCCGCATTCCTGTCATTGGGCCCTTGCCTCCCAGACTCACCCAAGTCCCCGTTCTAGAGAGTTCTTCACAAACGCGCACCCACGCCAGGCCAGGGCACTAGGTCTCCAGGGCAGGGTCCAGTCCCTCTGCCAGTGGCCACCCGGGAGATGCCACCTGCACCCCCTCGTCGAGCAGGAAAGAGAGGGGCACTCCTGCAGGGTCCCCCAAGGCTGGGGATGGACAAGACACTTGGGAGGCCGGAGCTCCAGGGCTGCCCTAATGCCCCTCCCCTGGCCGGGATAGGCTGCAGCTTCTGTCCATCAGGGCTGAGAAAGAGGTAGGCGGGGCAGGAGCCTGCCATGGGGGGGCTATCTCCTGCACTGCAGCAGCCCCCCAGGAACCCTGAGACCCTGCCAGGGGTGGGGCAGGGTGGGCAGCTCTGGGGGTTTCCCAGGTGGGATGGGGTGCACTCTGGGGGCCGCCTACTGAGGAGCTGAGGTGGGCCCAGCTCCGGGAGGCTGTGCGCTGTCCCCATGCTGTAAACTGGTGACAGCTGGCCAGGGCCAGCCCCGGTCCTGGTCAGGAGCAGCCGACTATGGCCCACCCACCCTGGCCCGGGCTCCAATAGAGGTCCCAGCGCCTGCCAGCGGGGTGGGAGGGACCTGAGCCACTCTCAGGGACTTCCGCCAGGGTGGGAGCCCCTGGTCCGAGTGCTGTAGACTCTGGCTCAGCCCCGGCAGCCCCACGGAGCACAGTGGGACCGCGGTCAGGCAGGAGGGGCACGGACAGCACTGGCCACAGGCCCTGCCCGGCCGCCCTGGCCCCTGCACCCACTACACAGAGCCCTGCGAGCCCCCAGCCCAGGGCCTTCGCTCCCCAGAGGCTCTGTCCACCGCGTCCACCAGCGGTGCCTTGCGGGGCTACGGACTCGGCCTGGGAATTCCAAGACCTTTTGTTCTGAACATTCTGAGGGACCTGGGCAACACCCCCTGGGCAGGCAGGCATGTAGGAGGGGGGACCGGGGACGACCCCTCCCACAGAAAGACCCGGAAGGGGCCCTGTCCTGCGGCTCCCTCCACCAGGGTGCAGGATCAGCTCAGGATCCAGGAAGCAGCCCCCAGGCAGAGGAGCCCAGTGAAGGCAGAAGGTTCCAGACTCACCTTCCCCAAGCTTCCTTTCCCGGTGGGTGATGCAGGGTGGGGGGAGGGAGGGAGGGAGAGACGGGGGGGGGGGGCGGGAGAGGAGGGAGAGAAGGGGGAAGAGAGAGAGGGAGAAAGGAGAGGGAGGGGGAGAGAACGGGAGAAACGCGGCGGGGGGGCCCCACCAGCCTCCTGTGAGCGGCCAGTGGTGTTCACGCGTGCCGGCGCGTGGCAGCCCCCGCGGCGCGGCCCCTCCCGTGCGGCCGTCTGGGCACGGTAATGTGTCTTTTAAAGAAGGAGCGCTGATGTATGTTACAAGGAGTGTATCTCTCTCACCGAGACAGAACATTTTAATTCCCCGACACCTTTTAGTGATTGCTTCAATTTCCGAAGATTTTGATAAAATCGTGCGGTTTAAGTCGGGGGATGGAGCGGGCGCGGGCAGTGCGTGATGGAGCGCTCCGGTTCCCCAGGCTGCGTGTGACACAGCCCAGCACCAGGCTAATAAACGCCGTGTGATAAATGCCGGAGCCGCGATTGTAAAAATATACTTGTAATTGGGTTAATATGCCTTAAAATACTGCCCATCAGTTATCTCCCTCTCTGCGCTCCGCGGCGGCGGGCCCAGGGGTGTGCACGGCGGGCGTGGTGCCCCCTGCTGCCCACCGGTCCCTGCCTGGCACAGCCCTGGTGACCTGGAAGGCAGGGAGCTGGGCACGCTCCCCAGGGGACGCCAAGGGTGGGAAGGGGTGGGCGGTGACCTCGCTCCTGCCCCATGTGGTCTTGGGAGAGGGCTGGGGGCAGCCGCCACGTCTGTCCTGGGGGCACCTGTCCAGCAGGAAGAGGGATGAAGCAGTGACAGCAAGGGGTGGGCCGTGGCCATGGCAGACGGGACAGCACCAACGGCAGGCAGTGAGGGCTCAGCCGGGACCCGAGACCTCAGGACGAGGCCACCAGACCAGCGCTGCGCTAATCTGCCGTGCCCACTGCTGGGCACCCAGCAGAGTCTGGCTCACGTCCGCAGACTCACGGGGGGGGGGAGGGGGGGAGGGGGGAGGGAGGGAGGGGGGAGGGAGGGAGATAGATGAGCCAATGGGTGAGTGGAAGGAGGGAGGGAGGGAGGGAGGGGGGAGGATGGGAGGGAGGGAGATAGATGAGCCAATGGGTGAGTGGAGGGAGGGAGGGAGGGGGAGGATGGGAGGGAGGGAGATAGATGAGCCAATGGGTGAGTGGAAGGAGGGAGGGAGGGAGGGAGGGGGGAGGATGGGAGGGAGGGAGATAGATGAGCCAATGGGTGAGTGGAGGGAGGGAGGGAGGGGGAGGATGGGAGGGAGGGAGATAGATGAGCCAATGGATGAGTGGAGGGAGGGAGGGAGGGAGGGAGGGGGGAGGATGGGAGGGAGGGAGATAGATGAGCCAATGGGTGAGTGGAGGGAGGGAGGGAGGGAGGGGGGAGGATGGGAGGGAGGGAGATAGATGAGCCAATGGGTGAGTGGAGGGAGGGAGGGAGGGAGGGAGGGAGGGAGGGGGGAGGATGGGAGGGAGGGAGATAGATGAGCCAATGGGTGAGTGGAGGGAGGGAGGGAGGGAGGGAGGGGGGAGGATGGGAAGGAGGGAGATAGATGAGCCAATGGGTGAGTGGAGGGAGGGAGGGAGGGAGGGGGAGGATGGGAGGGAGGGAGATAGAGGAGCCAATGGGTGAGTGGAGGGAGGGAGGGGGAGGATGGGAGGGAGGGAGATAGATGAGCCAATGGGTGAGTGGAGGGAGGGAGGGAGGGAGGGAGGGGGAGGATGGGAGGGAGGGAGATAGATGAGCCAATGGGTGAGTGGAGGGAGGGAGGGAGGGAGGGAGGGGGGAGGATGGGAGGGAGGGAGATAGATGAGCCAATGGGTGAGTGGAGGGAGGGAGGGAGGGAGGGGGAGGATGGGAGGGAGGGAGATAGAGGAGCCAATGGGTGAGTGGAGGGAGGGAGGGAGGGGGAGGATGGGAGGGAGGGAGATAGATGAGCCAATGGGTGAGTGGAGGGAGGGAGGGAGGGAGGGAGGGGGAGGATGGGAGGGAGGGAGATAGACGAGCCAATGGGTGAGTGGAGGGAGGGAGGGGGGAGGATGGGAGGGAGGGAGATAGATGAGCCAATGGGTGAGTGGAGGGAGGGAGGGAGGGAGGGAGGGGGGAGGATGGGAGGGAGGGAGATAGATGAGCCAATGGGTGAGTGGCTGGAGGGCCGGATAGTGGACAGAAGGATGATGGATGGATGGTGGGTGACGATGATGGACAGCTGAGAGGTGCGTGGGTGGGTAGACGGATGGGTGGGTATGTACACGGATAGAAGGGTGATGGATGGACACATGGATAGAATGATGACGGATGGACTGGTAGGTGAGGGGATGGACAGAGGAGTGGCTGGCTGGCTGATGGATACATGGATGGAAAGATGACAGATGGAATGATGGGTGGATGGATGATGGGTGAGTCGATGGATGGATGGGTGGATGGCTGTGTGTATAGACATTGATAGAAGGATGATGGATGGGCTGAGTGAGCGATATGGGTGGATAGAAGGATGATCAATGGGTGAGTGGATGGTGGATACACATGGGTGGGTGGGTGGGTGGGTGGGTAGATAGATAGGTGGATGGGTGGGTGGGTAGATAGGTGGGTGGGTGGGTGGATGTATGGCTGGGGGGATGGATGGGTGGATGAGTGGGTGGGTGGATGAATGGGTAGATGTGCGGGGCTCGGCCTTGAGCAACAGGCTGGTTTGGCTTCTGTGTGGATGTGGGGAGGGCTGCAGGCGACTCCGGATTCAGCCCAGGACAGGAGGGGCCTTCTCTCCCCGGGGGCCACTCCCCTTCTGGGGCTCTCAACCCAGCCTGTCCTCCGGCCCCTCCTGTCTTGCTGGGGTCAGGGCTTGGGCTCCGTGCAGACCCTTGGAGCCTCCAGCAGTGAAGAGGGGACCCCATGAGGACTGGACAGGGCCTGGCAGGGGTGGGGGACTCAGGGAGGGGCCAGGGCTCTGGGTCGCCTTTACAGGGAAGGGTGGTGGAGGGTCAGCTGGACAGTGGCAGAGGAAGGGGACAAGGGAGCAGCTGGCCTCGGCACTCCCCTGGACACGGCAGAGACTGGAATATTCTGGAAGCTCCACCCCTGAGTCCCCGGGGGGTGAAGTATGGTGGCTGGGGCAGAGAGAGGCCCCACGAGCTGCACGGAGAGGAGGGGGCACATGGAGGCCGAGTGACCCAGGCCCCTCCCCTTGGGGCAGAGCCAATCAGAGAGACTCCTCCCTCAGCCCCGCCCCACTGCTGCCTCTGCCCCGCCCCCCGGCCTCACTTGGGAAGCTGTGTCCTCTCAGACACACACACACATGCACACGTTCACCACACGCATGGAGACATGCACCTGCTCTCAGGCCCTCGGCCTTCTGAGGCCAGAGCCACTGGGAGTGGAGCCCAGGAGGGTGGGCTCACTGGGCTGCTGCTGCGCCCCCCTCCTCAGCCCCCCCTCCCCAGGCCTGCACCCCTGCAGAGTCAGGAGGGCTGCCGTGCGGGGGTGGGGCCGGCCCCAGGGCCCCAGGCCCCTTCCTGCCCCTGAGCTAGGAGCAGAGGGGACTCAGGCTCCAGGCCCCAGCACCAGGCCCGGCATGGGCCAAAGGCCTTCCGGGTCTCTGGGTTGGGGGGCCGCTCTGGGCCTTTGTCCAGCGGGACCTGAGGCCCCTCCCTCCTCTGCTGTGCCCTAGCTGCCAGAGTGCTGGGGTGGGGGCGCACCCTGGCCCCAGCCCCCTCCTATGTCAGCCTCCCATGACATCCGGGACCTCGGGCATTCCCTGCCCCCCGGCACTGCCCTTCCTGGGTGCTGCTTCCCAGGGTCCCGTCTACCTGATGACCCTGCAGGCCGTTTCCAGCACCCCGGGGTGGCCGGGCTCCCGTCCATGCTCCAGACCTGTCCAGGCCGTCCTGGGAACTCCACAGAACCCACCGTGGGGCACCGGCTGCTCACTGCCCGCCCTGCTCTGGGCAGCAAGGGCTCTGGCAGGGCCGGGCAGGGGCCACCTGCTCCAAGATGCCCCACAGGCCGGCTCCTGAGAGGCTGGGGGGACACGGCGGGGTCTGCAGAGCCCGGGCGGGCTGTGGCAGGTGCTGGGGGGGAGGCAGGGCAGGGGTCAAGTAATTGGATAATTCCGTCTTAAGAGCCCAGGTCCAGGAGGGCCTGCTGGGGCCGAGCCCCCACCTCGGGAATGGCCTCCAAATGGAAGTGTGTTTAGGTGGCTGCGGCCAGGGGCGCGGTGGATGGGTCTTGGCCCGCGCAAGGCAGCGGCAAATGAAACGGTGTCTGCCTGCTTGCGGGAAGAGTGATGAAACTTTAAATGAGTCGCTGACCCCTGGGGAATGACAGGTGACCCGCGCGGGATCTGCCGCAGGGATCGGCAGCGGCCTCGAAAATTGCTGCTGCCGCCCGAAAATAAACAATAAGCGCACAAACGTGCTCGGGAGAGATGGACTCGCCTCCGTGCCGCGCGGCCAGACTGAATTATTTCGGGCCACCGGTCCGAGCCATCAGCCCGCCCCCTCCTGCGCCGGGAGCGCCAGGCCAGCCTGGGTGAGGAGACCCCACGTGTAGGGCGCCTGGCGCCGCCTCCTCCCTGCAGCCCCGGGGGTCTCAGCCCCGCCGGGGAGGAGGGGCCCGGGCAGAGGCGAGGGCAAGAGCTGGGCAGCACGGTGAGCAGTGCCTGGACGCTGGGTTCCCAGCTGTCACAGGACAGGGCCTCCAGATGTCCAGCTGTGGGCATCAGCTGGGGCCCAGCACCAGCCAGGAGCCTCTCCTGCCTCCGTTCCCTTGAGGAAGACCCCCGCCAGGAACGCCTGCCCGCCACGCCACCGGCACACCCACGGACACTGGGGGCCTGCAGGGTCCAACTGGGCATGGGTGGACGCCGCCATCGTGCCCCCAGCCCCTGCACCCGGCGTCCTCTCCATGGTGCCTGCGGGTTTCGAGGTCCTGGGTGGGGCATTGGGGCGGCTGCCTCCCCTACCTGCGTTTTATCCGAGTTGTTCTGGGGACATTCAGGCATCCCGGAAAACAGGGAGGCCTTGCTCTGGACACCAGGGCAGGACTCGCCGGCTCTGCCTGCAGACCCCCGGACTCGCTCCCAAGAGCCCAGGGGGCTTACGAAGGGGTCTGCCATGCCCTGGCCACCAGGTCCCCACCCAGGCCTCTCCTGGTGCCCACTCCTGTGCATCCAGGGCCTGGGTGCCTGCCCCCGGGACCTCTGCCCCCAGCCCTGAGCCCGGGGGGTCTCATCCCACAGGCCCCCTAGTCACTCAGCACCCCGCAGTGCCACTTCCCCTTCCTGGCTCAGGGATGGGGGCTCGGCAGCTGAGGGGGCGTCCACCCCCAGGGAGGCCGAGCAGGAGACGCTCACTGCATACAGCAGGTGCTCAATCAAGGCCACGTCGCCCCGAAGGCTTCTGCACCTGAGGGGTCACCGCGGCTGGGAATCCAGGGGCTTTGACTGCAGCTTGGAGCGACCGCAGGAGATGAGAACCCCCAACACACCCAGCCCAGCGCTTCCTGTCCTCAGGCACCGGGAGCCCTCGGGGAGGGCAGGCGGGCAGTGGGCGGGGGAGGGGGCAGGCAGGGGAGGGAGCAGCAGGCAGTGGGCGGGGGATGGTGGGCAGGGGAGGGGCAGTGGGTGGGGGCGGCGGGCAGGGGAGGGGGCAGCATTCGGTGCCCCTCCGGCTGCAGCTCAGCTGGCCCCCACGCCACGTGGCCTGGTGGGGCACCTGGGCCCCCGCTCCCCAGGGTGCCCCGCCCGTCACCCGTCCATCACCAGCGCCCACTCGCTGCCGAGGGGCCCTCAGGCCCACCCAGGCTGAACGAGGCCATCCTCCTGCTGCGCCGTGAGGTTGATTAATAATCGGAAATGAAATCAATAAGGGCTCTGCTTCTCACTCCCGTGGGGCTGCGCCGGGCGGCCCGAGGGGACGGCTGGCCTGTGGGAGGGGGACACGGGAGCTGGGTGGGGTGCACCCCACCCCTGGCTGGGCCTGGCCACTCCTCCCCTGGAGGCAGGTGCAGGCCATGTGGACTGTAGACTTGGCTTGGCCGTCCGCCCCGCATGGGGGCCCCCAGCCCAGCCCGCAGGTGCTACCTGGCCACCTTCCCGCCCTGGGCTCAGCCACGCCCCCTGCGGCTGCCCTGAGTGGTCACCCGTGACCCGCCCAGCCCATCACCGATGAAGGAATGAAGCAAGGAGGCAGTGGAGGGGCGAACAAAGACTCAGACCAGGCACCTGACTGGAAGTTCTCGGGGGCACAGGGCAGGCGGCAGGGGAGGGGCTGGGGGGAGGCACCCAGAGTAAGCGGGGCAGGGAGGTGGGGCCGGCCAGAGAGGCCCCCACGTTGCCCGCACCCCCACGGTGGGCACAGAGCAGCCTGACCACACCCACCCCACCCAGCCTGTTGGGGGCTGGGGCTGCCCTGCTGCCGCCCCCTCAGCCAACTGCCCTGCTCCCGGGTCTGTGGGGAGGAGGGGCTGTGGGGCTGTCCCCCTGAGCCCCCTGGGGACAGCCCAGTCCCCCAAGATCCCGTCCCCAGGACCTTGTCTGGAAACTGGGACCCCTCCAGGCCCCTGGCCCCCTGAGGACAGAGTCTCCGTCGCTCAGCCCCGCTGGGCACGCGGGAACCACGAGGCAGGTCGTGGCCTCTTCCCTGGCCGTGGTGGCGCCTTGCTGGCCTGGCCACGGCCTCTGGCTCCCCTGCTTGGCTCATCCTGCCCCGCCCCCAGGAGGCCTCTGGTCCCTGCAGCCGAGATCCTCCAGAGACCAGCCCGTGGGCCACGCAGCCCAGGGCAGCCCTGAGCTGGGGCCCCTGCAAAGGCCTGGTCTGTGTCCACAGCCCCGGTCTGTTCGGTGGCCGCAGGCCCCGGCCGGGCCGAGCTCCTCGTCGTGGACAGCGGGCAGCAGGGAGCCCCGTGCCTTGACCCGCGCCGGGCAGGGGGGCTGGTTTTATGGGGCCATTGACCGGCGGCATTGATCCCCAAGAATGTATCGCACAAATCATTTTGCACTAAACTGCGGAATCGATGGAGAAATCTCCCGGAAAATTTATATTAAAAGTCTCTGTTTGCCTAAATGAGTTCCCTGCGCCCATATTGAATATTTGGCTGATGGATTGAATGGGTTTAAATTTGAACATTGCAGACCCATTAAAGAATGAATTCTTAAATCAAACCGTGCCATTTATGATTGAAATGAGGTTTCCTGCGCGAGGGGCCAGCCACCGTATAAATCAGCTGTGTGTTTTATACCAAACCATAAACAAGATATAATTCTTTTAAATACACAACAGGTGCTTTAAATCTTCCGATGCATCTTGTATTTATCTCCAGTGCAGATTGCTGTATTTACACCGGGTCGTGGGAGCCCCTGATGGCGCTGGGCAGTGAAGGTTAAAGTGGCGAGCACTGAGGTCCCGCTGGCCAGGCGCGGGGCAGGCGAGGGGAAGCTGAGCCCAGGCACCCCAGTGTCCTCACCCAGCCCTCCCCGGGTACACGGGTACAGCTGCTCTCCCATGCACACACACCCGCAGACACTCCTGCACCTGCTCTCACGCACGTGCATCGCATGCACACATGTACGTCCAGTGGGTTCACAGACCCGCACATGTGAGCACACAGCACCCACATGCAATAACACACATGGCAAACACACAGTAGATGGCCAGACGCACACACGCCGCCTCTGCACAAACTTGCCAGCACAAGACTGCACACGCACACACACACGCACACACACACGCACACGCACACACACACACGCTCCCTGGCAGGCGCTCAGGCGGCGCGCACACGCGGTGCAACACGCACAGGCTGCATCCCAGCTGCAGCAGAGCAGCGGCCCTCGGCGCCCGCCCGGCCGCAGTGCAAGGGAGGCACCCCCACCAGCCTGCACCCGGGCCGTCCTGCAGGGGGAGCCACTCCACAGAGTCCTGAGGAGGCACGGCAGCCCAGGTTGGGCGGCGGGCACGTGTGGCCACTCACGCAGGGCAGAGCCAACACCCCAGATGCCCCAGCACAGCCCCACGGCCACAGCCCACCCTGTGCCACGGGGCCCATCTTCCACCAGCTGCGTGGGCCGCAGGGGCATCACGGGAGAGCTAGAGACGAGGCTGCAGAGGGAGGTGCTCGCCAGGGCTGGGCCTCGCTCACCTGCCCGCAGGATTAGTACCCTGCCTGGAGGCCTGGAGCACCGGCCGCCCCTGCCCCCCGGGGGCTGCTTCCTGGAGGCTGCAGTCCCCACGGCACAGGTGGCTCCTCCACCCCAGGGGCCCGTGCCAGGTGAGGGGGGTCCTCCCCAGCCTCCCCGCCCCCAGGGGCCCGTGCCGGGTGAGGGGGGTCCTCCCCAGCCTCCCCGCCCCCAGGGGCCCCTGCCAGGTCTGGGGGGCCCCTCCCCACACAGCCCAGGTCCTCCCCAGGCTCCCCGCCCCCAGGGGCCCGTGCCAGGTCTGGAGGGCCCTCCCCAGCCTCCCCGCCCCCAGGGGTCCGTGCCAGGTCTGGGGGGCCCCTCCCCACACAGCCCAGGTCCTCCCCAGGCTCCCCGCCCCCAGGGGCCCGTGCCAGGTCTGGAGGGCCCTCCCCAGCCTCCCCGCCCCCAGGGGCCCGTGCCAGGCCTGGAGGGCCCTCCCCACACAGCCCATGTCCTCCCCAGTCTCCCCGCCCCCAGGGGACCGTGCCAGGTCTGGAGGGCCCTCCCCACACAGCCCAGGTCCTCCCCAGCCTCCCTGCCCCCAGGGGCCTGTGCCAGGTCTGGGGGGCCCCTCCCCACACAGCCCAGGTCCTCCCCAGCCTAACCACCCCCGCCCATGGAGATGCAGAGTGGCTCCCACATGTGTGGTCAGATGTGGGGCAAGGTGGGCGGAGCCAGAGATCAGAGGGGCAGCAGGGGCCTAGGTACAGAGAGGGAGCAAGGCTGGGGGTGGCCATGGGAGGCACACGCGTGTGAGGGAGGGGAGGCCATGGGAGGCACACATGAGGCTGGGGGCAGGGGCAGGGGCAGGGCTGCACGAGGGAGCGGGGTGACCAATGCATCAGACACGCCCACAGGTCACAGAGAGCAGCAGACATCGGCTGAGCACCATGCTCACACGTGTTCCCGGGAAACACTGGCCACCCTGCCCCAGCCCTCCATGCCCACTGCAGTCGAGGCCTTGCTGTCGCTACGTGATGCCTGTGTCTGCCTCCCCCCTGCCAGCCCTGTGGCCCCTGCCCCTCCTCTCCAGGCTGCTGACATGGCCAGGGACGCCCGTCCATCCGATGAGACCACAGCATTGGCCGGAGCCCCCTAGGCCAGTTCTCAGCCAACAGCTCTGGGGTGGAGTGGGAGGCAGCAGACATGGACACACGCACAAGCACGGACATGGGACATGGGACAGAGGAATGGACATGGGACACGGGCCATGGAACACAGCACAGGACACAGACATGGACACAGACACAGACATGGGACATGGTACACGGACACAGACAGACACGGGCCATGGTACACGGACACAGAACACAGACACAGAACACACAGACATGGGACATGGGACATGGACACTGGACACAGACACAGAACACACAGACACGGGCCATGGTACACGGACATAGAACACAGACACAGAACACACAGACGACATGGGACAGAGGAATGGACATGGGACACGGGCCATGGAACACCAGCACAGGACACAGACATGGACACAGACACAGACATGGGACATGGTACACGGACACAGACAGACCCGGGCCATGGTACACGGACACAGAACACAGACACAGAACACACAGACATGGGACATGGTACACGGACACAGAACACAGACACAGAACACACAGACACAGGACATGGGACAGAGGAATGGACATGGGACACGGGCCATGGAACACCAGCACAGGACACAGACACGGACACAGACAGACATGGGCCATGGTACACGGACACAGACAGACATGGGCCATGGTACACGGACACAGACAGACATGGGCCATGGTACATAGACACCGGACACAGACACAGAACACACAGACACGGGCCATGGTACACGAACATAGAACACAGACACAGAACACACAGACATGGGACATGGTACACGAACACAGGACACAGACACAGAACACAGACACGGGACATGGTACATGGACACAGAACACACAGACACGGGACATGGGACAGAGGAATGGACATGGGACACGGGCCATGGAACACAGCACAGGACACAGACACGGACACAGACACAGACATGGGACATGGTACACGGACACAGACAGACACGGGACATGGTACACGGACACAGAACACAGACACAGAACACACAGACACGGGACATGGGACATGGACACCGGACACAGACACAGAACACACAGACATGGGCCATGGTACACAGACATAGAACACAGACACAGAACACACAGACATGGGCCATGGTACACGGACATAGAACACAGACACAGAACACACAGACGACATGGGACAGAGGAATGGACATGGGACACGGGCCATGGAACACAGCACAGGACACAGACATGGACACAGACACAGACATGGGACATGGTACACGGACACAGACACAGAACACACAGACCCGGGCCATGGTACACGGACACAGAACACAGACACAGAACACACAGACACAGGACATGGGACAGAGGAATGGACATGGGACACGGGCCATGGAACACAGCACAGGACACAGACACAGACACAGACATGGGCCATGGTACACGGACACAAAACACAGACACAGAACACACAGACGACATGGGACAGAGGAATGGACATGGGACACGGGCCATGGAACACAGCACAGGACACAGACATGGACACAGACACAGACATGGGACATGGTACACGGACACAGACAGACCCGGGCCATGGTACACGGACACAGAACACAGACACAGAACGCACAGACATGGGCCATGGTACACAGACACAGGACACAGACACAGAATGCACAGACACGGGACATGGTACATGGACACAGACAGACATGGGCCATGGTACACGTACACAGAACGCAGACACGGGACATGGTACATGGACACCGGACACAGACACAGAACACACAGACACAGGACATGGTACACGGACACCGGACACAGACACGGGACATGCAATACGGGACATGGTACATGGACACTGGACACAGACACGGGACATGCAATACGGGACATGGTACACGGACACCGGACACAGACACGGGACATGCAATACGGGACATGGTACACGGACACCGGACACAGACATGGGACATGCAATACGGGACATGGTACACCGACACAGACACGGGACATGGTACACTGACATAGGACACGGACACAGACACAGGACCAGACACAGACACGGGACATGGTACACTGACATAGGACACGGACACAGACACAGGACCAGACACAGACACGGGACATGGTACACAGACACAGAACACAGACACGGGACATGCAACACAGCACACAAATTCCATCAGCTCCTTCAAGGATGGGACCAAGAGGCCTGGGAGTGCATTGAAGAAACCCTGGGCACAGCTCCGACTGACAGCCAAGAGGGGGCGGTGGGCGCACGGGACACAGGACACGGGACACAGATGCATGGGTGTCGGCGTGGGAGACCAGGCAGCCCTGAGAAGACCCCCAGGCCGGCTTTGCACCTCGAACTCCTGCTCGGCCGGCACCGACTCCGGGGCGGCTGTGACTGCCAAGGGGACCTGAGGACCCACACCCCCGCCCCGGGGCTGGCTCAGAGCCACGGAGCCACGGCGGCCTCAGTGGCGTGGCCAAGGACAGGATGGACTGCACAGGTTACCAGTGTTCCCACACCGGGGAGGATCGTCTTCCATACCCAGACTTCTGAACGGTTTATTTTCTGTGTTTGAGAGGGAGAGAGAGATTCCACCCACAGGTTCACTCCCCACAGGGCTGCGCCAGGCCAAAGCCAGGAGCCTGGGCCTCCGTCCGGGTCTCCCAAGCACTTGGGCCACCCTCCCCGGAGAGACTGGGGAGGCGTGGAGGGAGCGGTGTCAGGGTGTGGCACCTGCTGGGCCGACAGCTGAGGGAGCCCTGTTGGGCGGGGCCAGAATCCAGAGGAAAACCAGGGCGAAACAGGGCGGCCCAGACACGGGCCAGGCAGGAGGCTAGCGTCCCCCCGCCCTGCTGCGCCACAGCCAGGGGTCTGGGCCAGGGGCTGTGCCGTGAGGGGCAGGGGCTCACTGCACACAGTGACAGAGCAAGGGGGCAGTGGCCGAGGGGGGAGGGCTGGTGCTGGGGAGGGGCAGGGAGTGACTTCGCGTTGCTGGCCTCCTGGGCAGCCTGGTGTGGACAGGGCGCGAGGCCTGGAGCGTGCTTGGTGATGGAGCCCAGAGCGAAGCGTTTGGCCCTGGGGTCCCTCCCAGCAGGGGCCTCACCGGGCGGGGCTGGGCGGGGCTGAGGGGAAGGAGTGGTCTCCATGGGGTGGGCCTGCGGCAGCTGTGGCCAGCACTACAAAAGGGGGGTGCCTGCACCAAGCTGACAACCAGGAGGGGCTACTCCCCCCGGGAGCTCCTCCTCCCAGGGCCCACGGCGCTCCTGCTCTGGCTCACCAGCCGGGCCACCAGCACAGCACAGCAGGAGCCCAGCCCAGCTCGCGGGCCCTGGCACTGCCGCCGCCTCGGCCAGGCCCCGCCACAGCTTCGTCTCGGCCGTGCCGGATCCCCGGCTCCAGGGCCCGGGCCTGGGGCTTTGTGCTTGGCTGGAGACACAGCTCCTGCTGCTCCCTCTCCGGGCCCCTGCACGCGTGGTGCCAGGTGGGGATGGCGCCTGCGTGACGACGGCCGCCTGGCAGGGCCTTTGGGCTGGGGACGACCTGGGGCGAGGCGGGCCCGTGCCCCCCGCCCGCCGTCACAGCCAAGTCGCTGCTCTGTAACACGTCTCCTGTTCCCACGGCACAGCTCTCCCGGCACGGCCACTGCTCCGGGCCCCACCCGAGCTCCGCTCACCTCATCCTGGGACAGAGGAAGCCTCTCAGGGAACGGCTCCCACGCGCAGTGGATTGCCCGGGGTTCCGGCCATACGCAGACTCCACACCACCACCAGCAACGAGACCAACACCAGAAACACCAGGGCCACCAGGACGCTCCTGGGGCTGGCGCCCGGGGCGGCGGTGAAGGGAAGCCGTCCCGCTCCTGCACCCGGCGCTGGCTAACGTGCACCCCGGAAGCAGCCGTGCTCGGCCCTGCTACCCACGTGGGAGACCTGGATGGAGTTCTTGGCTCCTGGCTCTCGCAGCCCTGGCTTTGCCGTCATCTGGGGAGTGAACCAGCAGTTGAGAGTTCCTCTTAGGACCAGGGCTGTGGTGTAGTGGGTAAAGCCCCAGCCTGCAGCGCCGGCACCCCCATATGGGCGCCAGTTCAAGTCCCGGCTGCCCCACCTCCGATCCAGCTCTCTGCTGATTTATCTGGGAAAGCAGTGGAGGACGACCCAGGTCCTCGGGCCCCGCACCCACATGGGAAGAAGCGCCCGGCTTTGGTCCAGCCCAGCCTTGGCTGTTGTGGCATTTGGGGAGTGAACGAGCGGATTAAGATCTCTCTAATTCTGACTTACAAATAAATAAATAAATAAATAAATCTTTAAAAAAAAAAAGAGTCTCTTTCTGCCTCTGGCCTCTCTGTTGCTGTCGCTCTGCCTTTCAAACAAATAAACTTTAAAACATCAACACCCTCAACAACGACAACACCAGAGAGCCACAGCGACCCAACACCACGGAAAACAGCAGCGGCTCCTGCGCCGCCACGCGGCAGCCAGAAGTGAGAGGAGCTGGCCGGCCAGGTGTCCACCGGACACCGGGCAGCTCCCTTGTGGCCTCGCACACGGCTTCCTGCCTCCAAGTCTCCTCGTGAACAGCTGCCGGGGCTCCAGCACTCACACCTCTGTCCCAGGACGCAGGACAGAAGTGGCACACAGGGCAGGGCAGGCTTTCCTGTCCACTGCGCTGCCCGGCCAGAACGTGGTCACAGGGCCACAGCCCACGGCAGGGCTGGAGGGGACACGGGAGGCCCCCCAGCAGAAGGGGCCAGGCCCCAGGCCCGGGAACAGGATCTGTGGTCAGGGCCAGCCTGGTCCCGCTGGCCTGGGTGGACGGTGGCCCAGGAGGGCAGCTGAGCCTCCACCTGGGCCCCCCCGCCCGGCGTGCCTGGGGTCATCCTCACTCTGGCTCCAGGCTCCAGCTTTCTGCTGACGCCCCCACCCGTGGGTTTCTGCCTCTCAGCGGGGAGACGTGGACTGGGGTCCCGCACCCCGCTTCGGCACTGGCCCAGCCCCGGCCATCCCGAGCAGTTGGGGAGTGAGCCAGTCAGGGGGGAGCTCTCTCTTCCCCCCACAGCCAGACGGCACCGATCCGCTGGACAAAGGGATGACTCGTGTCACACGAGAGTCACGCTGCTCAGAACGGCTTGGACTTCAAACCTCTGAGTTGCTTGCTTCTGGAACTTTCCACGCAACGTTCCCTGACTGTGGTTCACCATTGGTGACTGGAACCACAGTGGGTAAGGGGGCGACGGCACACGGTCCCTGTCCCATGACATCTGGCACAGCCACACAGAGGGACCAGAACAGCCCCCGGGGTCACACTGTCCACCCGGGGTCACACTGTCCACCCGGGGTCACACTCAGAGCCCAGACTGCCCCAGGTGGGCACAAGAGCAGGGCCAGGGGCAACGGGGCACCACCCCCTGAGCCGGACACATCCCTGGCCTGCTTGGCACCTCCCTGGGGACTCCCAGCCAGGTGCCCTGGCTCTCCATGGTGGGCTTCCCACGTCCAAGGACCCCAGGGTTCCCAGAAGCCCCTGAAGTTGGCAATGAGGGGCCCGGAGCCAGGGGCAGGACAGGGCAGGAGCCCCTACTTCCCTCTGCTGTGCCCACAGCAGGCCGGGGCTGCTGCCGCCTCCTGCAGGTCCCCGGCCACGTGGCTCCATTTGTTCCTTACCCAAACCAGGTGGGGAAACTGAGGCACGCATGCAGCTGGGCGATAGGGCCTCCAGTTGGAGGCTAGGGGAGGCCCGTGCCCTGCCTTGGCCACCACAGGGTCTGGGGGCACCAGCGACAGGCGGCTCCCTGGAGAGCAGGGCTGCCCGGCGGCCCCCGGCCCTGCCTCTCGGCAGAGGAAGCTGTGAGCCCCCCTCCCCCGCGGGCGGCGGCTGCACCGTGACCTTGTGGTAACCCGAGTGCCATCCGTCAGCGGCCGGCCGCCCGGCTCCGGAACACTGCGGCAGCTCATCTGAATTCAAATTACCCCGAGCGCGCCACGGTGCCAGCCATAAGTCAGCGCGCGCGGAGGCGCGGGCGCCGCAGATTGGACACTGCCATACATTCCTGGGGCGTCGGACAGGGCCGCTAATGAAAATATCAATCAAAAACGCGGCTGACTTAATGGTCAATTTAAATTAATTAATTGGGGAGGAGAAAAAAGTTGAGGAGGGCGGCGCTGATGGGCTCCCGCTCCGGCAGGCAAGGAGGCGCTCGGCCCGGCCGGGCACAGCCCCCAGGCCCTGAGGGAGTAGCCCCCTCCCCGGGGATCCCGGTGCGCCGGCCAGGAAGGGGCCCCCAGACTCGGCCTCTCCACCCAGAGGGGCAGCTGAGCTCCTGCTGAGCCCCTCCCCTGGCGGGGTGCTCCCCACCCTGGGGTCCCCACATGGCAGCCGCAGCAGGCAGAGTGTCTGTGACGGCTACGGGGCTGCTCCCACCAGGGGACGCGTCCACGGCCCCCAGCCGACCAGGAGTGCATGGAGCTGTCCTCGAGTGTCCCCACGTCACGACACAGACACGGAGGCCCAGGACACACCGTCCCGGTCACCAGCGGCCGCGGAAAGAGACAGGAATCCAGGCAGTGGGGGGAGGCCCAGATTCCCACCCCAGGGCCCCCCGGGGCCGTCTTGCCTCCGCAGGAGCAGTGAGACCTGTCCCCTGCTGGGGGCTGCCCGGGAGCAGGCCAGGTGAGCACAGAGGCCCGTGTGGCCGGGCGGGGCAGGGGGAGCCGGGGGTCCCGCCTGGTGCCCAGGAGAGCCTGGTGTGCACCAGGAGGCCCTGGGCCCTCGTCCTGCAGGGAGCTCACCCGCTGACCACGCCTGGCCCTCCGGCTCGGGCGCTGGGGGCCGTGGCGTGAGCAGGGCCGACCATGGGCCCCCACCACCAGTCACAACCTCGTCCAAGTCAAGCTGAGCCCTCCCACCCCCCGCTGGGCAGGGCTCAGGTCCCCACTGGACATGAGGGGCCCAGCCGCCAGCCTCAGGCCTCCAGGAGGGCAGGGGCTGCAGGACAGGGAGCAGCCACCAGAGGGCAGGATGCAGGCCCAGGAGGGGCCCCAGGGGCCACGATCCCCCCCTCTCCGCCCCAGTCCTGCGGCCCCCAGGTCAAGCCCCAACTCTCCATCACGACTCAGGTTAGCTGCGGGAGCAGTGAACAGGTAGGGGTGCGGCCGGGGACTGGCTGCGTCCCAGTGACAGACTGGGTGGAGAGAGCTGGGGGTGGCATTTGATGGGCAGACAGAGCTGATGGGGGTGGGGTGGGGGGTATGGGAGGGCGGCCGCTGCTGTGGCTGCACACGGACCCTGGTACTCTGCCCCGCCCCCGCCTGTCTTGTGCGGCTGAGTGGCCAGCGGGCACAGGGCAAACCTGTCCGTGGACTCCGTACCAGGGCCTCTAATTCTGGTCCCCAGGCTCAGCGGGGGACAGGACAGGCCCAGCACCCTGCGACGCAAGGGGCCTGGTCCTGCCAGTCCCTGAGGGTGGCCCGGCTGCCACCGTGAGCTGCTCAGGCAGACATGTGCCACGGCCCCTCCTCCCCCAGCCGTGGCCTCCGAGGGCTGGCCCAGCCCCACCCCTGCAGTGCCCCCACCCCTGCAGCGCCCATCACAGATGCCCGGGGTCCAGCCAGGCAGCCTGCCCTCCCCAGGAGCTGGAGTGGTCCTGACCTTGTTCTCTCAACACCTGGACCCTTTGCGAGGCCAGAGACTGTCCCCCGTGTCCAGAGGGCCCCACAGCCGGGAGCCGAGGCCAGCCTAGGGGACAGTGGGGCAGCCCTCACTTGGCCAGTCAGGGCTTGGGCTGCAACCTCAGGGCTCCCCATTGTCCACCCGAGGACCCCTGGAGAGCCCGGCGTGCTGGAGCTGTGAGGCTGGGACAAGCACCCACCTCTCCGTGCTTGTGTGTCCACCAGTGGCCCTGGGGTCCCGCCTGGGCAGCAGAGGGTGGCCCAGGCAAGGCCACCGCACGGGTACAGAGACCCCAGCCACTGCCCGCTGGCTCCAGACGGCCCTTGAGGGAACTCCCCCACTACCCCCACGGCGGGTCCCCTCGATGGCGCGGTCTCTCCCCCACGTCGCCCCTCTGAGCGGCGCTGGGCGGGGAAGTGGGAGGAGTCCCCTGCCCTCCACCCCTCAGGCCCAGGGGCTCCTTGCTGGGCCGCAGGTCCCCCTCAGGCAGGCCCTGCCGCAGCCATGGCCACACGGCGATCTTTGCTGCCACCCAGTGGCCGCCGGGCACAGCATGGGCAGGGCCAGGCGGGCAGAGCTGGGGTGCTGACGGCTCTCCGTTTCTCATCACAGCCTCCTATTCCCAGAGTGCCCCTCACCAACTGGGGGCCCCTGGGGGACAGGCTCAGCCTACAGCCCACGGGGGACCCCAACCTCAGCCTCCAACCTACGGGGGACCCCGACTTCAGCCTCCAGCCCACAGGGGGACCCCGACCTCAGCCTCCAGCACAGCCCATGGGGGACCCCAACTTCAGCCTCCAGCCCACAGGGGGACCCCAACCTCAGCCTCCAGCACAGCCCACGGGGGACCCCAACCTCAGCCTCCAGCACAGCCCACGGGGGACCCCCAACCTCAGCCTCCAACCTACGGGGGACCCCGACCTCAGCCTCCAGCCCACAGGGGGACCCCAACCTCAGCCTCCAGCACAGCCCATGGGGGACCCCGACTTCAGCCTCCAGCCCACAGGGGGACCCCAACCTCAGCCTCCAGCACAGCCCACGGGGGACCCCAACCTCAGCCTCCAGCACAGCCCACGGGGGACCCCAACCTCAGCCTCCAACCTACGGGGGACCCCGACCTCAGCCTCCAGCACAGCCCACGGGGGACCCCGACCTCAGCCTCCAGCACAGCCCACGGGGGACCCCGACCTCAGCCTCCAGCACAGCCCACGGGGGACCCCCAACCTCAGCCTCCAACCTACGGGGGACCCCGACCGCAGCCTCCAGCCCACAGGGGGACCCCAACCTCAGCCTCCAGCACATCCCACGGGGGACCCCAACCTCAGCCTCCAGCACATCCCACGGGGGACCCCAACCTCAGCCTCCAGCACAGCCCACGGGGGACCCCAACCTCAGCCTCCAGCCCACAGGGGGACCCCAACCTCAGCCTCCAGCACAGCCCACAGGGGGACCCCGACCTCAGCCTCCAGCCCACAGGGGGACCCCAACCTCAGCCTCCAGCACAGCCCACGGGGGACCCCAACCTCAGCCTCCAGCACAGCCCACAGGGGGACCCCCGACCTCAGCCTCCAGCCCACAGGGGGACCCCAACCTCAGCCTCCAACCTACGGGGGACCCCGACCTCAGCCTCCAGCACAGCCCACGGGGGACCCCGACCTCAGCCTCCAGCACAGCCCACGGGGGACCCCGACCTCAGCCTCCAGCACAGCCCACGGGGGACCCCCAACCTCAGCCTCCAACCTACGGGGGACCCCGACCGCAGCCTCCAGCCCACAGGGGGACCCCAACCTCAGCCTCCAGCACAGCCCACGGGGGACCCCAACCTCAGCCTCCAGCACAGCCCACGGGGGACCCCAACCTCAGCCTCCAGCACAGCCCACGGGGGACCCCAACCTCAGCCTCCAGCACAGCCCACAGGGGGACCCCCGACCTCAGCCTCCAGCCCACAGGGGGACCCCAACCTCAGCCTCCAACCTACGGGGGCCCCGACCTCAGCCTCCAGCCCACAGGGGGACCCCAACCTCAGCCTCCAGCCCACAGGGGGACCCCAACCTCAGCCTCCAGCCCACAGGGGGACCCCAACCTCAGCCTCCAGTACAGCCCACGGGGGACCCCAACCTCAGCCTCCAGCACAGCCCACGGGGGACCCCAACCTCAGCCTCCAGCACAGCCCACGGGGGACCCCAACCTCAGCCTCCAGC
Organism: Lepus europaeus; assembly: GCF_033115175.1. Classification (NCBI taxonomy): domain Eukaryota; kingdom Metazoa; phylum Chordata; class Mammalia; order Lagomorpha; family Leporidae; genus Lepus; species Lepus europaeus. Next base: position 91,031,720 of record NC_084842.1, on the reverse strand, counting down.
ACAGCCCACGGGGGACCCCAACCTCAGCCTCCAGCACAGCCCACGGGGGACCCCAACCTCAGCCTCCAACCTACGGGGGACCCCGACCTCAGCCTCCAGCACAGCCCACGGGGGACCCCAACCTCAGCCTCCAGCACAGCCCACGGGGGACCCCGACCTCAGCCTCCAGCACAGCCCACGGGGGACCCCCAACCTCAGCCTCCAACCTACGGGGGACCCCGACCTCAGCCTCCAGCCCACAGGGGGACCCCAACCTCAGCCTCCAGCACATCCCACGGGGGACCCCAACCTCAGCCTCCAGCACAGCCCACGGGGGACCCCAACCTCAGCCTCCAGCACAGCCCACGGGGGACCCCAACCTCAGCCTCCAGCACAGCCCACAGGGGGACCCCCGACCTCAGCCTCCAGCCCACAGGGGGACCCCAACCTCAGCCTCCAACCTACGGGGGCCCCGACCTCAGCCTCCAGCCCACAGGGGGACCCCAACCTCAGCCTCCAGCCCACAGGGGGACCCCAACCTCAGCCTCCAGCCCACAGGGGGACCCCAACCTCAGCCTCCAGTACAGCCCACGGGGGACCCCAACCTCAGCCTCCAGTACAGCCCACGGGGGACCCCAACCTCAGCCTCCAGCCCACAGGGGGACCCCAACCTCAGCCCCCAGCACAGCCCACAGGGGGACCCCCAACCTCAGCCTCCAGCACAGCCCACGGGGGACCCCAACCTCAGCCCCCAGCACAGCCCACAGGGGGACCCCTGACTTCAGCCTCCAGCCCACAGGGGGACCCCGACCTCAGCCTCCAGCCCACAGGGGGACCCCAACCTCAGCCTCCAGCACAGCCCACAGGGGGACCCCCGACCTCAGCCTCCAGCCCACAGGGGGACCCCCGACCTCAGCCTCCAGCCCACAGGGGGACCCCAACCTCAGCCTCCAGTACAGCCCACAGGGGGACCCCCGACCTCAGCCTCCAGCCCACAGGGGGACCCCCACAAATGGGCCAGGCTGAAGCCAGGAGCTTCTTCCGGGTCTCCCATGTAGGGGCAGAGCCCCAAACACTTGGGCCATCTTCCGCTGCTTTCCCAGGCCACAGCAGGGAGCTGGATCGGGAGTGGAGCAGCCAGGACAGGAACCAGCACTTGTGCGGGGGTGCCGGGGTCACAGGTGGCGTCTTTACCCACTGTGCCATGGCGCCAGCCCCTAGACCACGCCCTGCTGTCTGCTCCGTTGGGAGCCCTCGTCCGCCTCTACCTTCTGACTTGAGTGATGCCGTGGAGGCCCCGTGCGAGCGTTCAGACCCCGTTCTCGGCACTGGGTGTCTGCAGTGCCACCCCGGGCTGTTGGCCATGCCCGCCGCCTTCTGGCCTGCCGGTACCTGTGCACGCGTGTGCGTGTGGTGCTGCGTTGCCAGCGACACTGGCCTCCCTGACACCCCGGGAGGGCCTGCTCTGTCCCGTCCGTCACAGCGGTAGGCCTCTGCCACCTGCTGTCTTCCCTGAGTAGGGACGGCTGTGGGGTGGCAGCTGGGCCGTGGGGGCAGCAGACGCCTCGGTGGTCAGGCCCACAGGGGCTCTCCGAGGACAGCCATTCTCCCTGGGGTGCACGGGGTCCCGGCGGTCATGGTCAGCGCCAGGGCCCCAGTGTCTGCTGATTGGCAGCATCCGTGTGGACCCCAAGCGTGTCGGTCACCAGCAGTTTTTTCTTGTGAAAGTCTTAGCACCGATCAGCAAAGGGAGGGGATGGTTGTCACCCACATCCCACCCGAGATGTCACCATGAGCTCGTGGCCTGTCCCTCCGTGTGTGTGCCATCCCGCCTCCCCCACGGGCTCCAGCCAGCGCTGTTCCCCGGTGGCTGCCAGGGCTCTGGGTGCCTCCTCCGTGGATCGCTCTTCGCGGTGGGAAGTCTGCAGATCGAACTGTCTGTTGTATCAACCTTTTTTTTTTCTTTCTTTCTTTTTTTCTTTTTCATTTTTTTCAGGCAGAGTGGACAGTGAGAGAGACAGAGAGAGAGAGAAAGGTCTTCCTTTTTGCCATTGGTTCACCCTCCAATGGCCGCCGCAGCCGGCACATCTCGCTGATCCGAAGCCAGGAGCCAGGTGCTTCTCTTGGTCTCCCATGCGGGTGCAGGGCCCAAGGACTTGGGCCATCCTCCACTGCCTTCCAGGGCCATAGCAGAGAGCTGGCCTGGAAGAGGGGCAACCGGGATAGAATCCGGAGCCCCGACCGGGACTAGAACCCGGTGTGCCGGCGCTGCAAGGCAGAGGATTAGCCTGTTGAGCCACGGCGCTGGCCCTCAATCTTTGTTTCTAAGATTTCAAATTCTTGGCTCCGCCTGCAACGCTGCATCTCCCATGGGTGCCAGACGTGCCCCGGCTGCTCCACTTCCTCCCAGCTCCCTGCTGTGGCCTGGGAAAGCAGTGGTCGTTTGGGAGGTGAACCAGTGGATGGAAGACCTCTTGGTCTCTAACTGCCTTTGAAATAGAAAGAAATCTCTCCTCTTTTTTAAATTTTAAAATTCATTTTAAATGTATGTGAAAGGCAGAGAGAAACATCTTCCGCCTGGCGCTTCTCCCCAAATGCCCACAGTAGCCGCCACACACGTGGTAGCCTCCCAGAGGGCCCAGGACAGAAGACCCAGGAAGGCGCCCTCACGCGGGACCTGGCCAGCTCCCTGCCTGCACAGGCCCAGGTCCCTGGGCCACAAGGAGGAGGGGGCCCGCAGGACCGACACGAGTCCCCTGTGGCTTCCTGGTGACAGGTGAGGGTCACCCCTCCCACCTCCACCCAGCCCTGGACGGCCCCCACCGCATCCAGCCAGGGATGCCCTTACCCCGGACCTCTGCCGGGGGTCACTCTGCGGGACCCCATCTCCTAGACCTCCTCTCTGCTTCCGTGCCTGGGTCTGGGCTGGCCCCCAGCTGGCCGACATGCGTGAACTGGCAGCAGACGGCTGCCCCTCGCCCAGTCCGGGGAGCAAACGGGGCGCGCTGGGCCGCGAGGCCCCCTCCATCCTTGAACAAAACCACCTGGCCCTGCCCAGGCACACTGGGGTCCCCGGGGCCAGGGCTGTGGCCAGGGCGGGGCTCCCTGGGTAAGACACTGCCCCCGGCCGTGCTCAGGTAGGGGGTGGGGTCCCAGCTCCCATCAGCGGCCCCCCGCGTGGGGGCGGCCCCCACTGTGGGGCCCGCCAGGATCTCCTGCTTGGGTGCGGGGCCATGAACCTGAACCGTCCTCTGCAGCCTTCCCAGCGCGTGCTCAGGGAGCCGGACCGGAAGCAGAGCCGCCGGGACTGAACCGGCGTCCCAGGCCTGGCCCCGAATGGGGGCTCTCAGCGCCAGCGTTCCCTCTGCCGTCCGGGCCCTGGCAAGTCACCCGGCACAGACCCCCACCCCGGAGGTGCCCCTGGAGTCGGGGCTTTCTCCAGGTCGGGTTGTGCTGTGGCTGCCTCTCCGGGGCTGCTGTGTGTGGTCCAGGAGGCTCCTGCGAGCTCCTCGCAGACCCCAGGGCGGGCAGGGGCAGGGGCAGGGAACGTGGCGTGAGGCCACGAAACCCCGGGGAGGCAGCGGCAGGCGGCATCGCAAGTGTGCATCAGGCAGGTTTTTCAGTTTTGGATTCTCTGTGGGCCCCATGTGATGCTGTGAATTCCCAGATGCCCCCGCCACGGCTATCGGCATGGGTGGGATTAAGGAGTGGCAGGTGTGACGGCCACCCCCCCAGGGAAGCTGAGCGAAGCCCCCGTCCCGCAGGCCAGCTGTGGGCAGTGGTGGTGCCCTGGGGGTGCGCTGGCTCGGACCCGGAATCCTCGCCCAAGACCGGGCTGGAGTAGGGCCGCTGCCCACGGAGACCTGCAGCAGGCACGGTGGGCCTTGGGGGACAGGTCCTGGGAGCAGAGCCCTCACAAGAGCGCCCCCAGAGATGGCGCCTGGGCCTGGCCACAGCCCTCAGCAGAGCCCACCATCTGCTGCTGCTGCCCTGGGACACAGCAGGTCGTCTGTGTGTGCGCGGCGTCTCCCCGAGGCCTCCTGGGACAGCCCCAGCTGTTGTGGCCATTGGGGAATGAGCCAGTGGATGGAAGATCTAATTCTGCCTTTCAAATATTTAAGAAATTATGGGGGCAGTGCTGTGGCGTAGCGAGTAAAGCCACCGCCTGTATCCTATATGGGCGCTGGTTCGAGTCCCAGCTGCTCCACTTTGGATCCAGCTCTCTGCTGTGGCCTGGGAAAGCAGCAGCAGATGGCCCAGGTCCTGGGGCCCCTGCACCCATGTGGGAGACCTGGAGGAAGCTCCTGGCTTTGGATGGGCGCAGCTCCGGCTGTCGCGGCCGTTTAGGGAGTGAACCAGTGGATGGAAGACCTCTCTCTGCCTCTCCTTCTCTTTGTAACTGCCTTTCAAATAAATAAATAAATCTTTAGAAAAGTATTATTTGAAAAGCAGAGTTAGAGAGATGGCGAGGGGACCTTCATCCTGGTCTCCCACGCGGGTGCGGGGACCCAAGGATTTGAGCCATCTTCCACTGCTTCCAAGGTTTTGGATGTAGTACCTTTGGAAAGAAACGTTTCCAGGTAAATTTAGGTAACGGATACTGTGTGCCGCCGCCTCGTCCCCCGGACTCTCGCGTGTGGCCCTGCCTGCTGCACCCCCGGTGTGCGCGCATCTCGTCCACTCTGGCAATCAGCCCGCCGGTGCCTGCATTTGCCGAGGCGTGAGGCACGAGACTTGACCACCGTGCCCGCCTCCGGCCTCTGGCTCAGTGGGTATTCTCTGTGACAGCCGGCAGTGAGCCCGGAGAGCGCCTTGCCACCCAGTCTTGAAGGGACACGCGTGCCCCCTACTGAGACCCTGGGACATGGCGCAGAGTGCTGGGCACACCAGGGCTGGGCAGCTGCCCACCCCGAAGACATTTCTGGGGGTTCCCCTGTGGGCCTGGCTGGGAGGCTGAGGTCGGGATCTCTCCGTCTCTCCTGTCTCTTTCAAATAAATAAATTTTAAAATTAAAAAGATTTTTATTTGAAAGGCAGTTACAAGAGAGACGGAGAGATCTATCGGCTGGCTCACTCTCCACATGGCTGCAATGGCCAGGCCAAAATGGGCAGCCAGGAGCTTCCTCCGGGTCTCCCACGTGGTACAGAGGCCCAAGCACTTGGGCCATCTGCTGATGCTTTCCCAGGCCGCAGCAGAGAGCTGGATCGGAAGTCAAGCAGCTGGGACTCAACCTGGTGCCCATATGGGATGGCGGCACTGCAGGCGCCAGCGTAACTTGCTATACCACAGCGCTGGCATCTAAATAAAGCTTTGAAAAATTAAAAATAAACAGAAAATTGAATTCCCTGAAGGCAAAGCTGCTGCTGGAATGGACAGGCCCCTGTTCAGGGCCCACGGGCCTCCCGTGTGAGATATTTAGGGCCTGTATTTATGTGCTAACAGCAACCCTAGGACTTTATCGCCCGTGGATGTAATAAAGGTGTCTGTCTGTAGAGATTTCCACGGTCTTGCTGGAAGAATACCAGATCGCTGTCTTGTTTCAATTTTTTTTTAAAGATTTGTATCTTTTATTTGAAAGGCAGAGTGACAGGGGAGAGGCAGGGAGAGAGGTCAGCAGAGACATTTTCCGCCCGCTGATCGACTCCCCAAACAGCCGCAATGGCCAGGGTGGGGCCAGGCCGAGGCCAGGCGCTCCTTCGTGGGTGCAGGGGCCACCTTCTGCTGCCTTCCCAGGGAGCTGGACTGGAGAAGTGGAGCAGCCGAGACTTGAACCCAGCACCGATATGGGACGCTGGCCACACAAGCAGAAATAGCAGAGATCATCCAACTATTGGTTCACTCTCAAAATGGCCACAGCGGTGGGGCCATCTTCCACTGCTTTCCCAGGCCATTAGCAGGGAGCTGGATAGAAGTGGGGCAGCCAGGACTTGAACCGGCGCCCCTATGGGATGCCGGCACTGGAGGCAGAGACTTAACCTTCTACACCACAGCGCCGGCCCCCAGCCCCCGGTTCATGTGCTTCCTAAGACCTCCCTGGCCGCCCACTTCATCTGGACCAAAACAGATGCCCCTCCTCCACCCCTCCTCTATCACACCCTGCTCCAGCCCCCTCGGCTGCCTCACCCCATGGGATGCCGGCATCCCACATGGGCACCAGCTTGGGTCCCGGCTGCTCCACTTCCGATCCAGCCCCTGTTCGTGTGCCTGGGAAACCAGGAAGAGCCACTTGTGGAGTGAACCAGCAGATGGAAGAGCTGTGTCCCCCTTCACCTCACCTTTCAAATAAATAAATCTTTTTTTTTTTTTTGACAGGCAGAGTGGACAGAGAGAGAGACAGAGAGAAAGGTCCTCCTTTGCCGTTGGTTCACCCTCCAATGGCCGCCGCGGTAGGCACGCTGTGGCCGGCGCACCACGCTGATCCGAAGGCAGGAGCCAGGTGCTTCTCCTGGTCTCCCATGGGGTGCAGGGCCCAAGGACTTGGGCCATCCTCCACTGCACTCCCTGGCCACAGCAGAGAGCTGGCCTGGAAGAGGGGCAACTGGGACAGGATCGGTGCCCCGACCGGGACTAGAACCTGGTGTGCCGGCGCTGCAAGGCGGAGGATTAGCCTAGTGATACGCGGCGCCGGCCCAAATAAATAAATCTTAAAAATAAATAAAAAGCTGAGACGCCCGGGAATCGTGCCGGCTCGGCTCATCAGAAGCCACCCCACAGATCCCTGGCGGAGGGGTCACAGCTGTAACTGCAGCTTCGGGGACCAGCAGCCGGCCCCACGTGCCCCTCCCGCAGCTCCCTCCTGTGCGCTCAGGACAGCCAGCACACCACACCCCACTGTCCACCCTCACTCATGTACCTTAACCCGACCCCCGTCTCCCCCACACTGTGACAAGCCCCGCGAGTCCCAGGGACCCCTGGGCTGGGGGCCACGTCCGCGGGCAGCGGCCAGGACCTGGGGCTCCGGGTGTGGCAAGGTGGCCTCGGGATCCAGACAGGCTCTGTGACCCCAGGTGGGGAGCAGGCAGCGGGTGCTCCGACAAGGCGCGGCACCAGCGAGGCAACGAAGGCTCTTTTATTTCTGCAATATCATTCCATACAAAAGCAACAGAAACATAACATCTGAACAGCAAGTTTACAACTGAGTATCTGAACAGAAAACCTGTACACATTATCATTTACAGCAACTTTAGTACCAGTACCCGAGCACTGTGTACCAGTACCAAGCTAAGACTGCAGCTCAGAGACCCGCCCCTCAGGCCTGGTCGCCGGACTCGCTGACGCGCGGTGCCAAGGAGATGCCCGCGGCGTCTGCACCGCCAGATACCGGGGCGGACAGCTGGCTATCGGCTGGTCCTGTGAGCACGGCAACAGCGCTGCCCCCCACCCGCCCGACGGGCAGCAGCCGCGGCCACCAGCCGTGGACACCGGTGAAGCCACACTCGCCAGCTCGGCTTGGGGGAGCAGAAAGTAAGCAGTTCCGTTTGAGACAAGACTGCCCAGGTCCCCCCTCCCGGCCCTGCTCCGCCGCAGAGCCCACCATGCAGGACGCACTACACACACAATGGATGTGGCCTAAGAAAATGAAGAGCAACTCATGGGAGCGAACTAGAAACACAGGGTCCCGGGGCGAGCGCGCGGCGCGGGCTGGCGCTCTTAGCTCATGGCGGAGAAGTCTCTCAGGGGCTCCGTCAAGCACGCCTCCAGATCAAACTCGTCTTCCAGCTGGCAGTCCACGTGCCGGACCTTGGTGGGCGTGCCGCAGTACGTGTCCTAGAAGACAGAGCGCGGTCACGGCCGTGCCAGGGCGGAGCAGAGTGGAAAACGCAACCCCACTGCAGCCCACCTCCCCTCCCCCCAGGGGCCACCCCTCCCCTCGCTCAGCCACCTCCCCCCAGGGGCCACCCCTCACCTCGCTCAGCCACCTCCCCCCAGAGGCCACCCCTCCCCTCCCCTCCCCTCCTCCCAGGGGCCACCCCTCACTGAGCCACAGCCACTTCACCCAGCAGGGGCCAACGTGAGGGTGCGACAAGACACCGCCAGGGGTCGGGAGGCAGAACCCCAAGCGGGCTCAGCCCAGGGGACCAGGCCAGCTCTGGTGCCTTCTCAACACCTCACACCCCGCGGACACCGAGGAGGCCAGCGTCCAGCGTGCTCCCGCTGAGCTGACACTGGGGGCCACACCCACCACGCACACAACCTTGGATCCAAGACAAAGTTCGGGTGCACACAGTTCCTGGATGCGGAATCCCACAGGGCCAGGAAACCATGAACAGCTCCCTCGGGTCGCGACTTTTCAACTGAACTATCTGCACTGTTTCCCTGAACAGACCTCTGCTCATCTAACTGAAAACCCTAAAAAGCCACATATGCAAACATGAAGGTTTACAAGCAGGGGGTTCTAGATAATTTTGAAGCTCAATGTTTTGCCAACTAAAACCAAGGTTTCACTATGAATGCAAAAAAAAAAAAAAAAAAGTTTCTGTTTCGCATGAGAGAAACCTGGTGGAACCACCAGAAAGCTACCACCTCCCCCACCGCTAACAGCAGGCTGAAACACGCTGTCGCTCAGCCCCGCGGCTCCAAGGCCTCACTCTCTGCTCTACAGAACCGGCCTGGAGAGAAGTCACACGCGGTCCCCGACTGAGCCAGACCACAGCGCCCAGGACCCCTGACAGAGAGCATCCTTAGCCCAGGAGACAGCAGCACCGAAGCTCCACGCCGTCCAGTGGCCGCGGGCGCACACTCGGACACACAGCAGACCACAGACCTCTCGGGACATTTCTGCGGGAGCACTCTGTCCAAGCGTCCACTGCACCCAGGCCTCTGCGGGCCTCTGCTCACCCTACCCCGTCCCACGGGAGCAGCAAGGCATCTGTCCCTTCAACAGGCACGAGAGCTGCGGCGGAGCAGGGACAGCTGCCGCCTGCAGCGCCGGCATCCCACACGGGCACCGGCAGAGCTGCTACGGCCTGGCAAAGCAGATGGCGGCCCGCGCCCTTAGGCCCTGCACCCACATGGGAGACCCAGAAGCTCCTGGCTCCTGATCGGCTCAGCCCTGACCGCTGTGGCCATCTGGGGAGTCAGCAAATGGGTGGAAGACCTCTCTCTCTGTAACTCTACCTCTCAAGTAAATAAAATGTTTTTTAAAAAAAACCTGACAAATGCAGGGAAAATCCCAGGCACAAACGTCCCTCTGTTAGGGACCTGCAGGCGGCTCCGGAGCACCAGCTGCAGGCCGGGGACACAGCCCAGTGACACCGCCCCCCCCCCCATGACAACAGAACAGATTGGAAACCAAAGCCTACAAAGGCTACCACGTAAGAGCTGAACCCTACAATGCAATCTGCCGACTCTGGTGGGAGATGGGGAGCGCCCAGCCTCAGCCGGTAGAGCGGCCTTATCAGTTCACCCGGGCTGCGGCCAGAGCCAGGACATACGTACAGAGTCAGCCTGGGAGCTCGTCTGGGACCCGGAGCTGCTCTCTGCAGATTCGGTCTCCATGTCCCCGAGGTCTACGGGGTGTCTGCGAAGAGAAATCCAACAGGCATGTCAGTTGCCGTCCGACGAGACCGGTGCATCTGTGCCATCACGCGTCCCAAGGGGCCGGCTCCAGCGACCCGGCACGCCAGAACCCGCCTGAGTCGTGGCGGCACCACGCGGCCTCCAGTGGAGCACGCCATGATGGGAATCCCAGTTCCGCGGGCAGCCGCTGAGGAACCGGCAAGAACCCAACACCCGTGAGCTCAAGCTGGGAGGCCAGGGCCAGCTGTGGCACAGCAGGAGTCGCCACTGCGACACTGGCAGCCTAGCCCACGGCGCCACACCAGCCCCATCCATCAGAAACAGCTTCAAGCTCCCGGCAGACAACTCGCACTTTGCTGCACGAGCGAGGAGACCGGAGGGCAGCGAGCACAAGCCATTCTCTCCGCCTCCCTCGCTCTGCAGCTCTGCCTTTCACGTCAATCAATCAAAGTTCAAACACATCATACGAACGTTTTTCTAATTGGGAAAATCACGTCAAGCGGGCCCTCTGGAGCAGCCGCGGAGCGAGTGCTGGGGCCGCGTCCTGGGTCAGAGGCCCGGCCTCCACTCCCTGCTCCTCTCCTGACCCAGCGTCCTGCAGCAGACAGCTGGAACCTAGGTCCCTGCCGCCCACCCGAGACCTGCACTGAGTTCTGGGCTTCGGACCTGACCCAGCCCAACCCCTGCTGTGTCAGGCATTCGGCAGTCACCTAAACAAAAATACACTAAAGCACTGGCATTCCATAGGGCGCCGGTTCAAGTCCTGGCTGCCCCCTCCCCATTCCACTCCTTGCTGTGGCCTGGGAGGGCAGTGGAGGAGGCCCCAAATGGCTGGCCCCTGCGCTTGCATGTGAGACCGGGAAGAAGCGCCTGGCTCCTGGCTTCGGGTCAGCCAGCGGTTACGGCCATTTGGGGAGTGAACCAGCCGATGAAGACCTTTCTCTGTCTCTCCCTCTGTCTGTAACTCTTACCTCTCAAATAAATAAATAAATAAAATCTTAAGAACACAAAGCAGAAACCAGAGCGGCCACACATTCCTAGACACGCCAACTGCTCTATTCTAGCTCCACGACGTGAGCCCGACCCCAGGCTTCCACCCTGAGAACTCCCAGGACCCCAGCGAGGCACTGAGCCGCCCCGGACAAGGCAATGGACACACACATTTCCTGCAGGTCACAGCCTTCTTCAGCTGGGGGGTCCCAAAAATGCAGCGCCACCTTCCAGAGTCTGATCTGCTGGTCCCAGGACCGTCGGCTGTACTTCTTGAACTTGTTGGGGGTCTTGGGATGAATGCCAGGCTGCCGCAGGTGTCTGCAGGAAAGAGAGCGTGTGCCAGGACCTGCCGATCGCGGCGGCACATGGGGACGGACACACCTACAGCCCGAGAAGCGATGCACAGGAAAAGCACGGTCTGTCTCAATCTCACTTTCTCACCCCAACCCACCAAGAGCGCGCGCTCTCCTTGGACCTCCCGTGCCTGCAGGGCAGGGGCGGCGAGACCAGCTGCGTGGACAAGGTGGTGATGTCGCTCTCTAGCCAGACCTCTGCGGTGCCAAACTTGAGCTCACAGCCCTCCGTCGCCTGCACCACCTCGAGCCCCTCGCCCTCCCCAGCAGGGGCTCTGTCTAAGCAGCTGCAGGGCGAGGCGGCGCCGGCTCCTACCTCGGCACCTCTTTCACGTAGCGGTCGTAAGCGATCGTGTTCTTCCCGTAGTTGATCTGCTTCTGTCTCCTCATGAGGACGCTCTCGTCGGTTTCCAGGTCGGCCGGGACCGCAGACACGGACTCCTTCGAGTCAGAGCTGAGACCAGAGGAAGCCTCGCTGTTGGGACTGGCGCGCGGCAATGCAGGATTCCCCCCACCCCAGCCTCACGGCAGCGAGAACGGGCCGTGCCCGGTGCCACCCCCACCGCCACCGCTGCCCCGGCTGCCTCCGCCCACCAGAGCAGCAGACACAGCACTCACCTCCCGGAGGACGACTTTCTCTCTCTTCCGAAGTCGTTTATGAGGAGTTTCCTCTTATATCTGAGAAGAGTAAACGCTGCTGTTTCCAACGGCACAACAAGTCCTCAGCAGAGAACTTCTGTAGGCCGCGCAGCCCGGCAGCTGCACCGCGGCACAGCGGGCGGGTTACGCTGCCACGTCCCACACCCGCATCCCACACTGTGGCCCCGACTGCTCCACTTCCAGCCCGGCTCCCTGCTGACCCGTCCGGGAAAGCAGCAGACCTGGTCCCTGTACCCACGTGGGAGACCAGGATGAGTTCCTGGCTCCTGGCTTCAGCCTGGCCCAGGCCCAGCGACTGGCCCTCTGGGGAGTGAGCCAGCAGGTGAAGAAATCTCTCTCCTTGTCATCCTTCCTTTCAAATCAATCTTGAAAAAGGCAGAGAGAGAGACGACACAGAACCTCCACCCGCTGGTCACTCCCCGGATGGCCACACAGTGGCCAGAGCTGGGTCAATCCAAAGCCAGGAGCTTCTCCCAGGTCTCCCGTGGGTGCGGGGGCCCAAGCACCTGGGCCATCCTCTACTGCTTTCCCAGGTGCATTAGCAGGAAGCTGGATTGGAAGTGGAGCAGCAGGGACTTGAACCAATGCCCACATGGGATGCCGGCGCCACAGGCAGCGGCTTTACCAACTGTGCCACGGGGCTGGCCCCCGAAATAAAGTTTCCATGGCTCCTGGCTTGGACTCAGCCCAGGCTGCTGCAGTCATCTGGCGTGAAGGAGCAGGTGGAAGTTCTGTCTTTCAACTCCATCAGTCACGGGAGAGGCTGCAGACAGCCCCCAGCGGCGGGGGTGGGGCCGTGAGGACAGCTCCCCGTGAGAACACAGAACCCGCAGACAGCCGAACTGTGCAGCGGAGCCCTGCACCAACAGAACAACTCTGTCCCCCCGGCCACGCCCACGTGCCGACACTTAGGAGAGTGGCCCCTGTAGGTCCCGTGACCAAGTCCCAGCTCTCCGGCCATCAGCAGCCAGGTGACAACAGGAGCACAGGACACGTTCCCCAAAGTGAGAACCTGGCTAAGACCCTCACTGTCCACCAGCCACTTGTCAGCTCACATCCTCGTGGCTCAATGCACTTCAGCTGATCTCAGAGCTCACCCAGCCGCGTCTCAGTGCGGGGAAGGGACCCAGACGCCGACGGGGCAAGCAGACAAGACGACTGGTCTGCCTGGTAACGGGTCACACGGCTCAAGTTCAGCTCTGCACACGCTGCCCGCCTGACGGCCCCTCCCATACCCAAGGACCGCCCAGGACAAGGCTCCTGCGGCACAGGGGAGACTCCCCCAGGGCTGCCTGCGGCACGGCTGGCCCCCACACGCTCCCAGGGCAGACCCGCAGGTGTACCTTGCCATCTCTCTGTTGACTCTGGTCCTCATTTCATCCTCTTCGACTGCGTCTGCCCAGTCCGAGCATCTAGGGTGGGGTTTGGGGCCTTCAGGGGTAGTAAAGCTGCAAGCCAACGAGAACGCAGTTCAAGCGGGGCTCACGGGCCGGCGCCATGGCGCAGGTTAGGCCTCACCTGCGGCACCCACATCCCAAACGGGCCAGCTTGGGTCCCGGCTGCTGCACTTCCAATCCAGCTCCCCGCTAATGGCCTGGGAAAGCAGTGGAGGACGGCCCCAGTGCCTGGGGCCCTGCACCCATGTGGGAGACCTGGGTGAAGCTCCTGGCTCTGGATCAGCCCAGATCCAGCCATTTAGGGAGTGAACCAGCAGACAGGAGACCCTTCTCTCTGCCTGTAACTCTGCCTCTCAAACAGAACTTAAAGGGGGGGAGGGGTGCGACACTGTGGGACAGGGGGTAAAGCCACAGCCTTTGGTGCCGGCATCCCATATGGGCACTGGTTAGAGTCCTGGCTGCCCCTCTTCCGATCCAGCTCTCTGCTATGGCCTGGGAAAGCAGTGGAAGACGGGACAAGTCATTGGGCTCCTGAACCCGTGTGGGAGACCCGGAAGAAGCTCCTGGCTCGGGATCAGCACAGCTCTGGCCATGGGGGCCATGGGGGCCATCTGGGGAGTGAACCAGAGGGTGGAAAACCTCTCTCTCTCTCTCTCTCTCTCTCCGACTCTGTCTCCTGAATAAATAAATCTTTAAAAGAGAAACACGCTTTAAAAAAAATAACGGAAACAGGGCCCTCCTTGCCTTCAGAATCAACGTCAGGACTCACGCAGAGGCTGCTCGGCAGAGGTCCAGGGAAGACTTTGAGACGAACCCGATTTGAGGGAATCTCTGCTCCCTGACTCACAGCCTCTGCCCACGACAGCAACCGCGCTGTCAGCACCAACACCACTCGTTCTCTTACAAAGTTTTTTGACAGGCAGAGTGGACAATGAGAGAGACAGAGAGAAAGGTCTTCCTTTGCCATTGGTTCACCTTCCAATGCGGCCAGCGCACCGCGCTGATCTGAAGCCAGGAGCTTCTCCTGGTCTCCCATGCGGGTGCAGGGCCCAAGCACTTGGGCCATCCTCCACTGTACTCCCGGGCCATAGCAGAGAGCTGGCCTGGAAGAGGGGCAACCGGGACAGAATCGGGCGCCCCAACCGGGACTAGAACCCAGTGTGCCGGTGCCGCTAGGCGGAGGCTTAGTCTGTTGAGCTACAGCGCCAGCCTGCTCCAGTTCTGATCCAGTTCCCTTCTAATGGCCTGGGTAAAGCAGCAGAAGATGGCCCACGTGCTTGGGTCCCTGCACCCATGTCAGAGACCTGGATGAAGCTCCTGACTTCTGCCCAGCCCCAGCTGTTGCAGCATCTGGGGAGTGAACCAGTGAATGGAAGATTTTTCTCTCTCTTTGGAACTCTTTCAAATAAATAAAAATTAAAATTTTTTTCAGACAATCCACGCTTGGCAGCACGGTAAGGATGTGGGGTTTGGCACTGTGGCACTGCAGGTTAAGCTGCTGCCTGCAGCACCAGCATCCACGAGCCCCAGCGGTCCCACTTCTGACCTGGTTCCCTGCTAATTAACGCGCCCGGCAAAGCCGCACAAGACGGCTCATGAGCTTGGGCCCTGCATACACATGGGAGACCCAGAAGCAGCTCCTGGCTCCTGATTGGCTCAGCTCTGGCTGAAGCCATTTGGGGAGTGAACCAGCGGATGGAAGACCTCTCTCTGCCTCTCACTGTAACTTTCCCTTTCAAATGATACTTCAGGAAAAAAAAAAAAAAAAAAGACTAAGTTCCGTATCATGCAACATATCGTGACAGACACTCAGGCAGTTTTCCACGATACGCATGTGTGACTCCTGAGGCCCCGTGTGTGCAGAGCTCCCACCTGGAAGCGGGGATCAGATGCATCGCAGGGCATGAGGGGCAGCGCGGGGATGCGCCGCACGGTCTGCCTCACTCCCCTGCAAGAGGCGCTCAGCCTCCCCCAGGAGCTCAGGTTTACCCCGACCTCAAGAAAAGATTTAGTCGAGGTCAATCGAAAACAAGACTTGGGAGGGGCCGGCGCTGTGGCGGAGCGGGGAAAGCCGCCACCTGCAGGGCCGGCATCCCATATGGGGCCGGTTCGAGTGCTGGCTGCTCCACTTCCAATCCAGCTCTCTGCTGTGGCCTGGGAAAGCAGAAGATGGCCCAAGTGTTTGGGCCCCTGCACCCGCGTGGGAGATCTGGAAGAGGCTCCTGGCTCCGGATTGGCCCAGCTCCGGCTGTTGTGGCCAATTGGGGAGTGAACCAGTGCATGGAAGACCTCTCTCTCCCTGCCTCTCAAATAAATAAATAAATCTTAAAAAAGAAAAAAAAAAAGACTCGACGGGTAAAGTCGTGGCAGGTGGAATTGCCACGTGTGTCCTCACAGAGCAGGGGTAACCACACACTTCTGTTTTCCTCCTCTTTCTTCTAAGCCACTAGTGATTCGCAACACCTGCCGCCACGGGTGGGCACGGGGCACCGTGGGTCAGTGCTGCCTGGGAGCCCAGGACCGAGCCCCAGCCCTGCGTCCCCAGCCTCCTGCTAACACGCCCAGGAGCAGACAGCAGCCAAGTGTTTGGGTTCCTGCCACCACATGGGGAGACCAGTCGGGCCCAGTCCCGGCTCCTGCGGGCATCTGGGGCGAGACCCGGCGGACAGGAGATCTTTCTGTCATTCTGCCTGTGTCCGGGACGGAGCCCCAGGCTTCAGCCTGGCCAGACCTGGCTGCTGAGGCCATTTCGGGACTGACCTAGGAAGCCTCCCGTCTCCGCTGCTGTGCCTTTCAAGCTTCGAATCAAACGGCGGACCTCCAGAATGTCGGCTCAACAACAAGGAGCGGCCCCTTTAAGCAGGTACCGTCTCCTCCCTCACCACTAACCGAAACCGGGTTTCTAGAAGGAAAACTCCAGATCCTAACATGGCGGGGGAGGCCTGACATCAAATTCGGTGTTTACTGACGTCAGAACTGGGGACGCGCCCAGCCGGGCGCTCAGGAGCCCGCGTCCCCGCGTCAGAGGGCCTGGCCACTCCCGATCCAAACGCCCACGACGTGGACTCTAGGAGGCAGCACAGGGCTGCATGCTTGAGAGTCCCTGCCGTCCACGCGGGGACCTGGCTCTGGCCTGACCCACGCAGGGCTGTCGCAGGCATCTGGGGGTGAAAACTTCTCTCTGCTTCTTTTATTCCCCCCTTTTTATTAGACTTGCTCATTTACTGGAGAGGGGAGCTACAGACAGGCCTTCCACCCGCTGGGTCACTCCCCCAGCTGGCTGCCACAGCTGGCTATCTGGAGCCAGGGCTTCTTCCGGCCTCCCAGGCAAATGCAGGGCCCGAGCACCTGGATCCTCTGCTGCTCTCCCAGGCCACGGCAGGGAGCTGGGTCAGAAGTGGAGCGGCCGGCACTCAAACCGGCACGACAGGGGACGGCGGTGCTGAGGCGGAAGCCACCCCACCACGCCACAGCACCCAGCCCTCGACTGACTGACTCCTGTCCAGCTCGCTCTCCCAACGGCCACAGCAGCCAGGGCTGGGCCAGGCCAAAGCCAGGAGCTTTTCTGGGTCTCCCACGTGGGCCGTCCTCCACCGCCTTCCCGGCCACAGCAGAGGGGCAGCCGGGACTCAGGCGGCGCCCCCATGAGGTGCCACCGCCTGCCACCCGCTCCCCTTGACATAGAGCACTGCAGGAAGGGCCGGAAGTGAAGTCCGTCGCGGGCACGATGCGGGAAGCGGCACACACGCATCCCCGCTGCCGTGTGCACAGGCTCCGTCCGGGTCTTCCAGCCACGACCCCCAACGTCCGGAGTCCAACGGCGCCACGGGAGCCTCCTGCGGGCGCACCACGGCGGGGCGGCGCCTCCTGCGACCCGGCTGCCCCGCCGCGGGCCTGGGAGAGCAGCCGCAGCCGCCCGAGGGCCGCCCCGGCCACTCGCGGGGCGCCGCGCCCTCCGCCTTTCAGGGGACGGAAGCTAAAGCCGCCCTGCCCTGGCCGGCCCCGGGCCCCGCTCCCCGGGCAGGGGCGTGACTCCCCCGGCTTCCGGCGCCCCCTCCCCGGCCTCCCAGGGGCCCCCGGTGCGGCCCCCGCCCCCCAGCCCGCACCTCTCGGGCCTGCGGTCGGCGCCCCGGCGCTCGCCCTCGTCGGCGTCCTCGGGCCTCCGGCGCCTCCCGTCGGCTCTGCGCTTCCGCCCGAGGCTCCACCTCGCGGGGGACGGCGGGCTGCGGACACAGGCTGCGGTCAGCACGCAGGGCCCCGGCCCGGCCCCCGCCCCCGCCCCGCGGCCGCCTCACCTGGCGCCTCCGTCGCAGCGGCCGCCGTACCTGGGGGGCGTTCGCGGCTGGCAGGCCATGGCGGCGGCGGCGGCGGCGGGAACGGCACGGCCGGGCTCCCCCGGCGGCGGCGGCGCTGACAGACTGCGCGCGCCCCGCCCCCAACCGCCTTTAAGGGGCCGCTGGCCCCGCCCCTCGGCGCTCCCGCGCGCGCCGGACGGGCGAAACCATAGGGCCCGCCGGCGGGGGAGCCTCGCGGGCCCACTGCTTGGGCTGCGGACCCCGGACAGCGGGGAGCCTGGGGACGTCGCGGCTGGGCACCGCCACCTGGACAGACGCGTCGGCGCGGCCGCTGAGAACCCTGAGGAGCAGCTTGCCCCGCCACGACGTGGAGGCGGCCGGCCGCCGCGGCCCCCTCGGGCGTCGATTGGTCGCGCCTTCGCGGGCGCAGTGTTATTGGCGGGAGATTCAGTCGCGCGCGACGAGGGCCCCCCCCTTGGAAAGGGGGGCAGAACGCGCTTCCTATTGGTCCCTCCCTGGGCGTGGACGCCCCTTTGATTGGTCCGGACCCGGGCGAGGCGTGTTGCCGATTGGCTTGTCTTCGCGGGGGGCGTGTCGCGGCACCGGCGGGAACCGGTGACCCGGAAGGCACGGACGGTGCCCTCTCGGCGCGGTGTCGGGTGTCTTAACGGGTCGTCTCGGAGCGGCGACCGTCGACCGCCCGGCGGTCACCTCTGACGCCCTCCCGTGGGCCCGGTGTCCCCGCGCCCCCCGCCCTCGCCGGGCGCCCCGGTGGGCGGGGTCCCCGAGCCGCGTTCCGTGGAAGAGACGAGCAGGCCGCCTCGGCACGCAGCGCTGGGCCCCGGGGGCCCCTCCCCGACCCTAGCCCGGGGCAGTGTCCCCGCGCCCCCCGCCCTCGCCGGGCGCACCGGTGGGCGGGGTCCCCGAGCCGCGTTCCGTGGAAGAGAGACGAGCAGGCCGCCTCCGCTAAGGGTTTATTACGCCGTGCCCTGCCGCGTACAACCAGCGAACTCTAGAAAGAGTGCCCCCGGGCAGCCGCGTCCCGGTCCCGAGCTCGCCCCGCTGGAGCCGGACCAGGGGCCGGGCTGTGAGGGTCCCAGGCCCTGCGGCCGCAGCGCCGCCCCCCCACTCGCTGCCGGGGCCCAGCGCCCCAGAAGCGGCCTCGCGGCCCCCGGCGGCGCTCAGCGCACGCAGCACACGTCCAGGATGCAGAAGCGCGCGCGGCAGGTGGGGCAGGGCGCGCGGCTGGCCAGCCAGGTGTCGGGGCGCTGCGGGTCCTGGCGGCTGGCGAACCACTTGCCCATGCAGGTGACGCACCACATGGGGCGGCAGTAGCACTGCTGGCACTCGCCGGCCGCCGCGTCCTGGCACGTCTTCACCAGCTTCACGGCCGCGCGCGCCTGCATGCAGCCGATGCAGGCCTCCAGCTCCTGGGGACACGGGGGTGGCAGGGAGCCCGGGCCGCCGCGCCGCCCCAGCCCCGCCCGCCCGCCCGCCAGCCGCCCGCCGCCCACCTGGCTGCTGGGCACCGCGTAGGCCGGGTTCACCTCCACCAGCGAGGCGAAGGTCTCCAGGAACAGGTCGCCCAGGCTCTGGCGGATGACCACGTGCGCGGCGCTGCGGATGGGCGCGCGCAGCTTCTCGCACAGCTCCCCGTACTCGGCCGAGTTCAGCCTGCGGGAGGCCAGGCCTGCTGGGCCGGGGGCGGCGGCAGAGCGGGCCCGAGGAGGGGCAGGGCGGGGACCCCGGGGCCCCGCGCGCTTACCGGATGTCGAAGGGTGGCACGGCGGGGCTGGCGCTGGCCACGCGGATGGTGAGCAGCTGCACCGGCAGGTTTGAGTCCGGGGACAGCTCGTGCTGCCGGGACTCGGTCACCGTCAGGTGCACGTCCTGCTGCCGCGCCACGTGCACGCGGTACGTGGTCACCTTCATCACCCACGTGTCCGTCACGATCACGCGCGCGCCCGGCGCCCCGGTGGCGAACTTGTCGATGCGCCGGAACTCGGTGTCGACGGAGGCGGCGACGGCGCCCCAGCCAGAGCGCGGGAGCGCGTACCGCGCCAAGGTGCGGGCCAGGGGGTGGCGCGCCCAGCGGTCCCGGGACCAGTAGCACACCACGGCGCAGGCGGCGGAGGGCAGGGCAACGGCCAGCAGCAGGAAGAGCCGCCAGGCCTCGGGGGCCTGGCTCGGGAAGTGCAGCCGCTTGTCCCAGGCCGCGAAGCACATGCCCACGTAGTAGCCTGCAGGGGGGACGCGCTCAGGTAGGGGAGCCGCGCGGCTCGGCCTGGCCCTGCACCCTGGTCACCTTTGCAGGCACGGCGCTGACCCCCGGTCTCGCGGCCCTGGCCATAGAGCTGAGACTGACCGGACCGGGAGCGGACGGCGGGGCCGCTGCGTGGGCGAACCAGCAAACGAGGCTTTGTCGCTCTCACGAAAGGGAAACACACGTGAGTCCTGGATGGGCCGCACGGGCAGGTTCCGGTCAGCAAAGCGGTGGCTAAAGGCCTCTGGTTGGCCAGCACCGCAGGGCCTGCGCAGCGCGCTCCAGCAGCGGGCAGGTTCGCAAGCCTACAGGTGTCCGAGGCGCAGGCCTGGGCTGGGAGGACACGCGCACCTGCCCGCCACCCGCCCGGGGCCCACGGCCTCCCCTCCCCCAGTGCCCACCGTGCACCCCACGCCTGCCTTCAGGGGCCGCGGCAAGGCCGCCGTCTCCACGCGCGCTAACCGCTGCCCATCCCGTCCAGCCGGCATCCCGGTGCCAGCCGAGCGCGCTCCGCAAGCGGCCCCGGGCTGGGCTGGGCTGGACTGGGCAGGGGCCGGGGCGGGGCTGGGGCCGGGCCCCCCGCGGGCCCCTGGGTCCGGGCTCGGCCTGGCCGGGGCGGGGCGCTCACCCAGCGGCAGCAGCGAGTGGCACAGCAGCGTGGCGGCCGTGCGGCGCAGGTGATAGGGCACGAAGGCGGCGTCCTCGCTGCCCAGCCAGCCGGACAGCAGGTTCTGCACTGTGAGCCCGGCCGAGTGGAACTCGTTGGGCGTGAACACGAAACACACGGCGAAGACCAGGTAGGCCAGCGTGAAGGTCACCTCGGGGCTGTCCATCGTGCCGCCGGCGCGCAGCGGCCACGGACGGGCGCCGCCGCCGAGCCCGGTAACCCGGCCACTCGGTCGTGGCCAACACAAGCCGGACGTCCGCGGCGGCCCCTGGGAGATGGAGTCCCAGACTGGATCGCCCGCACGGCCCTCTGGGAAGTGGAGTCCGTAGCCAGGCCGCCTGCGGGGCAGTCTGGGAGATGGAGTCCCAGGCCTGGTCTCCCGCAAGGCCCTTTGGGGGATGGAGTCCGCGGCCAGGCCTGCCCGCGAGGCACTCTGGGAGATGGAGCCCCAATCGGGCTGCCCGCGGGGCACTATGGGAGATGCAGTCCTCACTCAGCTCTCTCGCGGGGCACCCTGGGAAGCAGACTCTCGGCGCCCCGCGCCCAGCCGGAAGTGGGGAGCCGCAGCGACGGCGCCCCGGGGTGCGGCCACGTTCAACCACAGACCCCGGGCGTGGCTGCTCCTGGTCCCGCTGTACCGCTGGAGGAACCTAGGCCCAGGCGGCTTCGCAGGCGTCGCCCGCGACCGAGCCCGGGGACGCCAGGGCGATGGCGGGCCCCACAGTCACTGTCCCCTCGAAGGTGACCCTAGGCCTGCCCAGCCTCGTCAGCGCCCCACGGCCCCAGAGCCCCGCGAACCGCGCCCACAGCGGAACCGCCGCCGCTCGGGGGGCGGGGCGTGCGCCGGGGCCTCCCATTGGCCGCCGGGGCCCTAGGTCCCGCCCCCGGCCGCGCGCTGATTGGCCGCGTGGAGCCAACCGTCAGTATTTGAATCCGCCGGCGCGGCGGGCGGGGAGCGCGGCGGCCGCGGCGTCTGATCCGATTCCTCGGCGCGGAGCGAGCGGCGGCGGCGCGGGCCTGGCGCCCGGCAGCGAGCGGGCAGGTAGGTGGCGGCTGCCGGGCCCCGCACGGCGTGGGGCCGGGCTGAGGGGGCCGTGGGCCCTGCGCGGGCGGGCTGGGGGCGGGGCGCGCGCTCCCGCAGCCTCGCTCCTCCCGCCGCGTCCTGCGCCTCCGCCTCCGAGACGCCTTCCCGAATGTCGCTTCCCGCGGGCCGTGTTCTCGGCTCCGCGCCCGCGCAGGGCGACGCGCCTGGCGCCCGGGTGTCTCGGGCTGGGTTGGAGACAGGGCCCCCGACAGCCGGGGCGCCCTCCGACGGCCAGAGCAGCCCGGCGGGGGCTGGGGGCTGCGCCCTGGTCTCCCCCGGGGGCTGCGCCCTGGTCTCCCCCGGGAGCTGTGCCCTGGTCTCCTCCGGGGGCTGCGCCCTGGTCTCCCCCGGGAGCTGTGCCCTGGTCTCCTCCGGGGGGCTGTGCCCTGGTCTCCCCCGGGGGGCTGCGCCCTGGTCTCCCCCGGGGGGCTGCGCCCTGGTCTCCTCCGGGGGGCTGTGCCCTGGTCTCCCCCGGGGGGCTGCGCCCTGGTCTCCCCCGGGAGCTGTGCCCTGGTCTCCTCCGGGGGGCTGTGCCCTGGTCTCCCCCGGGGGGCTGCGCCCTGGTCTCCTCCTGGGGGGCTGCGCCCTGGTCTCCCCCGGGAGCTGTGCCCTGGTCTCCTCCGGGGGGCTGTGCCCTGGTCTCCCCCGGGGGGCTGCGCCCTGGTCTCCCCCGGGGGGCTGCGCCCTGGTCTCCTCCGGGGGGCTGTGCCCTGGTCTCCCCCGGGGGGCTGCGCCCTGGTCTCCCCCGGGGGGCTGCGCCCTGGTCTCCCCCGGGGGGCTGCGCCCTGGTCTCCCCCGGGAGCTGTGCCCTGGTCTCCTCCGGGGGGCTGCGCCCTGGTCTCCCCCGGGGGGCTGCGCCCTGGTCTCCCCCGGGAGCTGTGCCCTGGTCTCCCCCCGGGGGCTGCGCCCTGGTCTCCTCCTGGGGGGCTGCGCCCTGGTCTCCCCCGGGGGGCTGTGCCCTGGTCTCCTCCTGGGGGGCTGCGCCCTTGTCTCCTCCGGGGGCTGTGCCCTGGTCTCCCCCCGGGAGCTGCTTCCTGGTCTCCCCCGGGGGCTGCGCCCTGGTCTCCCCCGGGAGCTGTGCCCTGGTCTCCCCCTGGGGGGCTGCGCCCTGGTCTCCTCCGGGGGGCTGCGCCCTGGTCTCCCCCGGGGGGCTGCGCCCTGGTCTCCCCCGGGGGGCTGTGCCCTGGTCTCCTCCTGGGGGGCTGCGCCCTGGTCTCCTCCGGGGGCTGCGCCCTGGTCTCCCCCGGGGGGCTGCGCCCTGGTCTCCTCCGGGGGGCTGCGCCCTGGTCTCCCCCTGGGGGGCTGCGCCCTGGTCTCCCCTGGGAGCTGTGCCCTGGTCTCCCCCCGGAGGCCTGTGCCCTGGTCTCCCCCGGGGGGCTGTGCCCTGGTCTCCCCCAAGGGGCTGCGCCCTGGTCTCTCCCCGGGAGCTGTGACTGGTCTCTGGGAGCTGTGCCCTGGTCTCCCCCGGGGGGGCTGTGCCCTGGTCTCCCCCGGGGGGCTGCGCCCTGGTCTCCTCCGGGGGGCTGCGCCCTGGTCTCCTCCTGGGGGGCTGTGCCCTGGTCTCCTCCTGGGGGGCTGTGCCCTGGTCTCCTCCGGGAGTTGCATCCTGGTCTCCCTCCGGGAGCTGCGCCCTGGTCTCCCCTCCGGGAGCTGTGCCCGGTCTCCCCTGGGAGCTGTGCCCTGGTCTCCCCCAAGGGGCTGCGCCCTGGTCTCCCCCCGGAGGCCTGCGCCCTGGTCTCCCCCGGGGGGTCTGTGCCCTGGTCTCCCCCGGGGGGGCTGCGCCCTGGTCTCCCCCAAGGGGCTGCGCCCTGGTCTCCCCCGGGGGGTCTGCGCCCTGGTCTCCCCCAAGGGGCTGCGCCCTGGTCTCCCCCAAGGGGCTGCGCCCTGGTCTCCCTCCGGGGGCTGCACACTGGTCTCCCATGCCTGCACCCTGGTCTCCCCCCGGGGGCTGCGCCCTGGTCTCCCCCCGGGGGCTGCGTCCTGGTCTCCCCCGGGAGCTGTGCCTGGTCTCTCCCCAGGCGCTGCATCCTGGTCTCCCCCCGGGGGCTACACCCTGGTCTCCCCCAGGAGCTGTGCCCTGGTCTCCCCTGGGAGCTGTGCCTGGTCTCTCCCCAGGCGCTGCATCCTGGTCTCCCTCCGGGAGCTGCGCCCTGACTCCAAGGTGGCTGCGCTGTGGCCACATGGGCAGGAGGGCCACTGGGTAAAACGGAGCCCCCAGCCACGGCCAGCCCCCGGTTGAGATGTCTCCCCCAGCCCTGCCCCACCCGTGCCGACCTGCCTGCCGCGGCGCTCCCACGGAGAAGCTGGTCAGCGTGCAGGCCCCGCGGCTCAGCTGCTTGCTAACGCGCCTCAGTGCTCGGCACCCCCCCCCCCCCACCGTGGGAGACCAGGCTGGAGCTTCTGGCCTTGCCCTGTGCCTGCCCTGGCCACTGCGGGCATCTGGGGTGAGCCAGCAGATGATCTGGGCAGAGAGAGAGGGGGGTCGTCTGCGCGGCTTCACTCCCCAGGGGACCATAACCCGCGGGGCTGAAGCCAGGAACTCCGTCGGGGGCTCCCAGGTGGGCACGGGGCCGAGCACTTGGGCCATCTTCCA
The DNA here is from genome assembly GCF_033115175.1 of Lepus europaeus. Classification (NCBI taxonomy): domain Eukaryota; kingdom Metazoa; phylum Chordata; class Mammalia; order Lagomorpha; family Leporidae; genus Lepus; species Lepus europaeus. Next base: position 91,007,917 of record NC_084842.1, on the reverse strand, counting down.
CTGCACTCCAGGCCATCAGCAGGGACTCCATGTGGGCTGTGACTTCACCCTGTCCCCAAGTACATCTTTTAAAAACGTAGTGCCCGTCCCATGGCCCCCCACACAGGCTGGGCTCCCAGCTGCTCTGTGCCTACTGGAGCCCGCTGGTCAGGCCAGGTCCAGCGGCCCCAGCTGTCCACTCAGCACCACCGTGAGCTCCTGCTGCCGGCCCCGCCCCCACCCCGTCCCAGGTGTCCGGGCCTGCGAGCCGGTGATGCCCTGGTCTCTGGCAGCCTCGCTACAACGCCAGCAACCCTCATGGCAACCAGTTCAGGTGCAGCTGCTCCACTTCTGATCCAGCTCCCTGCTGATGGGCCCGGGAAGGTGGTGGCAGAGGCCCAAGCACATGGCCCTGCCATCCACGGGGGAGACGGGATCGAGTTCCAGGCTCCTGGTGTCAGCCGCTGGGGAGTGAGCAGCGTTTAGAAGATCTTTCTCTGTTCCCCCTCATCCTCTCCTGGTAGCTCTGCCCTTAAGGAAGTAGAAGTGAGAGCTCAGGACTGCTTTAGATGGAAAGGGGCTGGAGCTGTGGCACAGCGGGTAAAGCCCCCACCTGCAGTACCGGCATCCCATATGGGTTCTGGTTCGAGTTCTGGCTGCTCCACTTCTGATCCAGCTCTCTGCTATGGCCTGGGAAGGCAGTGGAAGGTGGCCCAGGTCCTTGGACCCCTGCACCCACATGGGAGACCCAGAGGAAGCTCCTGGCTCTTGGCTTTGGATCGGCACAGCTCCGGCCATTGCAGCCATCTCTCTCTCTCCCTCCCTCTTTTTCTCTCTCCCTCTCTCTCTCTCTCTCTGTGTAACTCTGACTTTCAAACAAATAAATCTTTAAAAAAAAAAAAGTAAAAAGTGTGTCCTCTTAGTGACCCGCATGGAGCTGGTAGGAGCGGAGTCTTCTAGAACCTTCTGGACCTCTCTGAAGGTCCTCGTGTGTGTGAACGCCGGGACACCCTCTCAGCAGCTGGGTCAGCTTTGCCCGGGACCCTGGCCTCTGGCAGCAGCTGTCCTGGGGGAGGCGGAGCTGCTGTGTCCCCACCCCGGGCCCGGAGCTCCCTGGAAGGGGCCGCTGGGCCGTGGGCACACCTGTGCAGCAGGGGCGCCAGGCCCGTGCCTGCCCGCGCCGTGCGTTGTCCTCACCGACGCGGGCGCTGCTTTTCCAGAATGAGTCTGCAGATCTTAACGGACGAGAACGTCGGCAGCGACAAAAGCCCACAAAACTGCGACTTCCTGTTTTCACCACCGGAAGTTACCGGAAGGTCGTCTGTTCTCCGCCTGTCCCAGAAGGAAAATGTACCGCCCAAGAACCTGGCCAAGGCCACGAAGGTCGGGGCGGGCACTGGCATGCAAGGCTGGGGGTCGCTGGGAGTCTGCTCTCTGCTGACCCTGGGCTGGGGGCCACCCGGGGGCCTGCTCTCTGCTGACCCTGGGCTGGGGGCCACCCGGGGGCCTGCTCTCTGCTCTCTGGGCTGGGGGCCACCCGGGGGCCTGCTCTCTGCTGACCCTGGGCTGGGGGCCACCCGGGGGCCTGCTCTCTGCTCTCTGGGCTGGGGGCCACCCGGGGGCCTGCTCTCTGCTGACCCTGGGCTGGGGGCCACCCGGGGGCCTGCTCTCTGTTCTCTGGGCTGGGGGCCACCCGGGGGCCTGCTCTCTGCTGACCCTGGGCTGGGGGCCACCCGGGGGCCTGCTCTCTGCTGACCCTGGGCTGGGGGCCACCCGGGGGCCTGCTCTCTGCTGACCCTGGGCTGGGGGCCACCCGGGGGCCTGCTCTCTGCTCTCTGGGCTGGGGGCCACCCGGGGGCCTGCTCTCTGCTCTCTGGGCTGGGGGCCACCCGGGGGCCTGCTCTCTGCTCTCTGCTCTCTGGGCTGGGGGCCACCCGGGGGTCTGCTCTCTGCTCTCTGGGCTGGGGGCCACCCGGGGGCCTGCTCTCTCTTCTCTGGGCTGGGGGCCACCTGGGGGCCTGCTCTCTGCTCTCTGGGCTGGGGGCCAGCCGGGGGCCTGCTCTCTGCTCTCTGGGCTGGGGGCTACCCGGGGGTCTGCTCTCTGTTCTCTGGGCTGGGGGTCACCCCAGGGGCCTGCTCTCTGGGCTCGGGGCCACCCGGGGGCCTGTTCTCTGCTCTCTGGGCTGGGGGCCACCCGGGGGCCTACTCTCTGCTCTCTGGGCTGGGGGCCAGCCGGGGGCCTGCTCTCTGGGCTGGGGGCCAGCCGGGGGCCTGTTCTCTGGGCTGGGGGTCGCCCGGGGGCCTGCTCTCTCTTCTCTGGGCTGGGGGCCTCTCCTCACTGCCCGCTCCCCCAGGTGACCTTCCAGACACCTGCGCGGGACCCACAGACGCACAGGGTCCTGACGCCTAGTGTGACCAGTAAGCTGGAGGCCCCTTCTGCCCTGGATGGCGGCGCTGGACCTGAAAACCCTCTCAGCGGGACGCAGAAAGAGAAGTGAGTGTGGGCGCCGTCCACGCGGCCCTGCCTGCTTTGCGTGGCCCCTGCCCAGCGTGGTCTAGCGTGCGTGGACGCTGGTCCATGGCAGTTTCTGGCTGGGCGGCCGTGCCCTGGCCACCTCAGCCCTCGTTCCCTGCGTGGCGGGCTGTCCCGGCCCCGGCTCTGGGCCTTCCTGTCTCCCAGGCTCTCTTGGCTCCTGTGTCTGCGCCCCGCCCGCCGTGCTCTGAGCAGGTGCAGGCGGAGGGCGGCTGGCATGTGACCGGTGGGGGGGTGGGGCTGGCCCGGACGTTGGCCACTGGGGCTCTGTGCTGGCGTGTCCTGTGTAGACACCAGGGCCCAGGACGGGTCTCCCTGGCCTGGCTCGTGCCGGCTGTGGCTGGCCCAAGGGTTCAGAGGTTTCTCTTGAGCAGATCTGGGGCGTGCAGAGGGAAGCGCCCCCCCCCCAGCACCCGCCCCCCGCCTGCTGCCCTGCAGCCTCCTTGTTCTCTGGGGAGAACTTTGGCCAAGGGAGCAGAGGCGACCGCTGTTTACGACAGCCCAGGAGCTGGGGGCGTGGGGGCGCTCGGGGAAGGAGACTCCCAGGGGCTGTGGGCCGACCTCCTGCCTGCGTGGCACCTGCCCTGGGGCGGGGGGGCCCTGAGTGTCACCCTGTGAGACACGTGTGTCCCTGCGGTGGAGCGTGTGGCCGGGTGTTGGCCAAGGGGGAGCAGAGCGCTTGAGCTTGAGCACAGAGCCCCTCCCCTGCCACGCTCAGACTCGGCGCAGTCGGCAGAGCAGGGTGGTGTGCGTGGCTGTCGCCGGCCTCTGCCCCGCGGCTGTCCTGCTGGGCCCCCCTGTCCACTCCGCTCTCACCCCAGGGCGATCGGGTGGGCGCAGCGGCCAGGGACAGCTTTGGCCCCCGTGTCCTCTGCACACAGTTGGAGCACACGCTGTCGACCCTGGCTCGGAGGGGAGCCCGGCGGCAGGCTGTTCTCAGGGGTGTGGGGGGGGCTGCCAGGCTCCCGAGTGGTGACCACGTCTGTTTCTGAGCAGCCAGCAGCTCCCCAAGGAAGCGGGCCCCGGCGCAGCCAGCGGACCTCTCCAGAGGCCAGCAGTGGCCACGACAGCCGCTCCTGCGGGGCACGTGAGCTCAGCCGTCCTGCGGGGCAGTGCCTCGAGCCCCCCCTGCAGCCCGGGACGTTCAGCAAGCCAGACGGTGTCCCCAGGGCCGGGACCCAGCAGCCCTGGGCGGCACTGCTCAGAGGAACGCATGGCCGCCAGCACTAGCGTCCCAGGCCAGCCTCCGGGGATGGCGGCCCGACCCGCGCCAGAGACCCCGCCCAGGGCCTCACAGGGAGGCTCCCACGATGCTCTCTGCATGCCGTGGCCCACGTCTGCCTCGCCTCTCAGCACAGGTCCTAGAGAACCACACGGGGTGCCGCTCGTCTCCCTCACAGGCCTGCCTGGGGGGAACCCGGCTCACCGTGACGACAGAGCCCCTCCCCCTGCGGGCACCACACCGGTGGACCCCCTGCAGGCCGGCGGGGCCACAGCCCCAAGTCCTCACAAGGGACAGGCCCCTGGGACTGCACTCGGCACACTGGGACAGGACCTCCCTGGCGAGGCCAGCAGCAGCATGGCGCCCTTGCAAGGAGAGAGGCCCGAGGGGAGGCAGGTGCAGGCCGAGCCTGCACCCCCGGGCTCTCCCCACCTCGGCCGGGAGGAGCCGCCTGGCCCGAACCTCAGCCCCGAGGCTGATGGCACAGAGGCCCTGCCCCAAGAGAGCCCTGAGGCTGGACGGCCGGATATGGGGCCTGTGGCTGCCGAGCCCTCGCCCCCGAGCCAGTAAGTGTGGGGCAGCCGGGCGGGGGCAGCCGCTCCCCGGGGGCTTCCTCGGGTCACCTCCCCGGCCGCCTCCCGGGAGCTGGCTCGGCCTGGCAGGTGGCGGCCGTGCCGGAGCCCTCTGCTGACCCTTTCCAGGCAGCCATGTGCGGCTTCGGTGGGCGACACACCTGAGGTACAGACGGCAGCCGAGACCCCGGGAGCAGGAGATGAGGTGTGGCGCCCGCCCCGTGCCACCTGCCGAGTGCCCTGTGTGGGGGAGCGGGGCGGGAGAGGCCACCGGCGCTGTCGCGTGGCGGCCGGGGCACACCGCCGACTCCAACTTCCTCTTCAGCAGGGAACCCGGGAGTCCCCCAGCACGCCGACGTCCGGGAGCTGTCCAGGCGGGGGGCCCGCAGCCCTGGAGCTGGAGGAGGAGAGCTTCAGAGACCCCGCCGAGGGTACGTCCTGGGCCGTGCTCGGGGTGTCTGAGCGGCTTGATGGCCTGTTCCCGAGAGTGACCGCGCACACGGGCTGACGCTGCGGCCACAGTGTCGCGGGCAGGAGTGGAGGAAGCGGGGACCCTGGTGGCGGGGGGCGTGCAGAGCGCACAGCTCGCCGGGACGAGAGGGGCCTCGGCCCGGGTGCAGGTGGTGGCGGTGCGGACACTGAGGTCTGGGAAGGCTGCTCCAGAAGCCACAGGCGAGCAGTGAGCTTTGGGGCTGAGAAGCAGCCACCTCGGTTTTGGTCACTTGGAAACTCGGTCGTCGAAGGCTGGGAGTGGAACGGAGGGCCCCCCACGCCCCATGGGGCCCTGGGTGGCCCCGCGCCCTGCCTGTCCTGGACCAGGCCTGCTTAAGTTTCTCCGGGCTGTGCACCCGGGCCGGAGCCGACTGCCGAGGGCTGCGGGCTTTCACAGTGCGGCGTCCCCACGTCCCTGCACCGGCCCAGTGGTGTGACGGGGCTGCCTGTGGTCCAGCTGCCCATCCCTGACACACGTGAGCGTCAAGTGCTCCAGGGGCCGTCTGTGTATGCGTGTGCAGAGCTGTGTCTGTGTGTGTGCGTGTGTGTGTGCGTGTGCAGAGCCGTGTGTGTGTGTGCGCGTGCAGAACCGTGTGTGTGTGTGTGTGTGCGCAGAGCCGTGTCTGTGTGTCTGTGTGTGTGCAGAGCCGTGTCTGTGTGTGTGTGTGCGCAGAGCCGTGTCTGTGTGTGTGTGCGCAGAGCCGTGTCTGTGTGTGTGTGCAGAGCCATGTCTGTGTGTGCAGAGCCGTGTCTGTGTATGCGTGTGTGTGTGCAGAGCCGTTTCTGTGTGTGCAGAGCTGTGTCAGTGTGCAGAGCTGTGTGCGTGTGTTGTGTGTGCAGAGCCGTGTCTGTGTATGTGTGTGTTTGTGTGTGTGCAGAGCTGTGTCTGTGTGTGTCTGTGTGTGTGTGCAGAGCTGTGTCTGTCTCTGTGTGTGTGCAGAGCCGTGTCTGTGTATGTGTGTGTGCAGAGCCGTGTCTGTGTGTGTGTGTGTGTGTGCAGAGCCGTGTCAGTGTGTGCAGAGCTGTGTGTGTTGTGTGTGCAGAGCCGTGTCAGTGTGTGCAGAGCTGTGTGTGTTATGTGTGCAGAGCCGTGTCTGTGTGTGTGTGTGTGTGCAGAGCTGTGTCTGTGTGTATGTGCAGGGCCATGTCTGTGTGTGTACAGAGCTGTATGTGTGTGTGCAGAGCCGTGTCAGTGTGTGCAGAGCCGTGTCTGTGTGTGTGTGCAGAGCTGTGTCTGTGTGTGTCTGTGTGTGTGTGCAGAGCTGTGTCTGTGTGTGTGTGCAGAGCCGTGTCTGTGTGTGTGTGTGCAGAGCCGTGTCAGTGTGTGCAGAGCTGTGTGTGTTGTGTGTGCAGAGCCGTGTCTGTGTGTGTGTGTGTGTGTGCAGAGCTGTGTCTGCTGTCCCGGGGCCATCTGTGCATGCTGTGCAGAGCGATGTGGGTGTGGGTTTCTCCGTGGTCGTCGCTTGCTGGCTGAGTGCCATCACGGCCTGAATACCCGGGGAGAGCGGCGCTCGCACAGAACGTGTGCACACGATGCCCTCGTCAGTCCCTGACGGCCGGGGCGGCACACGGGGAGGCGCGGTGCCATCACTAGAAAGCGAGCGGTCTGCACCCCGGCCCCCGGCAGGTGTTTATTCTAGAACAGCTGTAAACGGGTGCTCACCCCAGCAGTGCCTCGGGTGCTGCGCTGGGTGCCCCCTGTGTGCAGAATGCCCCCCGCCCCGTGAGAGCAGTCAGGTCCCAAGTGGCAGAGGCCTGAGCCTTGAGCAAAGGCCCTGGGGCCGGGCCGGGCGGGGGTCGGGAGGACGGTTGGCTCCCAGGGCCCAGCCGGGCTCCCTGACCGCTGCCCCTCAGTCCTAGGCCCCGGGGCCGGGCCGGGCGGGGGTCGGGAGGACGGTTGGCTCCCAGGGCCCAGCCGGGCTCCCTGACCGCTGCCCCTCAGTCCTAGGCCCCGGGGCCGGGCCGGGCGGGGGTCGGGAGGACGGTTGGCTCCCAGGGCCCAGCCGGGCTCCCTGACCGCTGCCCCTCAGTCCTAGGCCCCGGGGCCGGGCCGGGCGGGGGTCGGGAGGACGGTTGGCTCCCAGGGCCCAGCCGGGCTCCCTGACCGCTGCCCCTCAGTCCTAGGTACCGGGGCGGAGATCGATTACCTGGAGCAGTTCGGGACCTCCTCGGTGAGTGCTGGGCGCCGGCCACGCCCCCCAGCCTGTGTCCCACGACACCCTGGCCACGCCTGTGTCCCAGCTGCACGGGGCCCGCACCCATGTCCTACCAACACCCTGGCCGTGCCCATGTCCCATCCACACGGGGCCCGCACACCGTGTCCCAGCCGCACGGGGCCCGCACGCCGTGTCCCATCCACAAGGGGCCTGCACGCCGTGGCTGGCCTGCTCCAGCCCTCCCTGTGCTGCCGGTGGTGTCCAGCGGTCAGGGTGGAGGGCACGCCGGGGCGTCCCCGGGCCACGTGGAAGCCGCTGAGTGCCCCCTGCCTCCCCCAGTTCAAGGAGTCGGCCCTGAGGAAGCAGTCCTTGTACCTGAAGTTCGATCCTCTCCTGAGAGACAGCCCTGTGCGGCCCGTGCCGCTGGCCACGGCCGCGGAGGCGGACAGGTGCGGGCAGGGCGAGCGGGCAGCAGCACGGGCCCCGTTCGAGCAGACGCGTGTGGGCTGACCCAGCCGCCTCGCTCCTCTGCCCCCAGCACGCAGGTTGCCGCTGAGCCCCCAGGGGGCCCGCTGAACGCGCTGCTCGTGGACCTGGACCTCGGGGGAGCCCTGCCTGTCCCTGTGAGCGCGTCGGTCCCCCTGGAGCCACAGGTCACTGACGGTGGGGCTGCTCGCTGGTGCTGGGCGGGAGGAGGTGAGGCTGAGAGCCTTGTGACGCGTCTCTCACCCCTGCAGGTGCCGGCCCCACCCCCGTGTGTCCTGGAGCCCAGCTGTCCACCCCTGCCCGTGGGGCCCATCGTGGACATGCTGCAGTACAGCCAGCGAGACCTGGACGCCGCAGTAAGGGGCAGGCCGGCCTGGGGCTCGGCGGGGGCGGGCACACCTGAGCAGGTGACAACAGGGCCTGGTGTTCGTGTGGGGCGTGGAGGGCAGCTATGTCCTTTACCGCCCTGCCCTCTGCCAATCAGAGCCTCCTCCAAGCCAAAGTCCATCTGCACGTCCTCTGGGTTAGGACCCCGGCCTCTGCCCTCAGACACGCAGGGCCTCGGCCGTTAGCACCTGGTGTGCCCGGCTAGGGTCACGTGGGGCTGATGGGCACAACGGGAGGACGGGCGCTGAGGGGCCTCTGCTGGGCTGTGCCGTGGTGGGTGTCCCGAGCCAGCGTGTGAGGCGGATGGCCTCGGCCTGGCCAGGGCCCCCGGGCCCCCCCCCAAGCCCCGTGGGGCCCCGTGACTCCTGACATCACTGGGGGAGGGGCAGGGCGTGCAGCTCCGGCGTGTGTGTGATTCCCAGGTGCAGGCGGCGCAGGAGGAGAACCTGGAGCTGAGGAGCCGGTGTGAGGAGCTCCACACCAAGAACCTGGAGATGGGGTAAGGCCGCGGGGCCGGCGGGGCTGGCGGGGCCGGCGGGGCCGGCGGGGCCCGGGCCGCCACGGCGCGGCACTGACCGCCCTCCCCCGCAGGAAGATCATGGACGGGTTTGAGGGGATCGTGTACCAGGCCATGGGTAAGTGTCCCGCGTGCCTCGTGCGCCCACGGCCGCGGGGGCCTGTGCAGCTGGGGCTCTGTGCAGAGCTGTGCTGGGCCCCGGGGAGCACCGCCGTCCCTGTCCCCATCCTGTTCCCACCGGCTGAGTGCGTCCAGCAGCCTCTGTGGCTGAGAGCCCGGGCCTCCCCGGGGCAGGGCTCGGGCCGCTGCACACGCCCCTGTGGGACTGGGTGAGGACGGGCGTCTGCTGGGCCCCGGCCCCGGGCTGAGGAGGAGGGAGCGGTCTCCTGGGCCCCGGGTCCGGCCTGGCCTGTCAGGGTGGGAGGGCCATCCAGCGGGGCCCACGCTGCCAGCGCCCTGGCGCCCGGCGTGCCGGCCCCCGACCCCGGCCGCTCGCTCTGCAGAGGAGGTCCAGAAGCAGAAGGACGCTGCCAGAGCGGAAGTCCAGAAGGTTCTGAAGGAGAGGGACCAGCTCGCCGCGGACCTGAGCTCCACGGAGAAGTCCTTCTCCGACCTCTTCAAGCGCTTCGAGAAGCAGAAGGAGGTGATCAGCGGCTACCGCAAGGTAGGGCTGCCCGCTCCTCGCCCCGGCCCGGGGCAGCCGTGCCCGGGAGGCCGCGGCCTGGGGCCTTGCTAAGCGCAGCCTGGAGTGGACAGCGGGGCTGTGTCCGTCGAGGTGGGGGTTGGGGAAGGACTGCTCAGCGTGGAACACGGTGAACCAGGGCCGGGCCGGGCCGGGCCTCGGGCAGTGAGGACGAGCCTGGGCCCAGGGCACGGCCGGGGAAGCTGGCCTGGCCCCTGCTGTGCAGTCGTCCGAGGGCGGCCCAGGGTGCCTGGAGCCGTGGGGTCAGAGGCGGGGGCGGCTCTGCTGGCTGCAAGGACAGCAAGGCTGACCGCTGGCCTGGGGGCCTCGGTGGGGGCCTGGGGATCAGGGTGAGCCGCCTGTCTTCATCCAGGCCAGTGGCCGGTCCCCAGCCGCCCACGTGGAAGTACCGCCACAGGCAGTTTTGCAGAGTGAGTAGGGGAAGGGTTGTGAGCACAGAGCCGGGAAGGAGACACCCCCAGGGGGCCTCGGCCGCAGCAGCCCCCAGCCCTGTTGGCACGTGACGGCGCTATCGGCCGTCCTGGCGGGGGCTGGAGACGGGGCCCCTTCGACAGGGCCGTGGAGACGGGGCCCCTTCGACAAGGCCGTGGAGACAGGGCTCCTTAGACAGGGCCGCCTGCCCCGGAGACGCTGCCGCGCGGCCCCCACTACCTCTCTCGCCTCGGCCCAGGCCCGGGTCCAGGTCCGGGTCCATGTCGGGGGAGCTCCACTGGCCTGTGTGCAGAGGCAGCGCTGGGCTGGACGCCGGGGGCAGGGAGGAGCTCAGGTCAGGGGCCGCGAAGTCCCCCGGGAAGTGGGGGCATGGAACCGGGTGCTGCCCATGGCTACAGGCAGCAGGTGGCGGGGAGGGGACCCGCGGGGACGCCCGCTGCACACAGTGACGACCTCCCAGCCAGCAGGGGGCAGCACCTGTGCAGAGGCGAGCGTGTCAGTGTCGGTGTGGCGCGCGGGGCAGCCAGGGGAACACGGGCGGCAGGCGCTGGGCCCTGTTGAGCCTGGGGGAGGCGGCCCCCACGCCGGGGCCACCACGCTGGTGTCAGCTGCCAGCCTGCAGCCCCTCCCCTCTACCGTGTCCAGGCGCCAGGCGGTCCTTGCCGTCACCCCCGGTCAGCTCACAGGGGTGGCCTGTGCAGGGCCCCCGAGCTGCAGGCCTGGGTGGCGTGAGGGGGCAGCATGTGGGTGCTCCTCCCCAGAACGAGGAGTCGCTGAAGAAGTGCGTGGAGGACTACGTGGCGCGGGTGGAGAAGGAAGCCCAGAGGTACCAGGCGCTGAAGGCCCACGCCGAGGAGAAGCTCAAGCTGTGAGTGCCGTGCCGTGGCGGGGCCGGGCGGGGCCTGGTGGGGCCGGGCGGGACTGGTGGGGCTCAGCCTCTGCCCTCTGTCCGCCCAGGGCGAGCGAGGAGATCGCCCAGGTCCGCAGCAAGGCCCAGGCGGAGGCCTTGGCCTTCCAGGCGAGCCTGAGGAAGGCACAGATGCAGATCCAGTCGCTGGAGAAGACTGTGGAACAGAAGGTGCGGCCCAGGGCCCGCCCCCGGCCAGCCCTCCCCGCCCCCACCACCCCGCCACACACACCCCCCCACCACCCCCAAGACCGCCCCCGGCCACCCCTGAGCCGGCCACCGCGGGCCCTCCCCGCCCCCACCACCCCGCCACACACACCCCCCCCACACCCCCAAGACCGCCCCCGGCCACCCCTGAGCCGGCCACCGCGGGCCCGCCCCCCAGCCCCCCCGCAGACCACGGCCACTTCCCTCCCAGGTGAAGGAGAATGAGGAGCTGACCCGGATCTGTGACGACCTCATCTCCAAGATGGAGAAGATCTGAGCCCCGCTGCTGCTTTTAGCCGGTTTCTGTAGTTGCTGAATAAAGTTCCCCTTAGGTTGCTGTGGGCTGTCGCCGTCTGGATTGTGCACAGTGTCCCCAGCAGTGAGGGCACCGCTGGGCGGGCAGGTGGCAGACATCACGGACGGCCAGGGACAAGCTGGTGGCCCCGGGAGGCCAGGGGAGCCCAGCTTACACGGTGGAGCCCCAGATGCCGGACACGGGTGTGGCCACGCCACCCTGCGGCCTGCGCGTGCGGCACTTGGATGGCGGGAAGGATCCAGAGCAGTGTGTCTCCCTGCAGAAGCAGCCCTGTGGCCACCCCTGCCCCCAGCGCGGTCCGCCTCTGTCTGCTGTCCCCAGGGAAGCAGGAGGTGGAACTGCTGCCCAAAGCCCAGTGCAGACAGCAGCGTCTCTGAGTGCAAGTGGACTGGCTGCAGACAAGGCCCCCGCTCGTGCCTCACCCCCTGGAGCAGCCCCGCTGGCCTGGGGGCACTGAGGGGGGTTCCGCTGAGCCCCAGGGACAGGTGCAGGGGGCTAGGCGGCCCCAGGAGCCCTTCCCAGCAGGTGGCGGCTCAGCCCCGACTCCCCTCAGCCAGGGCAGGGCTGAGAATGGACCCTTCACCCCGTGCTGGGGGCTGGTGCTGCCGGCCTGGACCTCACATCCCCAAGAAGCAGGCAAAGGCACCGGCCAGTGAAATGGGCAAGGCCAGCGGGGGCTTCACTGTCCACACACAGCCCAGAGAGGGACCGTGGGCCACAACGGGCTTTCTGATGGCCGTGGTGAGGGCCCGCACTGGGAGGGGCCCTGGACCTGCCTCACAGCCCCATGGCAACCTTGCTGCCATCGGAGGCCATGGCGTGGGGACGGGGTCATCTGGTGGCTGCCAGGAGGCAGGAGTGGGCCAGGAGCTCGGGACAACCGAGCCGCCAGCAGCAGGTGTTGGCCACACGGCGGGCAGGTGCTTGGCCTGAGTGGGGACAGGAAACCAAGCTGTTGGCAGCTATGCCGGGAGGACACTGCCCAGGCCTCAGGCCTCTCTCCTTCCCCTCTCAGGCCCTGGGTCCCAACCCAGCACCTCCCAGCTGGCCTGCTGGGAGCCCTCACCCTCTGCTCAGCCCCACCAGGAGGCGCTGAGGAGCTGGGCGCCCACTTCACGGGTGAGCAACCAGTGGCTACTAGCTGGGGAGAGGCCGGAGCCGCCATAGGTAGGCTGTATCTGCTGTTGCAGTCGGAGTGCCTGGACGAGAAGCTGGGGGGACCTGAGGCCCCCGTAGCTCGAGAGCTTCGGGCAGCCGGTGGGTCCTCAGCACCCTCACCTGTCCAGCCGGTGGGCAGGGCTCGGGCAGGGCTGGACCTCCTCCCGCCCCGCCCTGAGGTGCCAGGGCCTCCTGAGCCAAGCCTGGAGTCCACTCGGAAGGCCCCGTGGGGCGGCTGGATGGCGGACATGCCCGGGCAGCATCCTGGCCTGAGCCGCACCGAGGACGCTGGCCACACAGCGACCTCCTGGACAGAAGGGCCTTGTGTGGCTGAGTGGATGTTTATCCTGGAGGCACACAGCCGCGGGGCCTGGGTGCTGGAGGGCAGCCCCTGCCCGCGGGCCAGAGACAGGGTCCCTGAACCACCCACCCTGTGCCGTGGAGTCGTGGGCCCGGCGTCGGGCCTTGCCAGCCTGCCCTGTCTGATTTCCCCGGGGTGGGGGCCCGGTGGCTGGCTAGGGTGAGCGCCAGCTGCGGCTCCCTGCTAATTCCTCTGGGAGGCAGCAGAGAGCGGCCCAAGTGCTTGGCCCCTCCTGGCGCGCATCTCTGGCCTGGCCTGGCCTGGCTCCATGGCTGCCGCCCCTCGGAAAGTGAACCAGTGCACTGAGGGGCTCACTCTGCCTTACAAATGGATACAATAAAAACATCTTTAAAAAAAAGACCCCAGGGCCGTGCTGTGGAGTGATACCAGGAGGGGCCTCCTGGGACTCGACCCCCTGACCCAGTCCCCAGCCCCCACAGCTTGGACAGGCAGCTGCAGCCGCGTTCAAAGAAGCCCACCCATACCCCTCTGAGGGTCCACCAGCTGGGGGTGAGTGGACACCAGGGGCCACGTGGCTGGCCACAGCTCTAGTGCTCCCTCACCTGCAGGCCCAGCTCTGGGCACCTCTCCCTTCCCAGCCATCAGGTGCTGCCCCCAGCCCAGGCTGACCCCCATCACTGGAGCCTCAGGGGGCCCAGCGGGCAGCCCCCCAAGAAATAGGTGTGCCTGGGGACAGCCGGGCAAGGCCGAGCAGGGGCTTCCGCCCGAGCCCAGACCTCTGCTGGGTGCGCTGAGGGGTGTGCTCCCTGCTGTCGCCCTGGCCCAGCCAGGCTGCTGCACCCGAGCTGTTGAGACAGGTGGCCCGCAGGGGGCGCCATTGGAACAGCGAACCCCTCCTGCTGGCCTGACTGGGATGGCCAACCCCAGGTCCTCACCCAGGTTTGCAGGACACGCCCTGGGGTGCTGAGGGGCCGTCTGAGGCCCTGACTGGCGCCCATGTCTGTCCCCACACAGCTTCACCGCCCCAGCCATCCTCCACGGCCACGTGGTCACACCACTCACCGCCCCAGCGAGGCCGGCCTGGGGGTGGGGATCTGCAAGGGGTCGGTGCAAGACTTGGCCTCTCCCTGCCAGCCCTGCCAGGGGAACGGGGGTGCTGCATCGCATGCCTTGAACGGCCAGCCCTGTCCACCCTCAGCCTCCCGCTGGCCGCCTGCTGGAGTGAGCGAATGAGTGGTGTACATGCACCGGAGCCCCCCCACCGCGGCTTCCTCCAGGCCAGCAGGGGTGAGGGGAGAGTGCAGTGTCGGGGCAGCTGGGCCAGCATTCCCTACCCACGTCCCCTCTGCGGCCCTTGCTGTCTGTCCACCCTGTACCCCCTGCTGCTGACCCCTGGCTGTGGTCCCAGGGAACTCCAGAGACCCGCACACAACGGAAGAGGGAGCTGGGGTGCAGCCAGGCTCGTGCAGGGCCCCCTTGTGTTTGGGCGAGAACAGGGCTGCTCACGGAGTGTGGGGCACATGGGCCCTCGGCCAGCACAGCTGGGGGCCTGCACTGGACATCGCCCCGAGCTGGAACCAGAGGGTCTCCCGGAGCCTGGCAAGCCCCAGCATTTCTGCCTGGGGTGTCCAGTGACCTTGGAGCTGCCTGCCCCTGTCCAGAGCCCTGCACCCCTCCTCCCTATGCCCCAGCCCTGGGCCAGGCCCCCACGCTGAGGCCACACCCAGGGCCCAGAGCCCCCACCAGCCCAGCCCGGTGCCCAGGGTTCCCGCCACTCAGTGAAGGACAGGACCCAGAGGCGTGAAGACCCCTGGGGTGTGGCTGTGGACAGGCCATCTACTGGGGTGGCACAGAGCAGGCCTGGGGCTTGGCGAGGGGAGGAGGGCTGGGGGCATCCTGTGTGGGTCTCGTGCCCTCGGAGGCCGCTCACCCCTATCTGCACGCCCCCCTGGGAGGCCCAGCCCCCACTGCTGTGCCACTGGGCTGGAGAGCTCAGGGCCTCCCGTGTGCCAGCATCCGCCCAAAGCTTAGAGCTCAGGGGACACACGACCCTCCAGAGAGGTCAGCAGCTGAGCAGGACCCCTGCTGGGACAGAGGCCACATGGGGTCCTGCACCAGTCCAGGCAGCCGGGGCGACCCAGATGCCAGGGAGGCCCTGCCCCGCAGTCTGCCAGGGACAGCCCCTGCACCATGCACCCACCAGGTGAGGGCTGCTCACAGGCAAGGCCCCCTCCCCCCATGACCTGACTCACAGCCACTTTCCCTCACTGCCCGCCCCCCAAGATTAGGCGCAGCCAGAGCGCTGGGGACCGGGCCCTGCTGCTCACCCCGCTCTCTGGCCATCGTGCCGTGCCCTGAGCGGCTTCTCTGAGCGGGGGGAGGGGGCCCTCGGCTAGACTGCCTGACCTCTCCCCTGCCGAGGGGGTCCACAGAGGCCCCACCCGGCCAGGTGGGCTGGGGCGGGATGCGTGCTGCCCCGACGTGCCCACTGAGCCGCCGGCTCCCTCCAACCCGGGGTGCTCTGCCAGGAACATGAGCTCACTTCACCCCTCGGGCAGGGCGGGGTGGGCCGCTCCCAGCCCCCGCCCCATAGCACCAAGATCTGCCTGGGGGTCACGCAGCCATGGCGCCCAGCTCACCCATCCCCCCCGGGCCTCTGGCCTGCATGGCCATACCCCCACCTGGCTCTGATGGAACAGCCACACCAGGAACAGCGGGGCTGAGGGCAGCCAGGGTGCCAGCACACATCAGCATCCCTGGGTGGGGAGCCCATGGCCTCGGTGGCCGGGCCCAGGGTGGCCCCCGGGCCCAGGGCAATCGCAATGTCTGCTGTTGTCCTGTTTCTCCAATCAGGAAGTGCCAGAGGCTCTCTGTGCTCCCAGGAACCCCCTCCCCACACACCAGCGTGCAGGAATGTGCCTTCTCCCAGCCCAGGCTTGTCGGGCCCGGGTGCCCCACCGGCCCGGCCTGACGCGCCTCTGCTGGGCCGGGGACAGCTGGGTGAGGCCAGAGCCGCCCAGACTGGAAAAGGCTTCCTGGAGGAGGAAGTAGGGCCCGGGGCTGTGGGGGTGGGGATGGGGGGGCCGCTGGGTGAGGGCGCCGGGCAGGGGCTGAGCACAGGCAAAGGAGAGGATGAGAGACAGGGCCCCAGGCCGAGGGTACCCCGCCCTGCCCCTGCCACCAGCTGTAGGCCAGGCGCTGCCCCCGCCCCAACTTCCCACGAAGTTCCACACCCAAGGCCCAGGCCCTTGACCTCCACCTGTAGGACACAGCCCCTAGCCCAGCACCCCTGCTCCCCAGGGGACCACCACCAGTACTACAGGGACAACAGCTCTGGGGCCCAGCCCTGCCTCAGGCCACCCAGCAGGCCCTGGCGAGCCAGGCTGGGGCCTCATTTGATGAGGGCCAGGGGCCCTTGGGGGGCCGGGAAGTGCCTGCGCCCCAGCCTGCTTGTCTGGCCCAGTGCCCCCATGCCCATCCAATCACTTCCTGTTCACGAACCCAGGGGACCCCCAGCAGCCCAGGTCAGGCCCAGCTCCCTCTCCACAGCAGAACCCAGAGCCAGGCTCTCGGGCCGGCCACCTGTCGGGATGTGGGTCCACTTTGGGGTGGGCACCCTGGCCTGTGGACCCAAGTCCAGAGAAGCAGTGGCCTCGGCCAGGGCGAGCCTGGGCTGGGGACCAGGGCTCACGCGTGCCACGTGGGCGAGGTGTGGTGGGGACCCAGCCACTGCCATGGCCCCGGAGTGTGACTTCTGAGCTCTGAACCCTGGGCTAAGTCCAGTCCTGATCACCCATCGGTCCTCGGGTGGCGGCTGGCCAGCCCCGGGACAGCCTGGCACCAGGGGCCCAGTGGACACGGCCGGCGAGGCTGTCACCAACTTCGAGGTGGCACAGGCCGTAGAGCCTGCTCTGGGGGTCCTGACCAGGCTGCCAGGACATGGGGGGGCACTCAGGCGGGCGGACAGCAGGTGCCTGTCACAGCAGGCACTCGGGCCCCAGAACAGCGTGTCGGGAGGCCCTCGGGACGGCTCCTGGGGCGGGATGTCCCCACTTACTCCCCAGGGGAGGCTGACAGTCCTGGGCAGGGTGGAGGCCGCTGTTTTTCACAGGGAAGGGATCGCGGCTCCTTGGAGCCTGACCCTAGGATGGGGTGAGAGGTAAGAGGGCTTCCTGGAGGATGAGGTGCTGTGCAGAGAGGTGCGCAGGACAAGTGTGGACACCCCCGGGCAAGGAGAGGTGACCACTGCTGGCCGGGCCCCGTCCCAGCCCCCGGGCTCCCCAGGTTCGGAGGCTCCCCCGGCCCAGGTTGGATCTCACTGGCACCCCAGGGCTGAAGTTGGCGGGGACACCCAGCCAAGCAGGGTGATGCCGGGGTCTCCCTGCCGACCGCCCAGGTGCGAGCCCCGGACCGCAGGCCCGGGCACCCCAGGCATGCGGCTGCCTGCGTGGCTGCCCTGGGCATCGCTCCTTGCCCCTCCCCACCCCCACCCCTGAGAACGGGATCACTTGGGGACAAGGGGCAGTGACACCGCGGAGCCCTGGGGCCCTGAAGCCGCGAAGACAGCACCCCCACCCCCACCGCCGCCCGCCAGCCCGCGTGATCCGATTTCTTCACCAGCGAGCTTCGTGCCCCAGCCACGGGAGCCTCCAGCCCAGTGTATTTTAATTATATCTTTCAGGGCCGAGCGCGATCGTTTCCAGATGGGGCCCCGCTGGCGGGCAGGCTGCCCACGGAGCCTGGGCCAGGCACACAGACCACGGCCCACTCGAGGCCAACCGTGGGTGCGGGCACAGGCGCGCGGCCAAGGAGGTGGCGCCCCGCGGGGGAGGCTGCTGATCTCACACTTCTCCATTTTACAGACCTGAAGGCTGAGGCTCGGCCGCGACGGCCCCACCCAAGGGCCCTGCAGGCTGGGAGCCTCCTGTGCGGGCCGGCAGGTCCTTGCCTGCAGCACGGGACACAGAACCGCTGGCTGCGAAGGAGCGAGCATGACACCGTCCAGCTCAAGGGAAGCCCAGGGCCTGGCCCAGAGGCCCCCGGGTCAGGCTGCGAGTGGAGCTGGGAGGGGACAGGACCGCCACGTCCCCCTTCAGCCAGATCCCAAGGAGCCTGCTCGGCCAATGGGCACCATTCCGGACAGGGACGGCCGTGGAGAGGTGGGCCCCCGAGATGCACAGGGAGGCGTGGTGGCGGCAGCACGGGGAGGGGCAGGTGGAGGGGGCCTCAGCGGCCGCCCCCGGCTGGGCAGGAGGAAGGTCGCCGGGCGGTCAGTGGCGTGGGCTCGGAAGTCCGCCTGCTAACAAGATTTGCCCCTCTGGCTTCCCGGCCTTTCCTGCGGAGGCGGCGGCCTGATGTCTGCCCGACACCCGCCTACTCCTGCCACGCAGCCGTGGGAGCGGTGAGGTGGGGCGCGGGCCCCGTGCAGGCAAGGGGTGCGGCGGGCACGGGGCCATCCCCGGCTCTGCGCCCGCCTGGGCTCCCCAGCTCCCCCTGCCCAGGGCAGGACAGGCCGCAGCAAGCCCACCGCCCCGGGGCCGGCAGCCGGGCCCCTGGTGCTGCCCTGGCTCGGCCGGAGACCCCTGGCCCTGGCCTGCAGACACTGGCCTCAGTGTCCACCTGCAGAGCGGGCAGAGGACAGAGCAAATGGGAGTGCCCTCAGGCGGCAGCGCCCGGGCGGCCAGCACACCTCGTCCCGGCTGCCCGCCCAGGTGACGGCTCTCTCTGCTTCCCGGCTCTGCTCCTGGGGGGCTCCACCCTGCCTCCTCCCCCCACAGCCAGAGACCCGCAGGTGTCTGAGGGGAGAGACCCGTGAAGATCCAGCCATGCTGACCGCGGGGTATAGGGGGCACCCCTGGGATGCCCTGAGCGGGTGGATGGTGGGGGGGCTTGCAGGGTCAAGACCCCGGGCCCAGTGCCCACCTGTGGCTCCCCTGGAGGCCCAGGGCACCCACAGCAGACGTGACCTCATCCTTAGGCCTCGCGCCCACTGGAAGCAGCAGGGATGGGGGTGCACGCCAGGCTCCCCGAGGTGCTAACGCCCAACTCCCTGGCCCCACAATGCCAGGCTCCACCCCCATGGGGCTGACCCTGGGCTGCACTCTGGGGTCCCACAGTGCTAGTACCAGGAGCACCCAGCTACGAGGGGTCAGCCTGTGGGTGCCACACCTGCCCTTGGGTTTCCCCTCACACACTTCTGGGTGCTCCCAGGATTTGGGGAGACAACTCTCCCTTCTCCCACTCTGCCCCCCACGGCCCCACCCCTCTTCCTGCAGCTGTGTAGCCCACACAGTCACCTTGGGACCCCAAACCGACCAGGAGCCCAACATGCAAGCTTACACCCACGGAACTGCCCGCCCACCCCTCTGTCCATCTGGCAAACACTGACCACAGGCATTGTCCCTGCGCTGCTGGGGACGAGCCCAGGGCCAGGAGCCTCCACCTGCAGGGGGAGACTGCCGATCAGTGTGTCCCCGTAACCTCTGGTGGGTGTGGTGGGGGGGGGCATGAAGAGGAGCCGGCAGGGGCAGCAGGCAGGAGGCAGCTCTGTGAGACCAGCCCTCCCAGCACAGGGCGCCAGCTCCCGCTCTATGCTCCACCTTGGGGCAGCCGGGCCTGGGGGGAGGGGGCCTGGCAGGCGGCAGGCACACCCAGGGCCTCGGTGAGTGGGGCAGGGTCCCACAGCCACCGGCCCAGGAGGGAGCCCAGAGCTGCACACAGGCCACAGAAGGCCCAGCTGGGTGGGACAGTCTCCACCCATGGGCGCGGCCACCCCCAGGCTACCCCCAGCCGGGAGGTCAGGGGCACTGGGGGAGCCACAGACCCCGCAGGCCCAGTGGGGGTGTCCTGGGCTGGGTAGGGCCTGGCCTCCTGCCCTGCCCAGGTGGGCTGACCCCTTTCATAGAGATACCAGGCCCCACCTACTGTCCGCTGGGGGCAGCTGACCTCGGCCCATGCCACGGGGGCGGGGGGCGGGCTCTGAGGGAGGGGCCGGCAGGGCACGCACACCTAGGCTGGAAGTGCTGGTGGGCTGGCTGGCCATGGGGGCCCAGTGCAGGCTGTCCTGTAGGCCCCAGGCCCGCAGGGGAAAGGCAGGAAAGCTGGGGTGACTCCAGGGTGCCTCCTTCCTGAGCAGGGGCTGTGGCCAAGTCCTCCCTGTCCCAGCTCATGGGGTGGGGGTCGGGGGACAGGACGCTGCTCTCTGTGTGCGTCCAGTCTGTGCCCGCCTGCCCAAGATCACAGAGCAGACACGGGGCAGGGGGTGCCGGGAACCCTGGGAGGCAGGCTAGGCTCCTCCCACGAGGCCTCCCGGGGAGCTGGCCACTGGCCGCCGTCCTGCCTGGGCCCCCCCCCCCATCCATCACACTGCCCACTGCGGGGCGGGCACCTTGTCCCTGCCTCCCAGGACTCTGCCCAGAGCACAGGCTCAGAGATAGGGGCTGCCTCCCCCCCCCCCCCCCGCAAATCCCAGGAAGTCCCCGCCCCATCCCGCCAGCCACTGGGGTCACGCCCCCACCTCAGGGCTGAGAGGACTGAGAGGCCCAGGCCAGGCTCCTGCAGAAGGGGGGGGGGGGGCAGCAGGGAGGCTGCAGAGCCCCCGCTCCCGGACGGAGGGGATGGAGGGACAGCAGACCTCGGCCCTCGCCATGACGAGCAGCTGGGCCCTGGCGGGCTCGGGGGCGGGGGGATAGGGCTGCATCCATGGTCACCTCCAGGCCAGTGGCAGAGCTGGAGGGACAAGAGGATGAGGGCCTAGGCAGTGGAGGCCACGGGGTTGGGGACAGCCCCGGCCTTGGGGGACCTGGTTGGGACAGGCATCCGGGGGACAGGAGTGTGGGCAGGGGCAGTGTGTGCGTGGCGCCGCTGGGCAGACGACTTAATCATAGGCGGGCTTTGTCCCCCGCACTCCGCCCCCTGCCGGCATCCTCCACCGCCATCCGCAGCCGGCACCCCCCACCCCAGCTCCTAGCAACCTGCACCGGAGCGTGGGCAAATGTGGGGGGGCTCTGCCCCACTCCCGGGAGCCACACGGGGGTGGCCGCGGGGTGCGGCTGGGGCGGATCTGTCCTGGGCTGGGCTTAGGAGACTCCCGCCCAGCCTGGCCCGTGCCAGGGCGTGCTGGGCGGGGCTCTGGGCTGGCATCCTGGCAGAGGAGGCGCCAGCACTGGGGGGTGGGGGGGCCTGTATGCCGCAGTCCCCGCTCTTCCTGGGGCCCCCACCCAGCCGATCCTGTCAGAGCCTTAGAAAGTGAGACAAAGGCCCCCGGGAGGCCCCAGGGCAGGAGATGGGGTTTTAATGACGGCCAACACAACGGTGGCAGCAAGTAGTGTTAACCCTGTCGGGCCCTCGCACTAGGCCCCTCCCGGCCTCCCACGAGAGACCCTGGGAACCATGTGAAGACAGACAGGGCCGGGGGCCCCTGGGTGACCTGCTGGGGCTGCGGGCGAGGCAGAGGGCCTGCAGCACCCCCTGCCCGGTCTCTCTCCCTGGACACTTGCCATTTCTTTTCCTGACCCTGGAAGAGAACCTGAACCCCAGCCTGGGGTGTCGCCCTCGGCCGGGTGGGGAGCCCCGGGTGCCCGCTGGGTGGGCCTCTGCACCCCCCAGTACCTCGCAGCGATCTGCCTTCCCAGGGCACTGCTGGCAGATGAGGCAGCCTGGAGCCAGCTTCCTCTCCCTCCTCCCTGGCTCCAGGATGGACGTGGGCTGGGGGCACCTCTGAGGCTCCTTGGTGAAGGGATGGGGGGACGGAGCCAGGTGACCCCCACAGCCCCGCCTGCCGCCCCGGCTCCTCCCCCTCAGCCCCTCCGGTTCTCAGACACCTGGGCTGGGCTCTGGCCTAGCGGTGCTCTGGGTGCGGGGAGCCTCATTTCCTGGGGGGTCCTGGTGTGAGAGGGGAGCAGACAGAGGCTCCAGTCAGAGCCACACTGGATGGTGCAAGACACCAGGGGCAGCAGGTGGACGCGGGGCAGGGATGAGGAGGGGGTGAGAGAAAGGGCCCTTGGAGACCACAAGCCCCGGGACTGACCCAGCAGCCACCAAGGTCAGCACGAGACACAGAGGCTGAGGCCTGAGTTGCCGGGCCCTGGTCAGGGGCCCTCAGGGCTGGGGGGCAGGGACACACATGCTCTGGGAAAGGGGGGGCGCTCTGACCCCCACTCCGTTGGCCTGGGCAGGAGCGGGGCTTCTGTGTCCTGGGGAGCCTACCCCAGTGGCTGGGGGTCAGAGCCGAGTGGCAGGGCATCTGTCCAGGTCAGGAAGCCCCGCTGAGGACAGGCCACACCCACGTGCGCGTGCACCCCGGCGTGCTGGTGTGTGTGCCTGTGCACGTGTGGCCACACGGTGCCGTGGGCCTGTGGCTCACACCAGGGCTGGTCTCACGGGTAAGTGCCACATGGCTGATGTTGTAGCTGATTTCTTCTGAGCTTCTCCCAGGAGCCCCCCCAACCCCATTCTGCTCTGGGGTGGGGCCGCTGGCAGGGGCGGGACCCCCACTGGCTGCTCACAGATCCCCCGGGAACGGGCACCACTGCCGGCTGTGGGCACAGGGGCTCCCGCAGGCTGTGCCGGCTGGCGCCCGCCCCAAGTCCCCAGTGTCCTGGCAGGAAAGGACTGAAACTGCCCCTGCTGGGGCCGGCCCAGATCTCCTCCCCTGTGGCTCGGTGGCCCAGGGGCCTGCCACCAAGGACAAACAGCCCGGTGTGCTGGCGGCCCGGGTGCCGCGGGCTCGGAGGTGTGCGCAGGGAACGGGGCCAGGCGGCAGCGAGAGCTCTCTGAAAGCATCCTGTGAGCGTCCTGGCGGCCGGGCCGGGATAAAGGGCCCAGTCATGCCGGGGGCCGGCCCAGCGCGAGTGCGCGAAGTTGAAGCTATAAATTACCCGCGCCCGGGCCAGCGCCACCGCAGGGCGGGTGGGGCGGCCCGGGCGCCGGCTCCGTAAATCGGCCCTTTCACCGCTGGAGGCCGCGCACGAAAGAAAAACTTTGTTTTATTAAAGCAACATCGGGGCTGTGGCTGCCGAGCTGGGAGGCGCCAGCAGCGGGGCTGGGCACCGGGCAGGCGGGGGCTCAGAGAAAGGCCCCTTCAGGAGCGGCTGGCTCAGGCCACTGGGGCGGCAGGTCGGGGGCTTGCTGCTGCGGGCCTGCCCAGCGGCCTCCAGGCTGAAGGTCAGGGCCAGAGCGGGGGTCCAGGGAAGGTCCCCCCGGGCCCTAGCCGGCGCCCTCTAAGGGGTCAGGGGAGACCGGGGGTTGGGAGCTGCCCAGGCGATGCAAGTGGGAATGAGCCGAAGCCAGGCAGTTTCTCCCCCCTCCTCCTGTGGCCACGCAGCCGCGCGGCCACGGCCATTCTGGGCCTGCCCGGTTGCGGGGCTGTGAGCCCCCGCGGCTTGGCTGGGACCTTGTGGCTTTCAGCTGCCCGCTCGCCCCTATAGGAGCCCCTGGTAGCCCACAGCCCCGCACAGCACTCGCCCTCTGCCCTCACGCCCCCAGAGTCCCTGGGGCCCGTCCCTGCCCCCTGGGCCTGGGGGGGTCACACAGGCTACTGGCGTCCATCCGCAGTCACCCTCCGGACCAAGCGAGGGTCATGGACAGATAGAGGCAGGGGCAGGGAGCCCAGGCCGGCAGGACACCTGGTTTCTGTGGCAGGAGCTTCCTGTGCTGGAGACGACCCTCTCGCGGCCACAGCGACCTGTCCCTGGTCACCCCTGGCCGCCTGCAGCCCCTTCTCCCCAGGCCTAGGGCTCAAGGATGTCCCCAGGGCATCGGAGGGCAGGGGTCAGGGCCTGATGCGAGGAGAGGCCTAGGGACCCACGGCGTCCAGGCTGCTTCCTGTCCCCGAGGTCTCTGGGACAAGCTCCAGGAAGCACCCTGAGGCCCAGGGCCCAGGGACTGCCCGGCCATGCCCACCCCCACCCCCCCGGCCAGCCCGGCCAGCTCCCGCTCAGCCCTGCAGCGGCCGGCCAGAGGGGCCGCCCTGCTCATGTGGCCCTGAGGCCTCCCTCTGCTTTGCCCCTGTGATCTGGGAGACAGAAGCGGGCAGGCGCCACCCGCAGCCCCTGTCCAGACCGCCCTGCAGAACCAGCTGGTCCGGGGCCATGTCCCTCCCGGTACAGGTACAGGGGTGCGGAAACACAGCTTGGGAAGGTGGAGACATCGCGCCCCTCGGCAGAGGGCCTGGGTTCGAGTCCGGCCTCTGCTTCCCATCCAGCTCTCTGCCAACACTCCGGCAAGCAGCCAGTGACGGCCCAAGTGCTCCGGCAGCTGCCACCCACGTGGGAGACCCGGATGGAGTTCCAGCCCCGGCTGCTGAGGGCGTCTGGGGAGCGAGCCAGCAGACGGAAGCCCCCCCCCCCCGCCTTTCAAATAAAATTAAAATAAAATTTCAAAATACAATTTTTTTGGATAAAGGTGAAGAAGTGGGCTCTGGAGCTCACATGGTTATGAATGACAGCCCGCTATGGCACAAGGGCCTGCCCCTGCTCTGGCGTGGGGCCCAGCAGTGGTGCTGAGACCGAGATAGGCCAGTGCCCCTCAGAGATGTGTGTGGGACGGCACCCGCCCGCAATGCTGGTAGTGTGACACGAGTGTGGGAGCCGGGTGGCAGGGAGGGCTTCCCAGAGGAGGGGATTCCTGGGTTGAGATCCAAGCAAAGAGGAGCCAGCCCTGACAAAGCACACGGGGCTCCAGCCGCCGGGAGGGGGTAGGGGTTGGTCAGGGGTACAGGGCCAGGACCCCCCAGTCTCATGGGCACCACAAGAGCCGCTGCAGGTGGGAGTGGTGCCGGAGCGTTGGCGCCAGGGTCTGCGTCGGGGAAGGTGGGCCCCAGGTGCTGTGGCCTGTGCCAGGAGCCCCCCTGATGCGGACAGACCCCAGGCCGGCCGGGAGCTGGGTGGTGGCTGTGCCCCCAGCATCCAGGCCCCTCCCTGCCCGCCGCCAGGAGGTGAGAGCCGGGCTCCATGGGGCCCTTTGAAGGCTGTGGGAACCCAGGGGAGGCGGGTGCCCAGCACAGGGAAGGGCGGGGCCAGGGCTGGGGCCCTGAGAGCTGCCCAGGCCTGCACAGCCTCCCAAGGCCACACTGTCACTCTGCCACGTCAGATGCCAGCGAGGGGGAGGGGTTACCACCCTTCTCGACCCCCCCACGCCGCTGCCTGCCCCACCTGGGCCCCCACGGCTCTGGGAATGTGAGGGCGGAAGCCCCTGGTACTTCCCCGCAGTGTCCAACCGTGGGCCCCAGAGCCAGGCCCCTCCCCAGCCCCCACAGACAGGGCCGGCATGGGAGTCGCCCACTACTGAGCGGTCAGCACAGCGCCCGCGGAAACAGGGTGCCCAGCCTGGGCACAGTCAGCGCCTCCCCCAGGAGGGACCCCAGGGCTGTTTGCCTCCTGGCTGCCTGCCTGGGGGAAGGGCCCTCCAGCCTGGGGAGCTTCCCGCCCCCCCTGCACCCCGGCCTCCTCCAGGCCACCCCTGCGCCCGCGTGGCCAGGCTCCCGCCCCCAGCACCCCCGCCCGCCGCCCGCCGGCTCCTCCCGGGGCTTCCCAGCCGCGGCCCGGAGATTATGCAAATCCCCGGAGGCTCCTTAATTAAATCCCTAACGAGGCGCTGGGGCCGGGCCAGAGGCGGCGCTGAAAGCCGGGGTCACGATCCGGAGGGGCCCCGGCCGGTCCGCGACGTGAGCGCACTGCGCACGCCCGGGCCTGGGAACAGCCGCGCGCCCGGGCATCCCCGCGCCCCCCGCGCCGCTCGCCCTGGGACCCCTGCCCTTCCCCTGCCCTGCCCTCAAGCCCTGCCCGCCCCATGCCCCCTCCCCACGCCCTCTGCCCTCTCCACGCCCCCTCCCCTCGCCCCTCCCTCCGGGCGGCGGAGCGGCTCGGCTCCGGCCCCGGGTCCCGGCGGGGCGCGGGGGCGGGGAGGCCGCCGGGGTCGGAGGCGGGGCCGCGGGGCAGGGCAGGGCCCCCCGCCCGCGCGCCCCTTGTCAGCCGCCGGTTGTTGGGCCAACAGCCCGGGCCGCGGCCGCCTGAAAGGCCGGGATTAGCGAACATTAGCGGCCTTTGACGGCGTCCCAGCGGCGGGCCTCTCTCGGGACCCCGCCGCCGCCCCCAGGGCGCGCGCTCGGGGGCAGCGCTGGGGCAGCGTGGGGGGCGGGCCCCAGGGCTGCCAGAGGTGCTGTGGGGAGACCCGGGCTGCGTCCTGGGCGCTGCTGGCCCTCGGTGCCCTCCTGCGGACCCTGCTCCACCCGCAGCTCCTCCTCCGAGCAGCCCTCCTGGATTCTCCCAGGCTCAGCGCCAGGCCTCTCCTCGTGGGACCCCAGCCATGCCCTTCTCTCGAAGCGACCACTGGGCTCCTTGGTCGTCAGGCCTGACTCGGGGGAGATACAACATTTGCAGAGGGGGCCACACTGCCCGCAGGCGCGCAGGTGCAAGGCACTGGAGCCCCACCCCCACACCAGGGTCTTCCTCCCTCCCTCCAGGTGCCGGCCCTAGTGCCCTGAACCCAGGTGGGGGTCTCCTCCAGGACCCCACACATCTTTGGGGCGTCCTGGGCTGGGTGTCCCCCTCAGGTCCCGCCAGGGGCTGACTGGACCCCCCGCCCTAGCAGCCTGGGCACACGCACACGCATGCACCCACATGCACATGGGCGTGCAGGCCCCCGCCCCAGGAGTAAACATTAAACATCTTCACTGGAGGAAACAGGAGAAAAAATGTGGCCAAACCTGACCCAGGCGGGCTGTGTGGAGCCGGCTGCCCCCGGCAGCCCCACGCCTGCTGCCACCCAGAGCCGCGTGGCCTCTCCAGCTTAGTGGTAAAATATTGACAGTGCCCCACCCCCACCCCCGGGGCCTGGAGTCCCGTGGGCAGCATCTGCAGGTGCCTGGGGCTGCACTGTGCCTTCCCCTCACCCCTGGCATCCTCCTGGGAAAAGACTGGGCTGCCCCACCCACAGCCCCCCCATCCCGTGTGCCTTCCACTCTGCCAGGGACTCCTGGGGCCCCTGCCCCATGCCCTGGGTCGGCGTGGGGCCCACGGGGCCTGAAAGCCCCCCTACTGTGCCAGGACCCACGTCCCCACCGCGGGCCTCCCCTGGCCTGAGGTGGGAATTCCCTCTGTCCCGGGGTCCTTCCTGGGTAGCTGGAGGAGCAGAGCCCCCCGCGGGCCCCCACCCTTCTGGCCAGGACAAGGACGGCCCAGCCAATCTCTGACTGGAAGAAGCCACAAGGAACCTGAGGTTTGCAACCTGATCAAATAATGACAGGGTGGGCACGGGGGTGACCGCTGGGGCGGGAGCCACCCCGCCCTCGTGGGGCCAGGCCCCCAGGTCTCCCGAGCCACCCCTGCCCCCCGCCTCTCACCCCCCCCCCCCCCGCTTGGCCCATCGGCCCATCCCAGCTCCCCCTCCAGGAAGTTCCTGGAGCGTTGGGTCAGCCAGGCCTGCTCTTCCGAGTGGACCTCAGGGCTGGCGGCAGGCCCGGGGCGCCCTGCCTCAGTGCCCGGCCACCCAGCGCTCAGCGGAGGAGTGGGGGAAGCGGAAAGGCACAGGCTCCTGCCGCCATCGACTCCGCTGCCGTGCCCGGCCAGCCTCAGCGCCCCAGCGAGGCTGCCTGCCCCTCCTCGGCTAGAGCTCCAGGGCCCGGGCAGGACCCTTGCAGGCCTCAGAGGCCCAGCCCAGGGCAGGGGTGTCCCCAGGGTCCTGGAGCCGCTGGTCATGCCCACATGCCCACCAGTGCTCAGGCCATCCCCCCAGACACTCCCTGTCTGGGCCGGGTCAGCCCAGCTTTCAGAGGGGAAACTGAGGCAGGCGCCGGTGGGTGGGGACTGCTGGGGCCAGTGGGCATGGGGGCACGCATGGCACAAGCCAGGCCGGCAGGCTCTGGGGTGGGACTGGGGCTAGCGCCAGGGCCTCCCTCGGCCCGCGGGGGCCGGGCGGGCAGCTTTAATTACCGCTCGCTGGGCCCATTGAGGCTCGCGCTAATCTGGGGCCTCCGCGGGCAGCTCAGGCAGGCGCCCCCTCCCCCTGCGGCCCGGGCACGGGGTCCCCGGGTTCTCACGTCCCGCCGGCCCCAATTAAAGCGAGCTCGGCGGGGCTGCCGCGGCGCTAATGAGCTCTGCGGGCTGCCGGGCTCCACGCCAGGGGGCAGGGGCGGGGGAGGAGTGGGCTGGGGGGGAGACTTGGGACCGTTCCCGGGGACAGGCCCGCAGGACTCCAGCTCTGTGCCCACCTGCCACGCCGGGCTCTGCAGCTCCTCCTTAGGAGACACACACACCTGGCTGGGGAAGCCCCCTGCCCAGTGCAGCCACCCCCATGGAGGGCAGGGGCCGGGTGAGGGCCAGGGGGTTGGGGGGGGGTGTCAGAGCCCGGCCAAGGTCTTCTCACCTGAACAGAAGTGGTCGGCAGCTGTCCCGGGGACCCAGGGGACAGAGACTACCAGCGCAGCCTGGCCTGGCTCCCAGCTGGGCTTGAATACCCTCAGGGGCAGGGAGATGGGGGTGGGGGGTGCTCCTCCCATTTCTCTCAGGTACAGCCTAGGGAGCAAGGCAGAGAGGGTCCCAGACTCTGCAGCTCTGGGAGGCTTTAGGACAGGGGTAGGGGCAGGACGAGGGCTTTGCAGCAGCTTCTCGGGTGCTGGGGGCTCTAGGGGCTTTGCACACCTCCCCCAGCCTGAGTAGGAAGCTGGGCAGGGGGCTCAGAGGGTCAGGAAGGACGCCGGCTGGGTGCTGGGGGGAGGGCATGCCTGCTGCGAGCACCCCTCTCTGCTTACTCGGCTGCCGGCTGCATGGCCTGGGCCAGCTGTGCGGGACGGGGGCGGGGGGGGGGGCTGGCACAACAGGCGGGGAGGGGGCCCTCCTGCTCCACCCCCGCCTGCCCAGTGCTGGGGCCTTGCGGTTTTGCTGGGGCCTGCAGGTCTGGCTTGTGGTGCCGTCCCCCGACAGCCCCTCCGGTTATGCACCGCAGCTTGGGGGCCCCAGGCTTCGAAGGGGGGTGAACGGGCCTTGGCAGGCAGAGGCGGCCGCAGGGCGCAGGCAGGCCGTGGGGGGCTCCCTCCTGGTACCAGCACTGCCTGTTGTGACCCCCGACGTTGCTGACGTCACTGCTTCCATGTGGCCTGGTCCTCCGTGCTGTCAGACTGCAGGCATGGGCGTGTACACACGCGTGTGGCCATGCGTGCACACAGATGGAGACCTGGCCCCGGCAGGGTTGGGACTCAGCACATGCTGATCCAGTTTGCTGGGAGAGCCCAGGGGGATGGGCTCCCAGGGTGCAGGGGCGACCTGGCCACCCACGTGGGAGACGGGGTGGGCACCCTGGCTCCTGGCGTCAGCTCCGACTGTTGCAGGCATTTGGGGAGTGAACCAGCGGACAGAAAATCTCCGTCTCCCTCCTCCTCTGTCACGCTGCCTTTCAGATCAATCTTTCTTGAACTGCCAAAAAATCCTAGGCCACAGAAGGTGCCCGTCACCGAGGGGTGCCCGTGGGCCCTCCGGGGCAGCCGACAGCCCGGGCCACAGAAGGTGCCCCAGTCACCGAGGGGTGCCCGTGGGCCCTCCGGGGCAGCCGACAGCCCGGGCCACAGAAGGTGCCCCAGTCACCGAGGGGTGCCCGTGGGCCCTCCGGGGCAGCTGACAGCCTGGGGTCCCAGGCTTGGCCTCCATCCCACCATGGGGTGAGGGGCCACCTGCACCCCCAGGGCACTGGGCTGTGGTGCCTTGGAGCTTGGGGAGGTCCTTGTGCCTGCCTGCCCCGTGAGACAGGAGCAGCCGGAACCACGGAGAGGAGCTGACGGGAGACGGGGAGGGCAGCTTCTCCCTTCCAGCCGCCCTCCCCTGAGCCCAGCCCCGGGGCCACCTCTGCCGCCGAATGGTGCCAGCCCTTGTTCCCTGGACAGCCGGTGAGCGCCCAAGGTGTTATCTGTGACAGCCGCAGGATGGACGCGAAACCCGAGCAGGTGTCGGCGCCTGGGAGGGGGCCAAGGTGACATCCAACCGCCTCCTGCCCCCGTCCCCACCAAGACCGTCCCTGGGGACACAGAGATTAGTGCCACCCTTGTCCCTCTCGCTCCAGATCCGATCTGCCCCAGATACGGACGGGGGCCTGGAGCCGCTTCTACAGCCAGGGGGACCCCGGAGGGTCCCACAGGTCCTCGTGTGCCCGCCCTCAGCATCCGAGCCTGGGGGGCCCAATCTCAGATCCCAGCTCCCTTCCTGCTCGGATGACAGCAGATCTGGGTCAGCACAGGGAGGGGCGGACGGGACGGGGACAGAGGTGTGCCGGTGTTGGCTTACCTGTCTCACACCTGCCTCCCTTGGGCATCGTGGGCCCAAGGGTCCCCAGGGGCTGCCTGCGTGGGCCAACTCACAGACGGCTGCCGGGCCTCCCAGCCGTGCCCCTGCCCGGGCTGGACAGTGTCATGTGCCCAGCCCCCTGCCCCTGCGCCCCCCTCACTCGCCATTCTGCTCTCCCGGACCCCAGCCGGGCTATGCCCTGCCCTGGGAAGCCCGCTTCCCGCCCCAAGCGCCCAGCCCAGGCCCTGCAGATGGAGAGCGGGCTCAGCCTCGGCGTGGGTCCGGCCACAGGCCCAGCTCCTGTGCTCCCTGGGGTTGACCAAGGGCGCCAACTCGGAGCTGGTCCTGGTCCCACACCTGCTCCTGGCCCAAGGCAGCTGCGTGGCCCAGATCCTGGGCTGCAGGCCCCCTGGCTACGGTGGGCCTTTTCCAGGCCCCAGAGGAGGGACAGGCAGGCCGCCCACCAGAGGACGGCATCCCCCCGGGCCCTGGCCTGAGCTCTTCCAAGCCACACAGCTTTGGTCTCATGGAGGCGCCTGTGGTCAGAAGGTGCGGCTACGGCCGGGGAGGCCACGGCCCCGGGGTCCTGGGCGGGCCCGTGGCTGGGCAACAGTGGGTGGACCGTGGTGGGCGTGGCCCAGATGTGAGGGCGCGGAGGGCCCAGGGGGTGCAGGTCTGGGCAGAAGCAGCCCCCTCACCTTCGAGCCCAGACTGAGAGGGCACCTCACACAGTGGGGGGCACGGGCTCGTGGGCGACCCCCGCCTTCCCAGGGCTCACTCCTGGGGTCTCGGGTGGGTGGCTTCACTGGGGGAGCCTGGGTCCACCCACACTGGCCGCTCCAAGGGGCCTCCACAGCCCGAGCTCGGCCCCTGCCAGGACGTCGACACCTCCCGAGAGACGACCCCCGGCCGTAGAGCTGGGCCCTGGGCCGCCAGCCCTCACCTCCCAGGAGCCCCCTCCCAGCACTGAACTTGGTCACTGTGGCCAAGGCCCCACTGGGCACCCAGCACGGCCCGTCCGACTCTGGGGAGATGGTTCTGGTTCACGTGCACCTGCCAGGTGTGCCGGGCACCGAAGCGGCCCTCAGCTCCGTCCCTGCTGCCTGTGGGCAGCTGCCTCGTGCCTAGAGCCGAGCGGCTGCGCCTGGCACACAGCGGCTGGTGCTGGGTCAGCAGTGCTGTGTCAGCACCGCTCAGCCCCTGGGGCAGGCGGCGCCCGGGATGCAGCAGGGAGGGGACATGCCACGTGCCCTGGCCCCCTGACTGGGCTGCAGGCCCTCAGCACGGCACACCTCCACCAGGAAGCCCTCCGTGTACCAGCTCTGTCCCATCCAGCCGCAATGGCCTCGAAGCCCCAAGCAAGGCAGAGCTCCGGGTACGGGCTCATCTGACGTCAGCCGTGTGTGTGTGTGGCCCCCGAGGATTCTACTCCATGGGTCGTGGTGGGCGGGGGCATTCGGTCTGCCCCCGAGGTGTCCCCTTCCAGTGAGCACCCAGCCTGCTCTCTCAGCCACAGGGAACCCCGCAGCAGGTCCAGCTGCCTCGCCTGACCCTCCCGGCCCCCTCCTAGCCGGGACCCTGCACTCCCTCTCTCGCGATAGCCCCGGGGCTCCCTCTCACCCCAGTGGGGGGCAGGGCCATCTGAGGTCACGGCCACCGTCCCTGTGGCTCCTAGAGGGCCTCCTCCGTGGGCCAGGCACCAGGAGCACTCTGAGGACCCTCTGGGCCGGCCCCTGGCACCGGCACCCCCCAGACTCCTCAAACACGACTCCCTTTCCTTTGCCCCACTGATTGTCTGTGTGGACAAAGGCCCCTTTCAGGGGCGCCAGAGGTTCACCAAATAAATAAATGAATGAAGTCGGCAGAGGAAGAGGTGGTGAGGAGGGTCGGGGTGCTGGGGAGCGTGGGGGGAGGCCACGCCGGGGTGCTGGGGAGCGCGGGGGGAGGCCAAGTTGGGGTGCTGGGGAGCGTGGGGGGAAGCCATGTCGGGGTGCTGGGGAGCGTGGGGGGAAGCCATGTCGGGGTGCTGGGGAGCGTGGGGGGAAGCCATGTCGGGGTGCTGGGGAGCGCGGGGGCCACGGGATGCTGGGGAGCACAGGGGGAGGCCACACCGGGGTGCTGGGGAGCGCGGGGGGGAGGCCAAGTTGGGGTGCTGGGGAGCGCGGGGGGGAGGCCACGCCGGGGTGCTGGGGAGCGCGGGGGGAGGCCATGCCGGGGTGCTGGGGAGCGCGGGGGCCACGGGGTGCTGAGGAGCACAGGGGGAGGCCACATCAGGGTGCTGGGGAGTGCAGGGGGAGGCCACATCAGGGTGCTGGGGAGTGCAGGGGGAGGCCACATCAGGGTGCTGGGGAGCATGGGGGGCCACATCGGGGTGCTGGGGAGCGCGGGGGAGGCCACGCCGGGGTGCTGGGGAGCGCGGGGGCCACGGGGTGCTGGGGAGCGCGGGGGCCACGGGGTGCTGGGGAGCACAGGGGGAGGCCACATCAGGGTGCTGGGGAGCATGGGGGGAAGCCATGTCAGGGTGCTGCAGAGTGTGGGGGAGGCCATGTCAGGGTGCTGGGGAGCGCGGGGTGGGGGGCCGCGCCCTGGGCACAGCTCAGCGAGGGTGGCGGTGGGCTCTGCCAGGGGCAGCTGCACGAGGCTCCCCGGGGGCCCCTCCAGGTCCCTGCCGCCCCCGGCTCAGCCCTCAGCTCCCACTCCGGGGCAGGCAGGAGCTGCCTTCCAGGGAGGGTGGCCTGTGGGGACCTGGTCTGTTCCCAGCTCCTGCTGGGTCGGGCCCCAGCCTGGGCCTACCTGGGGGTGGGCCGGTCCCTCCCCTGCCTCCCTTTAGGGCGCCCCCCAGCTTGTCGCACAGCAGGGGGGGGGTGTCAGGGCCTGGCTCCGCTGTCTGGGATCCCATAGGCAGGCCCCAGCCCCAGCCCTGGCAGGAGGGAACCCACAGACAGAACCGGAACTGGAGCCGGGCAGCCAGTGGAAAGGGCTGGGGTGATCCGGGAGGACTGCCTGGAGGAGAGGGCTGGGCGGAGGCCTACAGGAGAGAAGCCCAAGCCCAGGAGCTGCCGGCCACTCTGGTCCATGCCCCGCCAAGCCCCCAGGCAGCACTGACTCCTGGCCATTCTGTGACAACAATGACCAGCATTTAAATTCCAATCGAGTCGGCCTGAGTGGCCGCGGGCGGGCGTGAGAACGGGAGTCCCACCCCCAGCCCAGGCCCCGCCCGCCGCATTCCTGCCTCCCCGGAGATGGCCGTGGCCGGGGCCGTCGCCAGGGGGCCGGGAATTCGGCGCTCAATGGCTGGGGACAAGGGCCCATTGAGCGCTGACGGGCGGGATTGAGCCGTCAGCGCCCCCTCCTCCGGACCCCGCCCCTAGCATCTCTGACGTCGGCGGCTCCCTGCCGCGGCTGGGTCCCCGGCGCACCCTCTGCCCCCTCCGGCCAGCCGGTCACAGAGGCCTCTGGCAAGCCCAGCAGCGGTCAGGGCTGCCCCGCACCTGTGCCCGCGTGTCGGGAGGAGCCAGGCCCTGGTGACCAGGTCCTCAGAGCCCGCAGGTCCCCTGCTGGGACTGGAAACAGGCATCAGAGGCAGCGGCCAGCCCGAGCCCCCCCCCTCCCCAGTCCCGCTGCTTTCCTCTGCCCAGATGGAGCCCTTGCTGGCCTTGGACTGGGACCCCTCACCCTGTGTGTCAGCGCACCCGCACCCCTCATTGAAACCTGATGGGTTGAGGGCCAGGCCCCCCGGCAGTGGGAGGGTGTGGCCTCTGTCACCCCTCATGGGAGGTGCCCTGTGCTGGCCGGCAGCTGCTGGCCACAGCGGCAGGGCCTGGGCCTGGGTTGCCCCGCTGAGCCCCCAGGGCCGTGAGCAGTGGGCCAGGAAGGGAGGGGCCCACAGCGGGGGCCCCAGCCCAGCCCCCTCGCCCTTCCTGGGACACCTCACCTACCCACGTGCCAGCTGGGCCGGCAGAGTGGGGGTGTGGAGCCCAGGGGGCTGGGCCCCGGAGCTGCTGCCAGGAGCCGGCCGGACTCCATCCCCTGCACCTCTTCAGGCCTCGCTGTCAGCAGGCTGCGGGTGGCTGCGGGTGGCTCCGCGCGGGCTGCCCCTCCCCACCCCGGGTGCTCCCAGCCCCATGAGCCGCCCCTGGGCCCTCCTGCAGGCTGAGCCCAGTTAGGAGGCCCAGGCTCCCAGAGGATGACCAGGAAGCATCCTCTGTCTTTGCCGCGGCTGCCAGGGAGCTCAGGACCTAGCCAAGCAGGTCTTCCTCTTCAGATCGACAATGTTCATGTTTTCTTCTAAAAATTGTTTTGTTTGAGAGACAGAGATCGCGCATCCACTGGTTCACTCCCCGAACACAGCCAGCACGGGGAACACCATCCAGATCTCTCGCCTGGGGTCAGGGGCCCGAGGATCTGAGCCGTCCCTGCTGCCCCAGGTGCCCATCAGCAGGAGGCTGGGGTTCCTGGCGGCGACCTGGCCAGTACACCAGCGGCCCACCGCGTGCTCTCTTGGCTGACATAAAACTGTTGTGCGGGCCGGCGCCGTGGCTCAACAGGCTAATCCTCCGCCTTGCGGCGCCGGCACACCGGGTTCTAGTCCCGGTTGGGGCACCGATCCTGTCCCGGTTGCCCCTCTTCCAGGCCAGCTCTCTGCTGTGGCTAGGGAGTGCAGTGGAGGATGGCCCAAGTCCTTGGGCCCTGCACCCCATGGGAGACCAGGAGAAGCACCTGGCTCCTGCCATCGGAACAGCGCGGTGCGCCGGCCGCAGCGCGCTACCGCGGCGGCCATTGGAGGGTGAACCAACAGCAAAAGGAAGACCTTTCTCTCTGTCTCTCTCTCTCACTGTCCACTCTGCCTGTCAAAAAAAAAAAAAAAAAACTGTTGTGCGGAAGCTCGAACCTGCGGGCAGGTGGGCTTTCTCGCCAGGAGGCGCTGCCCAGACCCGCAGCCTGGCTCTGGGCTGAGCCCCGCACCCGTGGTCCCCAGGACATCAGCGCGGGCACCCACGGTTCACCTGCCTACACAGGTCGCCTCCCTTGTCAGGGGCGGGGCCTTCCCTGAGCTGCCTCCTGGCGGGGAGGGTGTCAGAGTAAGGCTCGGCTCTGTCCCCAGAGTGGGCACGGCCGACCCTCCTCGAAGGCAGGTGCTGGGGGGCGCCAGACACAAGGCCAGGATGCCCGGCGGCCCAGGAGTGGAGCGAGGTCTGGGGAGCTGGGGGGCCTGGACACTCCACGAGGACAGCGCGTCCAGGCCGCTGTCAATGGGCCCTTGTGCTCCTCAAGGCCCTCTGAGCCCGCCCCTGCGGGAGACAGATCCGTCCTGGCTGGTGGGCCCCGGGTCCAGCTGGCAGCAGCTGGCCGCCGCACACAGCCTGGCCGTGGTGCACGTCCTGGGGGCTCCGGGGGACACCCACGCTGCGTGCTCCCTGCTCCCTGCCGGTTGTCCGGGAGGGCACACTGGTGGCCGGGTGGCATGCGCGCAGGCAGGGGCTCCATCGTCCCCTGCCTATGTGGCGTCACCCGGCTCTCAGGGGCCTGGGCCGCATGCCCACTGGAAAGCCCACTGACCCCAGAGCGCGGCTGCTATGTGGGCTGGGAGGAGTTGGAGCTGTGGGGGTAGCACGGCAGGCCCTGGCTGTGGAGCGCCACGCAGAAGCTGTTGTCGGGGGCTCTGGCACGCTGGAGGTGCAGGCCTGAGCCGACCTCAGGGTCCCTGTGCAGGGCAGGGGTGGCCGAGGGCACGGGGCGCGGGGGCAGTGGCCTCCCGCGGGGGCCCCGCCACCCCGCCTCTGGCCTTCCAGGGTCACAAATGCACACTCCTGAGTCTTCCTTGCCCTGCAAGGCCCCCTCCTCCCAGGGTCCCCAGCGGCCCACTGACCTGCCTGGCTCTGGGCAAGCTGGCCACGGCTGAGAGAGCTGGGGGGGGGGTGTCCCTTCAGGTCTGGAGGGCTCTGGCCACCCTGGCCCTCACAGGGACCCTGAGGTCAGCTCAGGTTAGCACTGACAGTGCACATGGCCGCCGGGAGGAGCTTCTGCCCCTGGGTCCCCAGTGCCGCCCCCACGGGCTGTGACCAGGGGCGTCCTTGCACAGAGGGTATCAGAGTGCTGGGGGCCGAGCCCCTACCCAGCCTAGTGTCTGCAGCCATGCTTGGGGGTCTGTGGAGGGGGTGGGGGGTTGGCAGGGGCCCAGGTCCAGCCCTCACCTGCACGTCCCAGGCACAGGTGCCCATGGAGCCCCTCTGGCTTGGGGCCAGGTTTCTGCTGCATGGCCAGGAGAGGTCCAGACTTTCCTGGGTCCCTGCTGCCGGCCCTGCCTGCCCACCCCACAATCCAGTGGGTCCTGAGCCTCACGGAGCCTGCAGCCCTCCGGGAGTGCCCGGCTGGCCGGCTGTGTCAGCAGGGACTGGGGCCACCTAAGGCAAGGGCCGACAGGTGTCCGGTCACTGAGCCCTCACCCCACACCACGCGCCTTTGCCCTGTCTTACAGACGACAGCTCGGGCAGGCATGTCCACACCTGTGCCTTCCAGGCCAGGCCTGCACGCAGCGAGGCGCGGCTCGGGAGGTCAGTGAGGTGTGGAAGGGGCCTGGGCACCGTGGTGGCAGTGAGGCTGCGGGGCTGATAGGTGACAGGCGCCCCCGGGCACCTGCCTACATCGCCTGTCTTCTGTGGACAATGAGGCGGGTGGGGTCCTCTCTGTTTTGGGGGGGCAAGAGGTGCAGGGCAGGTGGCCTGGGGGTGGGGTGGCTGATCAGGGAGGCCTGGGAGGAGCCCCCCTAGTCTCCACCTGCCCAGACAGCCAGTGTGGCTTCTGGCACGACCAGTTCTGTGAGCTCGACAGTGGCAAACAGGCGCAACCCTGTAAGCTCTCTACCAGGGGAGCACGGCGCCTGCCTCCCGTGTGCCTGCGTGTGTGCCTGCTCCGTCACGGGCACCTGCGCTGTGTGGGGAAGTGGATGTGCTTCACAGAGCCCCCACCCGGCCGCCCCGAAGCCTTGGGAGGCACTGGACGGGGAGGGGGGACGGCAGGGGTCTTGAGGTGGGGGGGTCCAAGTACAGCAGCTGGGGCCTGGGAGGGGAGGTGTTGTGTGTCCTGGGGCTCAGGGCTCCTTTTCCCGAGCCGGCCAGGGCTGGCCAGGGTGCTCGCGTTCTGCCATTTTTGTGGGCTAGCCTGTGCACTGCCCAGACCAGAGCCAGGTCAGGGGCATGTGGGGCTTGGGGAGCCCTGAGCCACGGCAAGCCCCTCTGATAGGCTGTGCAGGCGCGGCACGCCAGGGCCCGCGCCCAGGGCCCTCGCTGAGACCTGAGCGCTGCTGGGTACGGGTGCGGCCATGGCGCCGGCGCAGGAGAGCCTGCCCGGCCTTGCTCTGACCCAGTTTTCGGGCCCGGCCCAGCCCCTGGAGCTGGAAGGGCGGCAGCACGGGCGGTGGGAGCACGTGGGGGCACTGGCTGGCTCTGTGGGCAGGGCTTGAACCCCAAAAGCCCACCTGCATTCTACCCTCCAGCCAGCCGCCGCTGGGTCTGCCCCAACCTCCCCGCCTTCCGCTTCCTCACCAACCCACGGATCGTCCACGGATCGTCCACAGGTCGAGTGCCGTGGCCTCGGCTGGTGTTCCCGGCAGCCGGTCATGGGCTAGCCGAGACCAGGATGGCTGGGGGGGGACAGGGTAGGGGGACTTGGGGATGGGGTGAGCCAGTCCCGGAAGGCGTCCCAGGGCGGTGGCAGGGTCGCTGTGAGCCAGAGGCTGTGGGAGCGAGCGTTTCTGGGAGGCGTGGCCGTGGGACGCCAGCCCGAGAGAAGCCCCTTTGATCCACGCTGAGGCAACCCAGACCCTCATCCTGAGATAACCCGGGCCTGCGAGCTGAGCTGCCGGGCCCCAGCCCAGGCTGCCCTACCTGGGACGCCCCACCCCCACCCTCTCTGGCTCTGGGCAGACCCCGGCCCAGACTGGTTGGGTCCTCAGGACCGGCTCAGCTTGAACTGGTGGGGGGAGTGGGGCACGTGCTGAGCCCCCCCACCCAGGAGCCAGTCTGAATTCAGCAGGGGCTCCTTGTGCGCCACCCCCACAGGCCTGGTCCTCACCTGGCCCTCAGGCCCCTCCCTCCCCCCCCCAACCCCAGTCAGCTCCCAGCCCTTCCCTGCGCCTGGGGGTCCCTGGGACGGCTACTCCTTAGGCCCAGCTGGTCCAGGGCTGGAGGCCAGTGAGCGTGGAGCAGCTGCCCACTGCCCAGTCCCTGCTTCCCGCCACCTGCCTGGACCGTGGTCGGCACCCCCACGCCCTCGGTCCCTCACCAGCCCAGGCCAGTGGACAATGAAGCTGTCATTGGCCTGCGGCGGGCAGGCGGACGGGCGTGGCGGGGTGGGCGGCCTCGGGAGGCCCCGACATCTCTATTAGGGGCTGCCAGGGCTGCCCTGGCCTGAGGGCCGCAGGCTCAGAGCGCGCAGGGCTCGCTGCTCACTGGGCCCATGGCAGAGGAGAAATGGCGACCCGAGATGGGTCTGGCCAGCGGCGGCCAGCGAGGGTTAGGGGGAGCTGGGGGCTGCGCTGTTCTCCCAACACTCTTGGCTCTCCTGGGGTCCCCACGCCCCCAGGGGGAGCTCTGTGCCCGCACCGCACCCTCAGCAGGCAGCTGGGACAGACCCCCACTGGGTCACCACACCCCGGCAGCCTGCCCCTCCACCCCCACTCTGCTCCGGACCCAGCTGCCCCCAGGGGCTCCTGTGGGGGGTGGCACGCGGAGCTGGGACCAGGGCCCTGGGCGGGGGTGAGGCAGGTGGCGGCCCCAGGGGAAGAGTGTCCCGAGGCGGGTGTGACGTGTGCTTGGCGCTTTGGGGCCTGGATCCCTCACGCAGCCTGCCGCCCGGAGCCGAGTTGAGGGCTTGTTTGTTCTTGGCAGGGGCGGGCCGTGGGGGAGGGGCTCTCCAAAAAATAATAATCATAAAAACGTTCATTTAGAAGGCTCCCAAGGTGCACTGAACTCCAGAAGGGTCCCGGAAAAAACGCTGAGAGGGTTGAAGTGTAAATGGACCCAAAACACCATAATTAAATTTCCCAGAGTTTGGGGTCAAAGAAAAAATAAAACTCAGGGAAACACTTGAGGCTTCAGGCAAATGGCAAGTGCTCAGGAAAACAGATTTCTGAGCGGCTCCGTGGCTACCGGCAGCCCTGAGGCCTTAACCCCTCGGTGGCCGCGGCACCGCCGGTCCCGCCCCCTGCCCCGGCTCAGCAGCTCTGTGCACCAGGCTCCCGGCAGGCAGTGGGGCGCCCCCTCCTCCCCCCCACGCCTGCCGGGCGCCCTGGTCTCCTTTCTTAGCTCATCTGGGAGCACTGACGTTTTCCAAACCAAAAATTGGGATTTGAGGCCCAGTGGTGTCAGTGAACCGGGGACGTCACCGCAGCCCGTGAACCAGGACGTCGCCGCAGGTCTGGACCAGCAAAGCGTGACTCACCGTGTTGCCTTTTTCGCTCAGCCTGCCAGGAAGCTCGGAGCTAACATTAAGGATCTTACGCAGTCCCTAGTGTTTGCTGAGGGACTATGGAATATTTTCTCTTCTTCTCTTTTTCTTTAAATTTCCATTTCTGGGGCCAGCACTGTGACATAGAAAGTAAAGCTGCCTCTTGCAGTTCTGGCATCCCACATGGGCGCTGGTTCGAGTCCCAGCTGCTCCACTTCCCATCCAGCTCTCTGCTATGGCCTGGGAAAGCAATAGAAGATGGCCCAAGTGTTTGGGCCCCTGCACCTGCGTGGGAGACCCAGAAGAAGCTCCTGGCTCCTGGCTTCAGTCTGGTCCAGTTCCAGCTGCTGCGGCCATTTGAGGAGTGAACCAGCAGATGGAAGAGTCTCTCTCTCTCTAACTCTGCCTTTCAAATAAAACAAATCTTTAAAAAGATTCCTTTTCTGTTATAATGAGCAAATCATATGTGCTTTTTAGTTTTAATCCCCCTCGAATTCTATGGGAATAAATTTTTATTTATTTATTTTAAAAAATATTTATTGATTTATGTATTTGAAAATCTGAATTACAGAGAGAGAGGGAGACACAGAGAAAGAGAGGTCTTCCATCCGCTGGGTCACTCCCCAGATGGCCACGCTGGTCAGGGCTGAGCCAGGCTGAAGCCAGGAGCCAGGAGCTTCTTCCTGGTCTCCCACATAGGTGGCAGGGGCCCAAGCGCCTGGACCACTTTCCACTGCTCTCCCAAGCCATCAGCAGGGAGCCGGAGTGGATGTGAGGCCACCAGGACAGAAACCAGTGCCCAAACCGGATGCCGGCGCAGCAGGTGGCGGTGTTACCTGCTATGCCACAGCGCCAGCTCCTCCGAGAATAAATTTAGGAGAAATTACTCCCAACCCGTCAGCGCCCCAGCCGCACTCGGAGCTGCTGGCTTCTCTTGGGGGGAGGGGAGCTGGGGCTGCCGGGGCTCCTGCCCCTCCTCTGGGCGTGCCTGGCCCCGTGCTTCCCAGGGAAGGTGGGGTGCACACTGGGAGGTGGTGCCCCCCCCCCCCCCGGCTCTCCAGAGGGAAGCAGAGATTTGCGGCCCCTCCACAGGCCAGGGCGAGAGAAGCTGCGGTCAGCAGCCCCGTTCCCGGGCCGGCCCTCCTCACAGGGCTCCCCAAGCCCCACGCTGCAGCCTCACTGTCTCCCCAGGGCCTGCGCTGTATCCCCTGGGGCAGAGCCAGCCTCGGCACCCTCAGCGCTGCTCATCGACACAGGTCCCAGCAAGCCGGGCCGCCGGCTCTGAGTCACCCGGCAGGGCTGGGCCGGGCCACTGGCCCCTCTCCCTGCCTGCGGGGCATCCCACTCATCTTCACTGGGACCCCTGCCCACCCGCACCTCCCACTGGGGGCCGCCTCTCCACCTGCCCCGGCTGCCTCACCTGAGCCGTGCGCCCAAAGGGTCAGGGGGGGCACAGCAGGGATGCAGCCCAGGGCCCGAGGGGAAGTGCTGTCAAGAGGCCATGATGCACTAACTCAGTATGTTTTTAGACTTATTTATTTGAAAGGAGAGAGAGAGAGAGAGAGAGGTGTCTTCCATCTGCTAGCTCACCCCCCAGATGGCCACAGTAACCAGGGCTGAGCCGGGCTGAAGCCAGGACCCAGAACCTCTTCCAGGTCTCCCTCGTGGGTGCAGGGGTCCCAGCGCCTGGGCCATCTTCCACTGCTCTCCCAGACGCAGTAGCACCGGAGCAGCCGGGACTTGAAAAGGCGCCCAGATGGGATGCCGGTGGCGGTGGTGGCGGCCAGCCCGGGTGGCTAACTGAGGTAGCATCACCGGCATGGAGAACGTAGGACACAGACCGAGGCA
The DNA here is from genome assembly GCF_033115175.1 of Lepus europaeus. Taxonomy (NCBI): domain Eukaryota; kingdom Metazoa; phylum Chordata; class Mammalia; order Lagomorpha; family Leporidae; genus Lepus; species Lepus europaeus. Next base: position 90,966,963 of record NC_084842.1, on the reverse strand, counting down.
TGGGTGGGGGTGGGGCAGAGCCTCGAGGGAGTGCCCAGGAGCGCCCGGGAAAGGCAGGGTGTTGGCTGGACGCGTTGACTAGGAAGCGATGATCTGAAAAGATGGAGTCGCCTGGGTGGGCTTTGGCACAGGGGTCAACGGCCGGCCCGTGTGGCACGTTTGTAACGGGTTCGAGTCTGGGCCCTGCTCCCAATTCCAGCTTCCAGCTACAGCGCCTCCCAGGAAGCAGCAGCGATGGCTCAAGTGGTTGGGCCCCCCCCCACACCCGCCACCCACAGGGGAGACCTGATGGGGCTCCCGGCTCCCGGCTCCGCCCCGGCCCAGCCCCCGCTGTTGCGAGCATTTGAGTGGGGCCGTGCAAGGCCAGATCTCTGCCTCAGAAATAGAAGAATAAGGACGCCCTCCCTGCGAGGTGGGGGCGGGGCAGTGAGCAGGAGAGAAGCCAGGGGAGCAGTCACATCAGGGCGTGGACGGCGCCACCGCGGCACGTGGTGGGAACGCACACCTGAGCCGGGACCACACTGGCAAGCAAGAGGCAATCCCAGCCAGGCAGGCCCTAAGTTCAGTGAGGGAGAGACACAGAGGCAGACATGGGCCACACGGGGCCCCCGGAGCCGCCAGAGCTGGGTCAGGAAGCTCCCCAGCCCCCTCTGCAGAGATTGGGAGGGAGCCTGGCCCTGCCCACGCCTAGGCTCAGGGGGGGAGAAGGTGGGCCCTGGGCGACGCGGGTTGGGACGCGCCCTGGGCGCACCCCAGGCTGGTCCTGGGCAGGAAAGGGGCAGAGGAGAGCAGGATGGGGAGTCTCTGGCTCCCCTCGAGGCTGGACAGCGAGGGGACCCGGATGTGTGGTCTGTGGGGGCAGGCTTGGGGGACGCGTGGGGACAGGGATGGGGCAGCAGGCACAGCCCCAGGCTGCCCAAGAGGGCATCTCTGCTGAGGAGGAGCTCCTGACGGGCATGAAGCAGCAAGTGCCTGGTGCACAAAGACCGCTGACCTGCTAGACAGAGGGAGCTGGCCCTTCCTGGGCACCGGGGAGGGGCTGTGGGCACTCGGCTGGCCAGTCCTCCCTGCCCGGGCCCAGCTGCCACCAGCTCAATCCACCAGCTCCTTCCCTCAAAGCGGCAAGGACGCAGACTGCTGCCGAGGGGCCCAGAGCACCCAGGCCCCCCTCGTCCTGGTGCAGGACGGACGAACCGACTGGCTGGCACGTTAGGGCGGGGGGTGGGGGCTCCACGCTGCAGCCTGGTATGGGGGTCCCAGCTCCTCCCGATGTGCACCCAGGGGGCAGCAGAGGATGGCTCCAACCACATGAGTCCCTGCCACCCACACGGGAGACTGGCCTGGCGCTCCCGGCTCCGCCCCGGCCCAGCCCTGGCTGTCGTGGGCATTTGGGGAGTGTGCAGTGGACGGAAGGTCTCCATCTCTCCCCTGCTCACTGTCCGCCTTTCAAATAAATGAATCTCAAAAAAGAACAAAAACCCAGTGAGTGCAGGGGCTGAGTGGAGCGGCTGCGGCTGCGCACTGCATAGACGCAGGCCAGCTCACCTAGGGGTCAGTGGGCCTCAAGGACACGGACTTGGCCTGAGCAGCCCACAAGGGAGGCACAGGGCGGAGGTGCTGAGCTGCCCACTGAGCAGAGGGGTGGCCTCCCGGCCAGCACCCCCCCCCCCCAGCACCTGCCGCACACAGAGGCCTGGGGAAACACAGAGCCGGTTTGTGGCCCACTCTCCTGGTGATCCGGCCAGCACCTGCGGCCCTCCAGCTCCGCAAGCCCTCGACCTCTCTGGGCTGGCCTGTCGCATGGGGGTCTGCAGGCAGGCCCTGGAGCTGCCCGCTCAGCCTTCCCGGCCCAAATCTCCCAGAACCTTGCCCCACTGTGCTCTGTCACCAGCTCACCACCGGCCGTTCCGAGGCCTGGCAAGCACCAACCTTCCGCCCCCTTCCTGCGGCCGCGCGGGACGGAGCCCCCCCCCCCCCGCACAGGCGCAGCCTCCACGCGCAGCGAGGCTCGGACCGGAGGCGCCCTGCTCTCCGCCGCCGGAGGTCGGCCGGTCCCCCGCCGCGGGGTTCTGCTGCCGCGGCTCCCCGCGAAGCCTCCCGGGCCTCCGGTCCCCTGAGCCCACGCCCCCGAGCCCTCGCGCACAATCCCGCGGCCCCGAGCTGCCCCAGCCCCGCACGGACAGGCTGCGCCGGGCCTCCCGCGCGACCGCCCTGCCGGGGCTCCCACGCCCTCGGGGACCCGGGGCCGCCGCCGCCGGCCACGCCTCCTCGCCCCGGACCGCCCCGCAGCGCGCGGCGCGGGCGTGGCCTGGGCGGGGCGGGGGCGGGCCGGGCGCGGGCCGTCCCCCCTCGGCCGCCGCGCGCCGGGCAGCCCCTGCTCAGAGCTCGGCGGCGGCGGCGGCGGCGGCGGCGGCGCGGGCAGCTGGCGCCGCGCGGTCCCGTTCGGGCGCACGGACGCACCGGCGGCGGCAGGGGCGGGCGGCGGCAGGGGCGGACTGCGAGCCGGGGGCGTGGGAGCCGCGCGTGGCGAGCCGGGTTCCAGAGGCGCCAGGTGGGTGCGCGGGGCCGGGCGGGCTCTCGGAGGGGTCGCGGGGGCGCCCGGCGGGGCCGGGGCGCGCGGCGGGCGCGGGTCCCGAGCGGCCGCTGTGGCAGCTTCCCGCCCTGGGAAGTTTGCCGCCGCCGCCGCCCTGGGAGGGAAGGGGGAGGGAGGGACCGCGGCGGAGAGGAGGCGGTCGGCGCCAGGCGGCCCGGGAGCCCTGGGCGGCGGCGGCGGCGGCGGCGGCGGCGGCGGGCGGGGCGGCCGGGGGCCGGAGGGCTCGGGGCGCAGGACGCGCGCCCCGGGGCCGGTGACGAGGTGCCGCCCTCCTCCTCCTCCCGCAGACTCCGGCGTGCGCCCTCCTCCCTCGCGGGCCCCGGCCGGGCCGTGGGGGGCAGCATGCCCGCGCGCGCCGCCTGAGGACGCCGGCCCGGTCCCCGCCATGGGCGCCCCGGCCCGCGCGCTGGCACTCTGCGTGGCCGTGGTGGTCGTGGCCGGCGTGGTCTGGGAGCCTGCGGGTCCGGAGCGGCGTGTGGTGCGGAGAGCCGCAGGTGAGGACGAAAGGCCCCCCACCCCACCCCCACCCCGGGGACTCGGGAGGGCCGGGGTCGGGGCTGGAAGAGGAGTCGGTCGGCCGCGGGCAGCCGGCTCCGAGGTGGGGAGGGGTCGCCGGTGCCGGGTTCTGCTGCCCTCTCTCTGGACACCGCGGCTCGTGGGGAGCCGCCGCCCGGGGCGCGGCTGCCGCCCTAGAAGCGGTCGGTTCGCGCGACCCCCGTCATCCCTCGGGTTTTTCGCTGACGGAAAGTTCCTGCTGCCCGTGCCCCCAACCCCCCACCCTGGCCCGGGTCCCCGGCCAGCCTGGGCCAACGCGAGACTGGACTTTGGAGGGTGGGAGCGACTGCGTGGCGAGGTGACACCTCCCTCCCGGGGTGGGCGCCGCGACTGCGAGGGCGCGGGTCACAGTCCAGCGGGGCGTCCGGTGCCGGGAGGAGCGCGCGCCCCGCCGCAGCCCCCAGGTGCCCGGGAGCAGGACGCGGGCGGCGCGGAGCCGGGCGGGCAGCCCCCCGCCGTGGCCCCTCGGCCCGCGCGAGGACCAGGGTGCGCTCCCCGGCCCCGCGGAGGGCCGCTCTCCCCGGACGGCCGCCGCTTTGTACGTCGGGAGGTGCGCGCGGCACCGAGGCAGATGGCGGCCCCCGCCCCGAGCCCCCGTCGCCGCAGCGGCTGCAGCCGCGCGAACAATGTCATTTTTTTATGAATGAGAGTGGTCGGGCGCTTGAATGCGCGTGTCATTCACGGCGTGACAGAGGCCGGCGCGAGGTCAGCGCGCGCTTTGAGCGCCTGCTCCGACGGCCCGGAGGCCGGGGGCGCCGAGGGGGCGGCCGCGGGGGGCGCATTAGCATTCGCATTCAGATGAAGATATTACTCCCCACGGTCGGGGAACGTCGGCCGGCCGGGGCGGCGCCTGGGAGGCCTGCCTGGAGGGGGGGCTCCGCCCCCGCACACCCGGGCTGGAGGAACAGGTAGTGAGTTGATGGGACCATAAACTTAATCCGGCTCCTTAACGAGATGGGCCGGGCAGTAAAACACTAAGACCGCGTGAAGGGCAGGGCCAGGGCGCTTTCTCCCGGAGTCCGCCTGCTGGGGTCAAGGGCGCCGACTGCCCATGCCAGCCTCCGTCTCCACGGGGGGCTGTGTCCTCCACGTGGGGGCCTGGGAGTGGCTCTCGGGTGCTGGGAGGCTGGGTCCACGGGAGCCAGGAGGGTCCCTGGCGGGGTGGGGTTGGTGCGGACCTCTCTCCAGAAGGCAGCTGCTGCCTCCCCACCCCCTCCTGGCAGGGCTGGACTTTGAGCCCAGCAGGCCTCCTGGTGGTTCATTAACCTGGCCTGATCGTCTGGCCTCTGTGCCCAGGAGCCCCTCGGCACCGCCTCCCCAGGCCTCGGGTCAGCGGCCGGATCCGGGCTGGGGCTGGGGTCGGGGGCCCTCCCAAGGGGGTCCCGCCGGGCCGCTGCCCTGCTGGGCTTGGTTTCCTCACCTGTGTGGGAGGACGGATAATGGCAGGGTTGTTGGGAGGATTAGGCCGGATAATCCTGATAAGCTCTCATTAGCCCTCTTCTCCTTGTTCAGGAGCTCTGTGGAATGTGTCTGGGTGGAGACTGAGGTGGGCAGGTGAGCCTCAGGACCCCTTAGGACGCTCCCTTCTCTCGGCCGCTGACCCCACCCCTGGACCCATGTCCCCCCTCCCCGGGGAGCAGCCACCTGGTGAGGGGGTGTGGCTCTGCTGCCACCCCCGCCCTGTGCCCCCTGCATGCTGGGGGCCTCGACTCCTGGCCTGGCTGTGACCTGACCCACATCAGGGCACGCTCGGACTGCAGGGTGGGAGTCCCCACCTTGCGCTGCAGTTGGGGAAACTGAGGCACAGTCGGGGAGCTCTGTGGCCTCTCCAGGTTGCAAGGCCCTCTGTGGGGCACAGGTAGCACCCTGGGGCTTGACACTGGGGCTGCAGGAGGAGCAGGAGTGGGGGGACCTGCTGACTCTGGGCCCAAGTGCCCGGGTGAGTGGACAAGAGAGAGCCCTCCCCGGGCCGCCTGGCTGGCCTCCCCTGGGTGCAGGAGGCGGAGATGAGACCCCAGGGTCCCCAGCCCCTGAGACACCTGGCGGGCAGGGTGGGTGGACAGGTCGGGGCCTCGCTCCTCTCCAGCCGGCACTGGTGGGGGTCTCGGGCGTGGCTGGCCCCGGGGGCCGCTCTGGACCAGGTTGAAGGGAATCCTTGTGTGGACTGCGTGACCTGTCGTCGCGCTCCAGACCAAACCGGAATCAGCCGGCTGTTGCCCTTGGGCCAGGGCCTGGCCTCAGCCTTCTGGGGGGCCTCAGGCAGCTCCTGGTGCTGGGTGGTCCCCACAGGACACTGCGGCCAGGAGCCTCCCCCAGCCACAGGGCCCCCTCGAGGTCTGGCCCTGAGCTGCAGGTCCCTGTGGGATGGGAGCTCCTGTAGAGACTGCACAGGATGGCAGTGAGCCTTCCTCGCTGGAGGATCCTGACGGAGGCTGGGGCGCGTGGGGGGCGCGTGGAGGGATGGGCCGAATCGGGCCTGGCCAGGGAGCCGGGCACTACTGTGGCCAGAGTGGGCAGCTGGGCCCTCGAATCTAGGCCATACGTCGGCAGAATGACAAGTGATGGCGCAACTGGCCCAGCTGGGCCTGGCCCCTGGGACCACCCACCCCTGTCCCGGGCCCCAAGCCCAGGCCAGCCGCCTGATGGGGAATTGTGTGGCCCTGGCAAGGGAGGCCTGGGGGTAATAGTCACTGTGGCCCTGGTGCGTCCTTGGGGCTCCGGCCCTCCTGCCCCCCTGGGCCCGGGGAGGAGCAGGCCCCGGGGCCGTCCGGCACTGTCAGCTGCAGGCCCAGGCAGCCCGAGCTCCTCACCTGCTCTGGCTCCAGCCCTATCCCACTGGCTCCCCCGAGCCTCTGTCCTCAGGGGGGCGGCCCCAGGCCCACGCAGGCAGGCGCCCACACCTGGGTCCTCTCACCCCACAGGCGAGGCTGAGCTGGCTGGCCCCGGGGTGCCCTTTGCATTTCCGCCTTTCCTCCGGCGTGTTGTCTCTGACCGCCCTGTGGGCGAGGACTGTGTGACCCGAGACCCCCTGTTCGCGCTCTGCTTCCGCTGCTGGGCGCCGCGGGGTTGCCCGCCCCGCTTGGCGTGGGGTGCTGGGGGACCCTCGGAGTCGCCAGCGACGTGCAGCCCATCCTGGTGCTCGGTGCTGTGTGTGAGCTCAGGACCAGGTGTCCCTTTGCTAAAGGACCCTTCCTTGGTGGCTCCTGGAGTGCAGCGGTGCCCTTTGGGGTCCAGGCCGGGTGTGCGAGGGGCTGTGGCGTCAGGGGACCTGGCCAGCGCACCTCGCTCAGGGCCGCCGCGTGCGTCAGGAGGTGCTGGGTTGCTTCAGGGCCCCTGCCTCACGGTCCCATCTCCCCTGCAGGGGTGCCCGGGTTGGAGCCAAGCCAACAGGAGCAGGTGGTCTTTGGCAGTGGGGACACCGTGGAGCTGAGCTGCCACCTTCCTGGTGGTGGCCCCCTGGGGCCCACCGTCTGGGTCAAGGACGGCAAGGGGCTGGCGTCCTCGGACCGCATCCTGGTCGGGCCTCAACGGCTGCAGGTGCTGAACGCCTCCCAGGAGGACGCGGGGGCCTACAGCTGCCGGCAGCGGCTCACGCAGCGCGTGCTGTGCCACTTCGTCGTGCGGCTGACCGGTGAGTGCCTGCTGGGCTGCGCCAGGCAGCGGGAGGCCACTGGGGGGTCCTGGGCTGTGTGGCCGCAGCACCCCAGCCCTGAGGGGAGGGTCCCCCGAAGGACGAGGGGCCTGGGGCAGGTCAGGGAGAGAGACGGCCAGCGCCCTCTCGTGCCCCTTTGCCGCAGAGGCTCCATCCTCGGGAGATGACGAAGACAGCGAGGATGAGGCCGAAGACACAGGTGAGGCCTGCACCCCACCTGCTGGCGCCTGGGGTCACCCGGAGGTGGAGGGGAGGGGCAGCCGCCGGTGTGTGTGCCGCAGGGCACGGGGCTCAGGTGGCTGCTGCCGGGGGCGACTGCCACCAGCCAGCCAGCCCACCCACCGATGGGTGGTGGGTGACAGTCGGGGATTGTGGCCTCTGCCCAGCAGGGAGGGGCCAGTCTGGGTCCATGGGGCTTCTGGGCTTGGAGCAGCTGGATTTGAGATGCTGAGAGACGGGACGTGGTGGGGTGGATGCTGGCGACAGTCACAGTGTGCACAGGGCCTGGGACCTCTGGGAGCAGGGAGGCGAGGAACCGGCCAGGGGTGGCGAGCCGCCGTGTGGGCAGCTCACATCCTGAGGGGCCGCTGGGCTTCCCCTGTCTACCTTCCCTTGACTGCCAGGATGTTCAGGGCCGAATTCTGGCTCAGCTGTACCCCAGCCCCTGGCTCTGCCCCCCGGCCGTCCCGGGCTGGCGCTTGCTGGGGTCCTTAAGGGAGGGCTGCCATGCACCGCCTGGCAGTGGCACTGTTGGGTCACCCGGCCCGGCAGGCTGCTTTCTGGCGGCTGCCCGGGCTGCTCCCCACGTGTGCCTGTGTCCTCAGAGACTGTGAGTCCGTGGCAGTGCGTGGCAGTGAGGTCCTGCACGGGAAAGCAGCCCCCCACTCCCACCCCGAGGAAGGGAGAGAACCAGTTGGTGGTGAGGGTGGGGGTGGCCGGGGCCTCCAGAGGTGCCCGGGATGGAGGGAGTGGCTGGGCTCCCGGGCTCCAGGGGCTGGTGCTGCCCGCCTGGCTGCCCCTGGGGCTCCCCTCCCCAAGCTGCTGGTAGGGCGGGTCCCGGCTTGCCACTTGGCTGAGCCTGCGCTGGGGGCGGGCCTCCCTGCCTGCCTGTGCCTCCCGGGCGTGGGGTGTGAGCTCCGCTGGGAGTCAGCTTGCACGCGGAAGGCTCCTAGGCCAGGGTGGCCCCCCGGGACCTCAGCTGCTTGGGGAGAGGGGACGCGGGCAAGCTCTGACCACACGGGTGTGGGTGCTGCTGGTGGGAGCCTGAGGCTGGGGGAGCGGCGTCGGGCCGGGCCCCGCCATAGCTGTCCTCGGGCCCCCCCACCCGCAGGGGCCCCTTACTGGACTCGGCCCGAGCGGATGGACAAGAAGCTGCTGGCGGTGCCGGCCGCCAACACCGTCCGCTTCCGCTGCCCGGCCGCCGGCAACCCGACGCCCTCCATCTCCTGGCTGAAGAACGGCAAAGAGTTTCGCGCGGAGCACCGCATCGGCGGCATCAAGGTGGGCGGGGCCTCGGGGCGGGGCCTGCGGCCGGGGGCGGGGCCGGGCGCTCACCGCGCCTGCGCGTGCGCCCGCAGCTGCGGCACCAGCAGTGGAGCCTGGTGATGGAGAGCGTGGTGCCGTCGGACCGCGGCAACTACACGTGCGTGGTGGAGAACAAGTTCGGCAGCATCCGGCAGACGTACACGCTGGACGTGCTGGGTGAGCCGGGGGCGCGGGGCCGGGGGGGGGGGGGGGCGCGTCCCGGCGCCGCCGCTGAGCCCCGCCTGCCCCGCAGAGCGCTCCCCGCACCGGCCCATCCTGCAGGCCGGGCTGCCCGCCAACCAGACGGCCGTGCTGGGCAGCGACGTGGAGTTCCACTGCAAGGTGTACAGCGACGCGCAGCCGCACATCCAGTGGCTGAAGCACGTGGAGGTGAACGGCAGCAAGGTGGGCCCCGACGGCACGCCCTACGTCACCGTGCTAAAGGTGGGCGCCGCTGGCAGCCGTGAGGGGCGGGCGGATGGGGGGGGCAGCTGAGGCCCTGACTGCATGCCCTAGTCACCGTGCTGACGGTGGGCGCCGCTGAGGTTGGGGGGCGAGGCCTCGACGGCATGCCCTAGGTCACCGTGCCGATGGTGGGCACCGCTGAGGCAGGGGAGAGGCCCCGACGGCATGCCCTAGGTCACCGTGCTGATGGTGGGCACCGCTGAGGCAGGGGAGAGGCCCCGACGGCCCGCCCTAGGTCACCGTGCTGGCCGTAGGTGCTGCTGGCGGCCGCTAGGGGCAGGTGGGCCAGGGGTGGGGGGGCGAGACCCCTACGGCACGCCCTAGGTCGCGGTGCTGATGGTGGGCGCTGCTGGAGGCTGGGCGGGGGAGAGGCCCCGACAGCACACCCTAGGTCACCGTGCTGGCCGTAGGTGCCACTGGTGGCTGCAAGGGGCAGGTGGGCTGAGGGTGAGGGGCGAGGCCCCGACGGCACGCCCTAGGTAACTGTGCTGGCCGTAGGTGCCACTGGTGGCTGCAAGGGGCAGGTGGGCCGGGGGTGGGGGGCGAGGCCCCGACGGCACGCCCTAGGTCGCGGTGCTGACGGTGGGGAGGCAAAGCCGAGGCCTGCGAACCTCGCCGTGCTGCGCAGCCTGAGCCTGTCCGGGGGGACGGCAGGGTGGCGCCACGGAGCGGAGCTGGCCCTAACTGGCAGTTGCCGCCGCGGGCCTCCCCTGGCACTCCCCCCATTGCTTTGTTCCCGCGGCCACAGGGGTGGGGGCCACCCGAGTTGGGAGCTTGCGACACTCAGAGCCCAAAGAGAAACATCTGTTCCGTGAGATGACGGTCTGCCGGGGTGGGGAGCCCGGCCCAGTCCCGTCTTGCGAAAGCACAGCCCGCTGCTGCCTTGGGGCGCCTCCACACCTCCTCCAGGCGGTCCTCCCGGCTCGTTCGCAGGGGCTGCCCCCCCGCCAGGGGGCGTGCCTGAGCCGGGTCTCTTGTCCCCCGCAGTCCTGGATCAGTGAGAATGTGGAGGCCGATGCGCGCCTGCGTCTGGCCAATGTGTCGGAGCGGGACGGGGGCGAGTACCTCTGTAGAGCCACCAATTTCATAGGCGTGGCCGAGAAGGCCTTTTGGCTGCGTGTTCACGGGCCCCAAGCAGGTAACGACTCTGTCCCACGCCTGCCTGGCACGCGGAGCTCCAGCTCCAGCGCCCTGGCCGTCGCCTGCCTGCACGCCCCGCACGTCCCCCGTCCCGCTCGCTCCCTGCCCCGCGTCCGTCCTCGCCCGCTCGCTCTGCCCACAACACCAGCAGAAGCGCCAGCCTGCCTGTGCCGACACCACCTGCTTCGAGCCCCGCCCCTCGGCCCGTGCCGACCCCACCCACGCCCCCCAGCATCCCCGGCAGGCCCTCCCGCCACCTGCTCCCCTGGCCCTGCCGGCCACCTGCTTGTGTGTGCCCTGCGCCTGCCTGCGCCTGCCAACCCACCCCGGCACCCCCAGCCCGCGCTAACCCTGCATGCCGGCTCCGCGCAGCGCCGCGCTGCGCGCCCGCCTGACGCTCCCCTGGGACAGAGGACTCCGGTGGAGGGACTGGCTTCGGGCTCGGAGCGGACGCACGAGGCGGAGGGCCCTAGGGGCCGGGGCCGTGGCCGTGGCGGCGGCCGAGGTGGCGGCGGCCGAGGTGGCGGTGGCGCGTTTTCCTTGCAGCCTGGCTGGATCGTCGTGGACTCTGGCGCGGGCCCGTGGGGCGGTGCTGGCCCTGGCCTATCCGCTCTGTTCTCTCTCGTAGACGGCGGGCGCTAACACCACCGACAAGGAGCTAGAGGTTCTGTCTTTGCGCAATGTCACCTTTGAGGACGCGGGGGAGTACACGTGCCTGGCGGGCAATTCTATCGGGTTTTCCCATCACTCTGCGTGGCTGGTGGTGCTGCCAGGTACTCTTCTCGCTGCTGCTGCCTGCGCTGCTCTGCTGTGCTCTTGGGGCCGCTGGCTTGGGCACGCGGGAGCCGCCGGCACGGTCGGGGGCTCGCACCCCCGCGCAGCGGCCGCTCCCGCGTCTCCCCTGCGCCTGGGTGGTGGTGCGGCCGCGCTGGCTCTGCTGGGCTCTCTGCTCCTGGGCCTGCCCCCTCCTGACTCCCAGGCCACCGTGACCGCAGCAGCGGCCTCCGGATGACAGGCCCCCCCCCCCACGCTGGGGTCCCAACGCCCGTGTCTTTGTAGCCGAGGAGGAGCTGGCGGCGGCCGGCGAGGCGGGCAGCGTGTACGCGGGCGTCCTCAGCTACGGCGCGGGCTTCTTCCTCTTCATCCTGGTGGTGGGCGCCGTGACGCTCTGCCGCCTGCGCAGCCCCCCCAAGAAGGGGCTGGGCTCCCCGACGGTGCACAAGGTGTCCCGCTTTCCGCTGAAGCGCCAGGTAACAGAAAGTAGCTAGAGGTTCCAGCGCCGGCCGCCCCGCCCCGCCCCGCCCCCGCCGTGCGGCCCCAACCTGCCCCTGCCGACCCAAGCAGGTGTCCTTGGAGTCCAGCTCGTCCATGAACTCCACGACGCCGCTGGTGCGCGTCGCACGGCTGTCCTCCGCCGAGGGGCCCACGCTGGCCAACGTGTCCGAGCTGGAGCTGCCCGCCGACCCACAGTGGGAGCTGTCCCGGGCCAGGTCAGTGGCGGCGGCGGGGCGGGGCGGGCCGCGGGGGCGGGCCGCGGGGCTCGGGCCCTGCTGCATGGAGTCTCTCTCTGCCGCCAGGCTGACCCTGGGGAAGCCCCTGGGAGAGGGCTGCTTCGGCCAGGTGGTCATGGCCGAGGCCATCGGCATCGACAAGGACCGGGCCGCCAAGCCTGTCACCGTGGCTGTGAAGATGCTGAAAGGTGAGAGGGAGGGGCGCCCGGGAGGGGCCGGGCCGGGGGCGGGGGGGGGGGCCGCCTGACGCCGCCTGACGCCGCCCCCCGCCCGCAGACGACGCCACCGACAAGGACCTGTCGGACCTGGTGTCGGAGATGGAGATGATGAAGATGATTGGGAAGCACAAGAATATCATCAACCTGCTGGGCGCCTGCACGCAGGGCGGTAGGAGCTGCGGGCGCAGGGGCGGGCAGGGGCTGCGCAGAGGGCCGCGGGGGCCGCGGGGAGTGGGCCCCCCGCGTCAGCTCGGCTGAGCGCTGCGCCCGTGCTCGCAGGGCCCCTGTACGTGCTGGTGGAGTTCGCGGCCAAGGGCAACCTGCGGGAGTACCTGCGGGCGCGCCGGCCTCCGGGCATGGACTACTCGTTCGACACCTGTAGGCTGCCCGAGGAGCAGCTCACCTTCAAGGACCTGGTGTCCTGCGCCTACCAGGTGGCCCGGGGCATGGAGTACCTGGCCTCACAGAAGGTGCGTGGCGGGCGGGGCCGGGTGTGTGTGTGCGCTGAGCCCTGACCCCACCCCCAGCCCAGCAGATCCACGGCGACCTGGCCCCCTAGAGGGCGCGCTGCCGGGTGCTGACCCTGAACCCCCCCCCAGCCCAGTGCATCCACAGGGACCTGGCCGCGGGGTGCTCACTCTCCCCCGCCCCAGTGCAGCCACAGGGACCTGGCCGCGGGGTGCTCACCCTCCCTGCCCCTGCCCCAGTGCATCCACAGGGACCTGGCCGTGGGGTGCTCACCCTCCCCCGCCCCCGCCCAGTGCAGCCACAGGGACCTGGCCATGGGGTGCTCACCCTCCCCCGCCCCCCACCCCCCAGTGCAGCCACAGGGACCTGGCTGCGGGGTGCTCAGTCTCCCCCGCCCCCACCCCCAGTGCAGCCACAGGGACCTGGCTGCGGGGTGCTCAGTCTCCCCCGCCCCCGCCCAGTGCAGCCACAGGGACCTGGCTGCGGGGTGCTCAGTCTCCCCCGCCCCCCACCCCCAGTGCAGCCACAGGGACCTGGCCGCGGGGTGCTCACTCTCCCCCGCCCCAGTGTATCCACAGGGACCTGGCCATGGGGTGCTCACCCTCCCCGCCCCTACCCCCAGTGCAGCCACAGGGACCTGGCTGCGGGGTGCTCAGTCTCCCCCGCCCCCACCCCCAGTGCAGCCACAGGGACCTGGCCGCGGGGTGCTCACTCTCCCCCCGCCCCAGTGCAGCCACAGGGACCTGGCCGCGGGGTGCTCACCCTCCCTGCCCCTGCCCCAGTGCAGCCACAGGGACCTGGCCATGGGGTGCTCACCCTCCCCGCCCCTGCCCCAGTGCAGCCACAGGGACCTGGCCGCGGGGTGCTCACCCTCCCCGCCCCTGCCCCAGTGCAGCCACAGGGACCTGGCCGCGGGGTGCTCACCCTCCCCGCCCCCACCCCCAGTGCAGCCACAGGGACCTGGCCGCGGGGTGCTCAGTCTCCCCCGCCCCCACCCCCAGTGCAGCCACAGGGACCTGGCCGCGGGGTGCTCACCCTCCCCGCCCCTGCCCCAGTGCAGCCACAGGGACCTGGCCGCGGGGTGCTCACCCTCCCCGCCCCTGCCCCAGTGCAGCCACAGGGACCTGGCCGCGGGGTGCTCACTCTCCCCACCCCTGCCCCAGTGCATCCACAGGGACCTGGCCGCGGGGTGCTCACCCTCCCCGCCCCCACCCCCAGTGCAGCCACAGGGACCTGGCCGCGGGGTGCTCACCCTCCCCGCCCCCACCCCCAGTGCAGCCACAGGGACCTGGGCCGCGGGGTGCTCACCCTCCCCCGCCCCCACCCCCAGTGCAGCCACAGGGACCTGGCCGCGGGGTGCTCACTCTCCCCCGCCCCAGTGCATCCACAGGGACCTGGCCGCGGGGTGCTCACCTGCCCCTGCCCCCACCCCCAGTGCAGCCACAGGGACCTGGCCGCGGGGTGCTCAGCCTCCCCCGCCCCCACCCCCAGTGCAGCCACAGGGACCTGGCCGCGGGGTGCTCACCCTCCCCGCCCCTGCCCCAGTGCATCCACAGGGACCTGGCCGCCCGCAACGTGCTGGTGACCGAGGACAACGTGATGAAGATCGCGGACTTCGGCCTGGCCCGCGATGTGCACAACCTCGACTACTACAAGAAGACCACCAATGTGAGCCCGGCCCGGGGTGGGGGGCCTGTTGCCCGCCGCGTGCCCCCGCCAACAGCCTCGCCCCTTCCCCCTCCCTCCCCTCACAGGGCAGGCTGCCCGTGAAATGGATGGCGCCCGAGGCACTGTTTGACCGCGTCTACACCCACCAGAGCGACGTGTAGGTGTCTGCGGGGTGGCGCCGGAGCTGGCCCGGGGTGGCGGGTGGGGGCAGAGCCGGAGCTGGCCTGGGCTGGGCGGCTGACCTCCGCCCTGCCCCCCAGCTGGTCCTTTGGGGTGCTGCTCTGGGAGATCTTCACGCTGGGGGGCTCGCCGTACCCCGGCATCCCTGTGGAGGAACTGTTCAAGCTGCTGAGAGAGGGCCACCGCATGGACAAGCCGGCCAACTGCACGCACGACCTGTGAGCGCCGCCCCGCGCCGCCCCCCCCCCTCCCCGCCCCGCCCCGCCCCGCACGCCTGAGCGCCCCCGCCCGCCCGCCCGCAGGTACATGGTCATGCGCGAGTGCTGGCATGCGGCGCCCTCGCAGAGGCCCACCTTCAAGCAGCTCGTGGAGGACCTGGACCGCGTCCTCACCGTGACGTCCACTGACGTGAGTGCCGGCCGCCCGGGCGGGGGCGGGGCGGGGCGGCTTGGCGGCGCTGACCCCGGCCCGCCCGCGCCCGCAGGAGTACCTGGACCTGTCGGCGCCCTTCGAGCAGTACTCCCCGGGCGGCCAGGACAGCCCCAGCGCCAGCTCCTCCGGGGACGACTCCGTGTTCACCCACGACCTGCTGCCCCCCGCGCCCCCCAGCAGCGGGGGCCCGCGGACTTGAAGGGCTGTGAGAGCCCACCCTGCCGCCGCTGCCCAGTGCCCTGGCCTTGGGTGCGCGCGCGTGTGCGTGTGTGCGCGCGTGTGTGCGTGTGTGGCTCTGTCCCGAGGCCCCGGACAAGGACAGCAGCACGGAGGGGACCAGAAGTAGAATGTAGGGGACGCCCCCCCCCCACCGCCAGACCCCCGGGAGGGAGAGCGAGCGGCCGGGCTGAGCGGAGCCTGCCCTGCCCGGGGGCTCCGAGACAGATTACGGGTACCTGAAGGCGGGAGCCGTGGCCTCTGCCCCGCAGGCTTCTTCCAGAAGCGCGAGTGTGGACCTCCGCGTCCGGGAGGAGGGGGCCGCTGGCGCCGCCCACGCAGAGACCCGCGGGGCGCGAGGGATTTCCTGGCACTGCAGTTTTGTTCTAAAAATTGTACCTGGACCTGGATATTTATCGACCCCAGAGCCCCGGCCCCGCCCCGGCCCCTTTTAACTTATTCACAGCCGAGCCGGCCGAGCCCGGCGCTCGCCGCGGAGGTGGTCCGTGCGGACGGCTCGTTCCCCTCGGCCGTCTCTGGCGGGGAAATGAGATTTCTGGAGGGGATTTGGTTTTTTGACTTCAAGGCGAGCTGGTATTTCCACACCAACCCTGCTTCTAATTGCTGCCTGTTCCGGGCGGGGAGGGCCGGCCCTGCGTGCAGGCTCCGATGTTGTCAGATGTTACAAGTTTATATCTATCTATATCTATAATTTATTGCGTTTTTACAAGGTGCATTTGCCGTAGACTTAACACTTCTTGCGCAACGCTTCTAGACTTTTACAGCCTGGGCTGCTACCTTTCAAAGCTTGGGAGTGAAAGCTGCCAGTCGAGTTTCTCCCTTTTTGTACTGTTTGGGTGGCCGGCTGTCCCTGCACGGCCAGCAGCAGCCAGCGGGGCGGGGCCAGTGGCCCAGTGGGCAGGGTTGCCAGGCCCCGGTGGTGGGTGTGGCTGTGTTAACCAGAACATAAAGATGACCGGTTCCGAGCTCTGCCTGGTGCCTCCTCGCTTCTGTTGTCTCGGGACCCTGGGCAGTCCCTGTCCCCTCCCGCTGCCTGTCAGGTGTCCCCATGAGAGGGGCAGTGAGGGTGAGGACACTCCAGGCCCCCGCTGCTGGCAGACAGAACCGAGGCTGGGGACGGCAGGAGCAGTGTCCCCGGGGGGTGGGCCGTGAAGCCCTGTGGCTGCCCCCAGCTCAGCAGCCCAGCTGCGGGTTCACTCAGGGGCGGGGTGGCTTCGGGAGCCGCTCTGAGCCCTTGCTTGGCCCCACTGACTCTGGCCACGCCCCTGGGAGGGTGACGGCTGCTCCAGAGCAGGACCGGAGCAGCCGGCTCCCCTCGCCCTCCCAGGCCTGTCTGGGCAGATGCTGCTGGGTGGGCCCTGCCTGGGCCAACGGGGAGCTGAGGGCCGGGGTGGGGGTAGGCAGCAGGGCCGCCTGTGGTGGGCAGGGGCAGGGGGTGCCCTCTACTGTCTACTCACCTCTCAGGGGAGGCTGTCAGGGTCTTGGTTCTGGGTCTCGATCCCACCAACCCCCCCGGGAAGTCTGTGGTCTGGGGGCAGCTACAAGCTTGGTGGGGGGGCACTCACAAGGGGCTTCTTAGCCCCCACACCCTCAGCCCTGTACAGGCCTCACCCCCTCCCCTCCAGCCTGCCCAGAGACCCAGGGGCCGGCCTGGCTGTGCTAACACTGCCGGGCCAGGCGGACCTGAGCAGCACAGGCCTCACCTGGAGGCAGGGGAGGGAGGTGGGGTGGAGACAGGCCCCTCAGCCCCTGGACTGTGACCCCCTTGGGCAGGCAGAGGCGGGGCTCAGGATGTGGCTCGGGCTCCCCCTAGTGCTGCATTGGGCAGCTGCATCCTGTACTACCCAACGTGTGCCCCCACGTCCCAGCATGCCCGGGGAGGCAGGGCCGTCCTCCACTATTCCCACAGCGGTCTCCAGACTCGCCATGGCTGCTGGGTTTCTGTTCACTGCTCACAGCCAGCTTCCTCTGGCCTGGACGTCCACTGCCCTTGCTGTGGCCAGCAGGTGCACAAGCGCTTTCTGCTACAGCCAGGGCCAGGCCTGGCTCCAAGGGTGGACCCGTGGGCATGAACACACCCAGTCCAGGGAACCAGGGACAAAGCCCACAGGCGTCTCTGGCAGTGGGGAGGGGCTGTCCTGGGCTGGGGTGGCAGTCTGCCACAGACGGGACAGGGAGTCGGGAGGCAGATGCCATGCCTGCCCTGCTGCTGGGACCCTCCCCTTGCCCTCCCAGGCACCCACAGACGGGGCCTAGCCCTCAACAGGTCTCTCAGGTGTCTTAACACCTCCCAGCTGGGTCCCTGGGCAGCACGGGTCCACCAGAAGCCTGGGGTCTGTCTGAGGCCTGCAGCACCCACCCCGAGGTCCCTGGGCAGCAGTCGAGTGGGGCGCGGGGAGCCCTGGAGAACGACCAGGCAGTGCGGCCACAGCTTGGACAAACTGACACCAGGCAGACAATGAGACGGCACTTTTTATTAAATCATTCCTACATCAAAGTCTAGAAAACACCACCACACGCTGGCTGCTAGCACAGGGCCCAGGCCAGTGAGGCACAGACTGTAATGACCGGCTGGAGAGGCCTCCTGCAGCCCACCAGGCAGGGCAGGGGCAGGGGCAGGAGGCCTGGACGGGCCTGAAGCTACGTAAGGCGGCCACCATCGAAGGAGGCCAAAGGCAAGGCCGGGCTGCTGGACCCAGGCTGAGGGGCTGGTGCGGCAGCAGTCCCGGCCCACACCACCATCACCAAAGCAGACCCCCAGGTCCCTGTGTCCTCATGCGGCCTGGCACACAGTACAGGGGCTGCCTCCTGCCGGCCCCCAAGACCCCCGGGAGAACCCCTGCCGGGTCGTCTATCACAGATGGTGCCCTGGATGTGTGGAGTCCAGACAGACCCACACGGCTCTGCAGGCCACAGGCCGGGCTCACGATCACGTGGGCAGTGGGCGCGTGGGGGACTCGAGAGGCACGGCCGGCCCGGCCTGCAAAGCCCTCCAAGGCAGCGCCTTCAACAGAAACCCATCACACGCCCCTCGTTTCTGGGGCGCGTCTCGGGCCTGTCCCTGGACACGCTCTCTCTGCTGCAATAAATAAAGCAACTTGGGGAAACCAACCAGCGCGGAGAGGGCACGTGCGGAGGGAGGGACTCAAACACCAGGCCCCACACCTGCTCCTTCCCAACGACTCAGAGCGGGGCTCCAGGCCGAGGGCGCCTCCGACGCCTGTTCCGCCAGGTTTCGAAGAAAAGCCTCACGTCCCGCGAAGCCACCGTTCCCCTGGGCTGCTCTGTAAGGATGAGTGGGTTGCAGTGGGGAGAGAGGGTGGGGAGGCTGCTCTCCACGGCCACCACGTGGGACAGGGGCCGAGGGTCCCGCCCAGCGCCGCACAGCCTCGGCCTCGTTCCTGCCTGAGGTGCTGGCTGGGGACTGCGAGAGAAGCCGCAGGAAGCCCCGCCGGGCACCGGACAGAAGCACTTGCTGGCGTCTGGCCACCACTGACATCGCAGCTGATTGGCTACAGGACCGGGTGAAAATCAAAGGTCAACCAACACACACCGGGGCTGGCACGCGGCTGGCACGGGGCTGGCAGGACGGATGTGACTGCTCGCAGACTCTGCACCGGCGTCCAGGGCGGGGCGGCCGAGTGTGCCCGCCTGGGCTCTCCTGCGGGACAGAGGGCACACTCAGGGAGGTGGCCTCCTGTCCAGCCTGGCCCGAGCCAGTGTGCGTCCAGACACGGCTCCCTGGAAGGGCTCGGGGATTCCACACTGACTCGATCTTCATGGAATGATGAAAATTAAAAATGACTTGATTACGGAAGTTTCTGATTTATTCCAGACAAAATCCTAGATGTGCCACTCTCGCGGGCCAGTGCGGGACGGGCAGGAGTGGGCGGCCGTGGCCGAGCCGGGGGCAGCCTAGTTCTTTGCTTCGGCCGCCTCCTTCTCCGCCTTCTCCTTGGCCTTCTCCTTCTCCTCCACCTTCTCCTCCTTCTCCAGCGTCGCCACAATCTCAGCCACCTGGCTGGGGGAGACCTGCACGTCTTCTTTGTCCACCAACTCGATCACCTGCCACGCAGCAAGGGACAGAGGGACTCAGCGTGGCTCCGGCCCAGCACCAGGCTGTCCTCCGCACCGTGCCCCCCGGTCCCCCGGAGGCCAGGCCTGGTTCTACACACCCGGGGAGGGCCCTGGCCAGCACAGCACACCTCTGGGACACTCACGCCCCTGCGCACGCTGAGGAGGGACTGGGCTCGGCGTGTGCGCCCGACGCTGTGTTGGAAGACGGTGCACACACATCAGGAAAAGCACGCGGCTGCCGGGCTCCCCGGGAGCCAGGAGGGCAGCCTCTCAGAGCAGACAGGGAAGGCGGGCCAGCCCAGCCCAGGACACTGCTTCCCACGCAGCCGCTGCCCCAGCTCTCCTGGGCTGCCCTCCCAGGCCCCGGCTGGAGACCGCAGCAGGTGTGCACACCCCAGGCTCAGCCCTGCCCCTGCTGGGGAGGGGCTGGGGGCCAGAGCTTCCCCAGGACTCTGCTGGAAGCCGCCTGTGCCTGCCACCTCGCAGGCTGGCCAGGGCCCGGAGCTGTGCTGGAGCCAGGACCCGAGGGACAGCCCTGGTAGTCTCCTGACTGCTGCCACGCACTGTGGGAGCAGAGCTGGCGCCCCTGTGGCTGGGGGACCCCGGAGAAGCATGGGGGACCTGGCTGGCTGGTTTCTCACTTGCAGCCAAGGCCTCCGGAACAGTGCTGCCGCCCACACCCACCTTGACCAGGTCGTCGATGTTGACCTTGCCGTCCTTGTGTTCCCCCAGGGCCGAGGCCAGGCTGAGCAGTTTGCTCTCCGGAATGTCCTTGATTTGCTTCATGGCGCTGATGAGCTCCGTGACACTGATGACGTTCTCCCTGCACGGGGGGTGGGGGTGGGGGGTCGAGGCATAGCCTGCGTGACGCCGGGGTCCCTGCCCGCGGCCCCACCACCCAGAGCTCCCATGCCGCCCTCACCTGCCCCCTCCCTTGTGATGAGCAACACACTGGGCCCAGGGCCTCCTGTGCAGGTCTGGCTGCCCCCCCCCCCCCCCCCCCCCGGCTGCAAGTGCCGTGGCCCCCTAAGCCCAGGCGCCGCAGGATGGGGGGAGCCCCCTTGTGGTGGCCCTGGCCACTGCTTCCTCAAGCTCAGGGAGGTGATGGGAGCAGGGGCCTGGGGCAGAAGCAGGACTCCGGCAGCCAGGCCGCTTGCCCTAGGGCAGAGCTGGCGCTTGGCTCCGTGCTGGGAGGCCCGGTGGGGTGTGCATGGGAGAGCACAGCAGGAGTGGGCGTGGACGAGGTCATCAGGGCCACCACAAGGACCCCAAGGAGGTGCGAGTGAAGGAGCCTGGGCCGCAGGCAGATGGCACCCAAGCCCAGTGGCCACACGGAAACCGGGTCGGAAAGGCCCGAGCTCAGGTCCCGGCAAAGCGCCTGGAGGTGGGCGCTAGTGCCGCCAACACTCACCCCGGGGAGGTGGCCGAGGCGGGGCCCGGCGAGCCAGCCTGCGGCCCCGCCTCCAGCTGCGCGATCAGGCCGTCGATCTGCCCGATCATGTGCCGCACCCTCTTGGTCAGGCGCTGGCTGGCTTTCGACTCCTCCACGTACTTCTCCTCGCCGGTCTTGGAGAGCTCCTTCCTGATCTCCTGCAGGTCCTAACGCGACCGACAGAGGGGGCTGCTGAGCCGTCGGCCCGCACAGGTACGGAGTGCGGCCGCCCCGGCGGGCGCGCAGAGCCGCGAAGCCTCACCCCTGCTTCTAAGTCACCCTGACCTCACTAGTCCTGACACTGGCCTCATCCTGAATCGGCAGCCCCGCGGCCGGTCACCCTCCCGTCTCCACCTCAGTCGCCTTCCCGAGGGAGCCGTGGAGACATTCAGACATTCACCCAGCGGTTCGACACGCGGGCTCATGAGCGAGAGCGAGCCTCCAGCCCCCGCCCTCAGCAGGGTGTGGACCCCCGAGCAGACAGGCCCAGCCAGAGCGGCCGCGGAAAACCACCAGAAAGCATTCGTGAAAAACCGGGGGCATCAGTGGGAGCTCGCTCTGTCTCCCGACTGAGTCAATACACGCGCACCCCGGCTGAGCCCCGAGCTCATAGCTGGTTCCCCCCCCCTCCCCCGGCTGAGCCCCAGCTGAGCCCTGTGCTCACAGCTGGTTCTCCCCCCCCCCACCCGGGGAGCCCCGTGCTCACAGCTGGTGCTCCCCCCGCCCTGGGGAGCCCCGTGCTCACAGCTGGTTCTCCGCCCACCCCGGCTGAGCCCCGTGCTCACAGCTGGTTCTCCCCCCCCCACCCCGGCTGAGCCCTGTGCTCACAGCTGGTTCTCCCCCCCCCCACCCCGGGGAGCCCCGTGCTCACAGCTGGTGCTCCCCCCCGCCCCGGGGAGCCCCGTGCTCACAGCTGGTGCTCCCCCCGCCCTGGGGAGCCCCGTGCTCACAGCTGGTGCTCCCCCCCGTCCCGGTGAGCCCCGTGCTCACAGCTGGTTCCCCCCCGCCCCGGCCGAGCTCTGAGCTCACAGCTGGTTCTCCGCCCACCCCGGCTGAGCCCCGTGCTCACAGCTGGTTCTCCACCCACCCCGGGGAGCCCCCGTGCTCACAGCTGGTGCTCCCCCCGCCCTGGGGAGCCCCGTACTCACAGCTGGTGCTCCCCCCGCCCTGGGGAGCCCCGTGCTCACAGCTGGTGCTCCCCCCGTCCCGGGGAGCCCCGTGCTCACAGCTGGTGCTCCCCCCGCCCTGGGGAGCCCCGTGCTCACAGCTGGTTCTCCGCCCACCCCGGCTGAGCCCCGTGCTCACAGCTGGTTCTCCCCCCCCCACCCCGGCTGAGCCCTGTGCTCACAGCTGGTTCTCCCCCCCCCCCACCCCGGGGAGCCCCGTGCTCACAGCTGGTGCTCCCCCCGCCCCGGGGAGCCCCGTGCTCACAGCTGGTGCTCCCCCCGCCCCGGGGAGCCCCGTGCTCACAGCTGGTGCTCCCCCCGCCCTGGGGAGCCCCGTGCTCACAGCTGGTGCTCCCCCCGTCCGGTGAGCCCCGTGCTCACAGCTGGTTCCCCCCCGCCCCGGCCGAGCTCTGAGCTCACAGCTGGTTCTCTGCCCACCCCGGCTGAGCCCCGTGCTCACAGCTGGTTCTCCACCCACCCCGGGGAGCCCCGTGCTCACAGCTGGTGCTCCCCCCGCCCTGGGGAGCCCCGTGCTCACAGCTGGTGCTCCCCCCCACCCTGGGGAGCCCCGTGCTCACAGCTGGTGCTCCCCCCGTCCCGGTGAGCCCCGTGCTCACAGCTGGTTCCCCCCCGCCCCGGCCGAGCTCTGAGCTCACAGCTGGTTTCTCCGCCCACCCCGGCTGAGCCCCGTGCTCACAGCTGGTTCTCCACCCACCCCCGGGGAGCCCCGTGCTCACAGCTGGTGCTCCCCCCGCCCTGGGGAGCCCCGTGCTCACAGCTGGTGCTCCCCCGCCCTGGGGAGCCCCGTGCTCACAGCTGGTGCTCCCCCCGCCCTGGGGAGCCCCGTGCTCACAGCTGGTGCTCCCCCCGCCCTGGGGAGCCCCGTGCTCACAGCTGGTGCTCCCCCCACCCTGGGGAGCCCCGTACTCACAGCTGGTTCCCCCCCGCCCCGGCCGAGCTCTGAGCTCACAGCTGGTTCTCCGCCCACCCCGGCTGAGCCCCGTGCTCACAGCTGGTGCTCCGCCCGCCCCGGCTGAGCCCCGTGCTCACAGCTGGTGCTCCCCCCGCCCTGGGGAGCCCCGTGCTCACAGCTGGTTCTCCCCCTGCCCCGGCTGAGCCCCGTGCTCACAGCTGGTTCTCCGCCCACCCTGGCTGAGCCCCGTGCTCACAGCTGGTGCTCCCCCACCCTGGGGAGCCCCGGTGAGCCCTGGTGAGCCCCATGCTCAGAGCTGGTTGCTCCCCGCAGTGCCCGCGGCCGTGCCCACCTCGCTGTAGTCCTGGACGTCGCCCTTCAGCAGCTCCAGCTCCTCCCTCTCCCGGGTCAGGGGCTTCTGCTGCCCCTGCAGCTTCGAGCAGGCGTCGCTCAGGAGGTCGATCTCCTCCTTGGTGATCTCTTCCTGGGAAGGAGAGGTGGCGTGAGCAGAGGGAGTGGCTGGCTCCTCCCAATCGGCCGAGGAGCCCAGAGCAGGGACACCTCCCTCCCTCCCTCCCTCCTTGGGTCTGATTCCCTCTCACACATTCTCAGACAGCTCACGGCCATGTACTGGGCCTGCTGGACAGAGCGGTCAGACAACTACCGACACACACGTGCAATGGAGCTGCTATGAGGGCCGGCGCTGAGGCACCACACCCTACACGAGCACCACTTCGGTCCAGCCCCTCTAACGTGCTTGGGACACAGAAGACGGCCCAAGCGCCTGGGCCGCTGCCACCCGCATGGGCGAGCTGGATGGAGTTTCTGGCTCCCGGCTTTGGCCTGGCTCAAGCCCCATCCTGACGCCATTTGAGAAGTGAACCAGCAAGTGAAGATCGCTCTCTCTGTAACTCTGCCTTTCAAATAAATAAAATAACCTTTAAAACAAATAGGAGCTGTTTTTTTGTTTTGTTTTTGTTTTTTTGAGACAGGTAGAGTTATAGACAGTGAGAGGGAGAGACAGAGAGAAAGGTCTTCCTTCCGTTGGTTCACTCCCCAAATGGCCACCATGGCCAGCGCTGTGCCGATCTGAAGCCAGGAGCCAGGTGCTTCTCATGGTCTCCCACGCGGGTGCAGGGCCCAAGGACCTGGGCCATCCTCCACTGCCTTCCCGGGCCACAGCAGAGAGCTGGACTGGAAGAGGAGCAGCCGGGGACTAGAACTGGGACTAGCCAGGACTAGCCAAGTGAGCCATGGCGCTGGTCCCGGGGCTGGTGTTTTATTGTAAGGGGTGAAGCCACCGCCTGCCACGCCGGCGTCCCACACAGGCACCAGTTCAATTCTTGGCTGCTCTACTTCCTTTCTTTTTAGGATTTACTTATTGGGGGACCAGCGTTGTGGTGCTGTGGGCTAAAGTTCCAGCCTGCAGCAGCACCAGCATCCCATATGGCTGCCAGCTCAAGTCCCACCTGCTCCACTTCCGATCCAGCTCTCCGCTGATGGGCCTGGGAAAGCAGTGGAAGATGGCCCAAGTCCTAGGCATCCACATGGGAGACCTGGAAGAAGCTCCTGGCTTCTGACTTTGGATCAGCTCGCTCCAGCTGCTGTGGCCATCTGGGGACTAAACCAGCAAATGGAAGACCTCTCTCTCCCTTCCTTTCTCTCTCTCCTTCTTTGCTCTCTCACTCCCTTCCTCTCTCTCTCTCTCCTTCTCTCCCTCCCTCTCCTTCTCTCTCCCTCTCTCTCTCTCCTCTCTCTCTCCCTCTCCTTCTCTCTCTCTCTCCTCTCCCTCTCTCTTCCTCTGTCCCTCTCTCCCTCTCTGTCTGTGACTTTTAAATAAATAAATTTCTTTTAAAAATTCCAAAATTCATTGTTAAAAAAGAGATTTACTTATTATTTGAAACGCAGAGTTGACAGAGGGAAATATCTTCCTGCTGCTGGTTCACTCCCCAAATGGCCACAATGGCCACTGGGCTAATCCAAAGCCAGGAGCTTCCTCCTGGTTTTCCACATGAGTGCAGGAGCCCAAGGACTTGGGCCATCCTCTACCGCTTTCCCAGGCCACAGCAGAGAGCTGGATCGGAAGTGGAGCAGCCGGGATCTGAACCGGTGCCCGTATGATGCTGCCACTGCACCAGCCCCTGCAGCCGATTCTTAAACAAATCCATGTGTGCAGGCCACGCCCGTCCACAGGACCCGTGGGCAGCGGTGTCTCCATGCACTTTCCTGCCCGTCACAAACTTTGTCCCTCGATGCTGGTCTCACACAAACTCAGCACCCGCGGGACCTCCTGAGCAGGGCGGGTCCCACTGGGAACACCCGGCTGCACTCGCTCCGGGAGCAGGAGCCCGTCTTTCCCACGAACCACATCTATCGTGACTCTGAAAGGCTTGCTTCTGGACCCCTCAGAGCCGAGTGTCATGGCGCCAGCCCGTATCAGTCCGATCCAGCCCCCTGCTCATGCGCCTGGGAAGGCAGAGGAAGGCGGCCAAGTGCTGGCCCCTGCCATGCACGTGTGAGAGCAGGACCCCTGGCTGTGGCCATCTGGGGAGGGAACCAGCGGGAAAGATCGCCCCTCTCTGGCACTCGGCTTTTCAAATACACAAAGTCTTTACAAGTGAGGAGCCCCCCTGCGGATTCCGAACTCCGCTCGCAGCCCAGCTGGACTCGCGGGAGGAAGGACTCAGCTGCCTCCCGGAGCCGGCAGACAGGCTGTCCTCCGTGCTGGCCAGCCGCGCGGATCCTTCCCTCTCTCTGTGCTGCCGCCCCCCAACCTTGTACCCCTTACGTCTGAGCCCTGGCAGCCCAGCACCCCCCTTCTGGAGGAGTGCTCGGCCCCCATCATCTCCGGGCCACCCTTGGTGAGCAAAGTGCCGGGTGGGGCTAAGGACAGCTTGGCCAGGATCCCCAGAACTGCCGCCCCGCACTGGCCTTCTTCCAGCCTTGACCACGCCACACGGCTGTCGTGGGGCTGAGGACCCTCAGCAGGTGGGCACCGCCTTCTCCGGGCCCTTGGCACAGGAATCCCACCTCCCACAAGGGGCTGTGTTCCAAAGGAGCTGCGCGAGGCCTCGGCCTCCCCGGGAGCTGTGGGGCTTCCTCCGCTGCGCTCGTCACAGGGCTCAGGCCTGGTGCTGTCCTGAGGACGCTCCTCCTGCAGCCCTCACCTGGGCCCTCCCCCAGTCCTCTAAGGTCCCTGTGACAGGTCCCCCCCACCCCTCCCGCCACTGCTCCTACAAGGGCACCGCCCACCCACGCTGCCCAGGAGCCCTCAGCCGTGCCCCTGCCTCCCCGCGCTGGCCACTCCTGTCTGGGCCCCATGTGGCCTCTGGCTCAGGTGTGTCTCCCACTCCGCTGCCAGGTCTCCGCCTTCTTCCTGTGCCCACGGCACCCCGAGGGCTGCGTCTCTGGAGCCTGCTGGGGGTTCTGGATGGGAGCTGAGGCACCACAGGTGTGTGCCCACGGGATGCGATGCATGCCACAGGTGCCCGGCAGGTGACACCAGGTGGGCCTCTGTGGGCTGGCACCAAAGCTGTAGTGGCTTCATCGCCAGGACCTGGTGCCCAAAGCTTGGAGCTGCCTGTTCCGGCCCCCACTCATAGGGCTCCAGCTGCCCAGGGACGCCCCTGGCCTGTCCTTGGCCCCACCCGGCACTTTGCTCGGGAGCCTGCTGCCAGGAGCCCAGGCCTCCTCCCCGGACGGTGCGGCTCACCTTCAGGCCGTCCAGCACAGGTGCAGTGTCCTTCAGAACCTCGGACGGCAGGATCACATCCGGGGCCTCTGGCTGCAGCTTGGCCCCCGGCCTCCCGGGGGCAGCTTCCGCTCCTTCTGGCTCGACGTCCTTCTGAAAGGCCGGAGGCACACCTGCAGTCACTCGGCAGCCTAGCTGCGGGCCCCACATGCAGCGTGCATGCTGCTGGCCAAGGTCACTCGGCAGCCTGGCTGCGGGCTCCACGCAGCATGCGTGCTGCTGGCCAACGCTGAGGGCCTGGGGGCTGACAGCAGAGCACCACTGGCTAGGTCCACCATGGACCCAGTCACTCGGGGCCAGCATAGCGCAGGGAGCCTATGAGCCACGAGGGCCTCTGTGCTCAGGGAGCAAGGTGCAGCCCACCTCTGGGGGAGCCCAGGACGAAGGGCTTGAGGAGTCGGCAGGCCCCCACGGTAACCCTCAATCCAGGTGCCGACTGGCACGAAGAGTGAAGGCGACAGCCCAGTGACGTCCTCTGCCGCGCTCTCCCTGGGGAGCCCTTCCTGAGCCACAGCTCCCGGCCCCCGGCACTCCTACCCCACTCTCCACTCGGAAGGACGACACAAGTGAAGCAGAGGTGGGGGTCCTACAGCACGGACACAGGCAGATTCCAGGGAGCCGCGCCAGGACGGCTCGGGCCCCGGCCAGCCGCTCACCACCGCCTCTGCCGCCTGGGCTGCCTCCCGCAGCTCCCTCTCCCGGTGCTCCTGCCGGATGGCCGCCTCCTCCTGCAGCGTGGCCTCCAGCTTGGCCTTGTTGTCCACCTGCTCGCCTTCCACCTCCGCTGCCTTCACCTGGGCTTCCTTGGCCTGCCAAGAGAAGCGAGGCCGTGAGCGAGCCCCCGAGGCGCCGCCCCGCGCCCCCCGGCCCGCATTGCAGGAACGCGCTGAAATGCACTCCAGGGTCACCTTCTGTGCCCAGACCCCCGGGAGCTCAGAAAGGACGGGCACAGGCACTGCTGGCAAGATGCTGACCACGCCGCGTCTCCCACCTGCCCGGGTGCTGAGCGGCTGCCACGTGAGGGCCGGCAGAGTGGGTGCACGCATGGGCCCCGGGGGTGCTGCCAGGGCTGCCCGCACGTACCACAATCTCTGGGAGGGTCTGCAGCGTGGACTTGAGCTGGTCGGCAGGCGACAGGGTGTCCGGGAGTACATGGCTCGGGACAGGATGAGCAGCGACGTGGGGATCTCTTGATGCAAGTGAAGGTCCAGCCACTAGAACCCAACACAGCGTGTCCTGTGATGCTCACCCACGGCCCACCCACGTCGCCCGGAGGGGGACCCAGTTTTTTCGCCTGTGAAGGTCCAGCCGCTAGAACCCAACACAGCGTGTCCTGTGACGCTCACCCCACGGCCCGCCCACGTCGTCCGGAGGGGGACCCAGTTTTTTCGCCTGGAGCTTTCTTCTGCTGCTTGGTTTGGCTGGGGAGAAGAGGGGCGCTGCCAGCATAGAGTGAGCAGCTGTGACAAACGCCCTGAGGCCGGCAGGGCCTGGTGCTGGTCTGCCTGGGTCGCCTCACACCTCCAAGGCAGGCGACAACCACGCCCTGCACTCAGCAACAGCCCAGGAAACCGACGACTAGGGGGTCGGGGAGGGTTCCTTCTTCTTCTTCTTCTTCTTTTTTTTTTTTTTTTAATTTTTGACAGGCAGAGTGGACAGTGAGAGAGAGAGAGAGAGACAGAGAGAAAGGTCTTCCTTTGCCATTGGTTCACCCTCCAATGGCCGCCGCGGCCGGTGCACTGCGGCTGGCGTATCGTGCTGATCCGAAGGCAGCAGCCAGGTGCTTCTCCTGGTCTCCCATGTGGGTGCAGGGCCCAAGCACTTACTTGGGCCATCCTCCACTGCACTCCAGGGCCACAGCAGAGAGCTGGCCTGGAAGAGGGGCAACCGGGACAGAATCCGGCGCCCCAACCAGGACTAGAACCCGGTGTGCCCGCGTCGCTAAGCAGAGGATTAGCCTGTTGAGCCATGGCGCCGGCAGGGAGGGTTCCTTCTATATCCACCACGTGCAGGCCTCCCACAGGCCACGCGGTGTCGCAAGGCACTCTAGTGACACCAAGGCACTCTTCAAATGGAGAAAAGAGATGGGGCCGACGCTTGGACTCAGACTGAACATGGGGGAAACGAGAAGAAACCCAAGAACAGGCGGAAGGCCGAGTGGCAGCAGGAGCACAGGAGCGCCCCCTGTGGGCCCCACCTGACACAGCCTCCCACGGCCGATGCCCAGCAGTCTGGGTAGGGAACCTCGCTCACAGCTGTGCAAAGCTGCTCACACCCCACAGCGCCTGCTGAAGGCCAGGAGAAGCGCAGGGACGCACCGCCAGAGAAGGCGCTGCCTGGGCTCTGTCACGGCCCGTGCAGCACGGGGGCGAGGCTGGGAAGAGGGGGCAGCTGCAGGAGGGCACGGGCTGTGGCAGGGCTGAAACCCTGCACCTCCGATGCGAGGCACAGACGCCAGACAACCTGCCCACTGCAACACGGGCGCCACACACCTGGCACTCGAGCTGCCGACGAAGACAGCACGTGCTGAGCCTGAGCCCATGGGCGCCGGGAGGACTGCTCAGGGCCACAGCACGCAGACCTCAGACGGTCCGATTGTAACCCTGCCTGGGACCTGAAGGACCCCAACCAATCCCACCGCGTCGCAGCAGGCAGGAGGAGCAAACGAAGCTCTAAAACCAACCAAACCCAAAGCAAACGGGAAGCACAGCCACCCACAAGCAGATGGAGGGGGGCAGAGCAGTGCCCAGCTACTGGCAGGCAAGGGCACGGGGCACCTGGGCCTGCGGACCAAGGGCCGGCCTGGCCCACCTGAAGCTGGAGGCAACCGCCCACACGCCTTCAGCGCTTGGCCACGCACCTGCTTCAGCTGCTCCCGCAGCCGGTCTTCCGTGACGCCGAGGGCCCGCATGCCCCGTGCCCGGCATGCCGCCTGCAGCTCCTTGACGTTCAGGCTGTCCACCCCCTCCTCGGCAATCAGCTGCAAAAGAGACCAGACGTCACTGGGCAAGGCCGCGGGGGGCGTCGCCGCGGCTGACGGGACAGCACCAGACGTCACTGGGCAAGGCCGCGGGGTGCGTCGCCGCGGCTGACGGGACAGCACCAGACGTCACTGGGCAAGGCCGCGGGGGGCGTCGCCGCGGCTGACGGGACAGCACCAGACGTCACTGGGCAAGGCCGCGGGGGGCGTCGCCGCGGCTGACGGGACAGCACCAGACGTCACTGGGCAAGGCCGCGGGGGGCGTCGCCGCGGCTGACGGGACAGCACCAGACGTCACTGGGCAAGGCCGCGGGGGGCGTCGCCGCGGCTGACGGGACAGCACCAGACGTCACTGGGCAAGGCCGCGGGGGGCGTCGCCGCGGCTGACGGGACAGCACCAGACGTCACTGGGCAAGGCCGCGGGGGGCGTCGCCGCGGCTGACGGGACAGCACCAGACGTCACTGGGCAAGGCCGCGGGGGGCGTCGCCGCGGCTGACGGGACAGCACCAGACGTCACTGGGCAAGGCCGCTGGGTGCGTCGCCGCGGCTGACGGGACAGCACCAGACGTCACTGGGCAAGGCCGCGGGGTGCGTCGCCGCGGCTGACGGGACAGCACCAGACGTCACTGGGCAAGGCCGCTGGGTGCGTCGCCCGGCTGACGGAACAGAAAGGAGGGCCCCATCAGAAGTGATTTTCCCAACGGGCTTTGCAAGTCCAAGACAAGGCCCCACAGGGTCCGCTCTGGGCGCGCGGCACCAGAACCACGGGCAGGCTCAGGGCCTTGGGAGGTGCAGAGGGCCAGGGACGGCTCTGAGACACAACGGCGCTCCATCTGGTCCTGACGTTCTAAAGGTGTCTCGGCCCCATACCCTCAGGGGACCTCCTCTCCCCCACCTCTGCCCAAGGTCAGGGCGACCCCAATTTGAAAAGGCAGAATACAAGACACCCACAGACAGCGACAGTGAGGAGAGAGTAGACACGGAGAGGCCCGCTGGTCTGGGCCAGGCAGCTCCACAGCCCTCCCACCCCGCGAGCCTCCTCACCAGCCTGGGACACAGGTGGCATCCCCAGTCCTGTTTTATTTTTTATTATGATTATTATTAAAGATTTATTTACTTACTTGAAAGGCAGTTGCAGAGAGAGGGAGAGAGAGAGAGGTCTTCTATCCACTAGTTCATTCCCAAAATGGCCGCAAAGGCCGGAGCTATGCTGATCCGAAGCCAGGAGCCGGGAGCTTCTTCTGGGTCTCCCACGTGGGTGCAGGGGCCCAAGGACTTAGGCCATCCTCCATGGATTTCCCAGGCCACAGCAGAGAGCTGGATGGGAAGTGGAGCAGCCAGGACTCAAACTAGAACCCATATGGGATGCAGGCACCACAGGCGGTAGGCTAACCCACTACACTACAGTGCCACCCCTACACCAACCCCATTTTAAAAATTAGATTTTCTGGCCGGTGCCGCGGCTCACTAGGCTAATCCTCTGCCTTGCGGCGCCGGCACACCGGGTTCTAGTCCTGGTCGGGGCGCCGGATTCTGTCCCGGTTGCTCCTCTTCCAGGCCAGCTCTCTGCTGTGGCCCTGGAGTGCAGTGGAGGATGGCCCAAGTGCTTGGGCCCTGCATCCCATGGGAGACCAGGAGAAGCACCTGGCTCCTGCCATCGGATCAGCGCGGTGCGCCGGCTGCAGCACACCAGTCGCGACGGCCATTGGAGGGTGAACCAATGGCAAAGGAAGACCTTTCTCTCTGTCTCTCTCTCTCACTGTCCACTCTGCCTGTCAAAAAAAATAATAAAAACAAAAAAATTTAAAAATTAGATTTTCCAGGGCCAGCACTGTGTCATAGTGGGTAAAGCCATTGCCTGTAGCACCAGCATCCCGTATGGGTGCCAGTTCAAGTTCTAGATGCTCAAGTTCCAATCCAGCTCTCTGGCCTGGGAAAGCAGTGGAAGACGGCCCAAGTGCTTGGGCCCCTGCACCCGCGTGGGAGACCTGGAAGAAGCTCCTGGCTCCTGGCTTTGGACTGGCACAGCTCTGGCCGTTGCGGCCATCTGGGGAGTGAACCAGCGGATGGAAGAGTGCTCTCTCTCCCTCTCTGTAACTGTGTCTCTCTCTCTCTCTGTAACTCTCTCTCTCTCTCTCTGCAACTCTCTTTCAAGTAAATCAATCTTTCTGGGAAAGCAGCCTGAGACAACTGTAGACAGGCATGCTGCTGTGACAAAGGCCAACGAGGCCCCACAGGCAGCCTCAGGGTGCGCCAGCGGGCCCCTCCTTCAGAAGAGCACACCGTCATCCCGTGACCTGCTGCACCTCAGTCCTCTGTTGCACGGCACGGAGAGGGGGCCGACAGGGATCGGCCTCGGGGGCCCCCAATCCAGGTGCGCTCAGCCCCGAGCTGGCCCCTGCAGGACTGAAACCCAGACACTGCAAAACAGGATGCAGCCGGGGGCCTTCACCACGATGCCAACGCCTGCCCTTAGGCCACCACTTTAAGGGCTTAGGGCAATAACCTACGTTAAACCACGTACCCGATGGCCCACTAAGCAGCCACTGCATGCAGACACTGAGGCCACGCCAACTACCGTAGACACACACACCTGCACGCTCCTCCCACGTCCGGCCCCAGCAACGACAAGACCGGAATTCTTGTAACCAGGACATGGTGCTCTGTAACAGGCAAAGGCAGGCGCCTGGGTGCTCACCTTGTCGTCGGCCTTGATGGACCGCAGCCTCATGGTGAGCTGGAAGCGCAGGAAGTTGTTGGTGCCGATGGACTGCAGCTCCAGCAGCTTGCACAGCGCCACCAGCTGTGGCCGCGTGAGGTTGTCCAGGGTCAGCTCATCCTCAAACAATTTGGAAAAACGCATGATTTCCTCGTTGCTGGGTCTCTCCCCTGTTTCTCGGATCTACAGGAGCGATCATAGGGTCAACCATGGTGCCCCTGGTGAGCGCCCCCAGAATCCCCCCATAGCCTCGGGTCCCACACCTGAAGCCAAGAATCAGAGCAGCACCAGGTTCAGAGGCTCCGGACCCCACCTGCCCCGCATCAGACCCAGGTTGCCCTTCAATACTAGCTGCGGGCACAAGCCCCGGCCCCAACGAAAGCTGCTGTGCGCTGTGTCTGGGCCCCGTCCGGTCAGCGGTGGGAAGCGGGCACCCTGCGGTTGTGGTGTGTCCGGTCAGCGGTGGGAAGCGGGCGGGCACCCTGCGGTGTGGTGTGTCCGGTCAGCGGTGGGAAGCGGGCACCCTGCGGTGTGGTGTGTCCGGTCAGCGGTGGGAAGCGGGCACCCTGCGGTGTGGTGTGTCCGGTCAGCGGTGGGAAGCGGGCACCCTGCGGTGTGGTGTGCCCGGTCAGCGGTGTGAAGCGGGCACCCTGCGGTGTGGTGTGCCCGGTCAGCGGTGGGAAGCGGGCACCTGCGGTGTGGTGTGCCCGGTCAGCGGTGGGAAGCGGGCACCCTGCGGTGTTGTGGTGTGTTCGGTCAGCGGTGGGAAGCGGGCACCCTGCGGTGTGGTGTGGTTCGGTCAGCGGTGGGAAGCGGGCACCCTGCGGTGTGGTGTGCCCGGTCAGCGGTGGGAAGCGGGCACCCTGCGGTGTGGTGTGCCTGGTCAGCGGTGGGAAGCGGGCACCCTGCGGTGTGGTGTGCCTGGTCAGCGGTCGGGAAGCGGGCACCCTGTGGTGTGGTGTGCCCGGTCAGCGGTGGGAAGTGGGCACCTCTGCGCTCTGCACCTCCCACCTGCAAGATGGCAGGGGACCACCAAGTGCAGGCCATGTCAAGCTCCTGGCCGGCTGCCACCTTTCTTGGCCCCCAGGAAGGGGTGGAGCCCCTCAGCTCAGGCCGCATGGACAAGCTGGGCTGGGACGGTCCTCTGTGGAGGACAGGGGAGGGAGCACCCGTCCATCCCCAGGAGGTCAGCCCACGCTGTGGACACCACCAGCTAGCACAGGTCCAGGTGTGTCAGCGGGGCCAGGGGTGCTGCACCCAGTGGGCCGTGAGCTGGTCCTTCTCGGAGACAGCACCCACAGCAGCAGGAAAAGGCTGCTCCCCTGCAGACGCACTGTGCGCCCACCCGCAGCCACGGACAGCGTCTCCACGCTTCCCTAAAGGGCCAGGCGGCAGATGCTCTTGGCTCTGTGCCCGTGCAAATGACTCCCTTTCAGCCGAAAGCCCCACAGACAGCACCTGAAAGACCTCGGGTCTGCCTCTGGCTCCAGAGAGGGGCGCCCTTCTCCCATCCCCAGAGGCCTCTACACCTGCCCAGGCCTCTCCCATCCCCAGGGGGCCCCACACCTGCCCAGGCCTCCTCCCATCCCCAGGGGGCCCCACACCTGCCCAGCCCTCCTCATCCCCGGAGGGCCCCACACCTGCCCAGCCCTCCTCCCATCCCCAGGGGCCCACACCTGCCCAGCCCTCCTCCCATCCCAGGGGGCCCCAACCTACCAGGCCTACCTACAGCCCAGAGGGCCCCACACCTGCCCAGCCCTCCTCCATCCCCCAGAGGGCCCCACACCTGCCCAGCCCTCCTCCCATCCCCAGGGGGCCCCACACCTGCCCAGCTCCTCCAGCTCATCCCCAGGGGCCCCACACCTGCCCAGCCCTCCTCCCATCCGCAGGGGGCCCCACACCCTGCCCAGCCCTCCTCCCATCCCCAGGGGGCCCCACACCTGCCCAGCCCTCCTCATCCCCAGGGGGCCCCACACCTACCCAGCCCTCCTCATCCCCAGAGGGCCCCACACCTGCCCAGGCCTCCTCATGCCCAGAGGGCCCCACACCTGCCCAGCCCTCCCCCCATCCCCAGGGGGCCCCACACCTGCCCAGCGCTCCTCATCCCCAGAGGGCTCCACACCTGCCCAGGCCTCCTCATGCCCAGAGGGCCCCACACCTGCCAGCCCTCCTCCCATCCCCAGGGGGCCCCACACCTGCCCAGCCCTCCTCCCATCCCCAGAGGGCCCCACACCTGCCCAGCCCTCCTCCCATCCCAGGGGGCCCCACACCTGCCCAGCCCTCCTCATCCCCAGGGGGCCCACACCTGCCCAGCCCCTCCTCCCATCCCCAGGGGGCCCCACACCTGCCCAGCCCTCCTCCCATCCCCAGGGGGCCCCACACCTGCCCAGCCCTCCTCCCATCCCCAGAGGGCCCCACACCTGCCCAGCCCTCCTCATCCCCAGGGGGCCCCACACCTGCCCAGCCCTCCTCATCCCCAGAGGGCCCCACACTGCCCAGGCCTCCTCATGCCCAGAGGGCCCCACACCTGCCCAGCCCTCCCCCCCATCCCCAGGGGGCCCCACACCTGCCCAGCGCTCCTCATCCCCAGAGGCCCCCACACCTGCCCAGGCCTCCTCATCCCCAGAGGGCTCCACACCTGCCCAGGCCTCCTCATGCCCAGAGGGCCCCACACCTGCCAGCCCTCTCCCATCCCAGGGGGCCCACACCTGCCCAGCCCTCCTCCCATCCCCAGAGGGCCCCACACCTGCCCAGGCCCCTCATGCCCAGAGGGGCCCCACACCTGCCCAGCCCTCCTCCCATCCCCAGAGAGGCCCCACACCTGCCCAGCCCTCCTCCCATCCCCAGAGGGCCCCACACCTGCCCAGCCTCCTCATCCCCAGAGGGCCCCACACTTGCTCAGGCCTCCTCCTATCCCCAGGGGGCCCCACACCTGCCCAGCCCTCCTCCATCCCCAGAGGGCCCCACACCTGCCCAGGCCTCCTCCCATCCCCAGGGGGCCCCATACCTGCCCAGCCCTCCTCATGCCAGGGGGCCCCACACCTGCCCAGCCCTCCCCCCATCCGCAGGGGGCCCCACACCTGCCCAGCCTCCTCCCATCCCCAGGGGGCCCCACACCTGCCCAGCCCTCCTCCCATCCCCAGAGGGCCCCACACCTGCCCAGGCCTCCTCCCATCCCCAGGGGGCCCCATACCTGCCCAGCCCTCCCTCATCCCCAGGGGGCCCCACACCTGCCCAGCCCTCCTCATCCCCAGAGGGCTCCACACCTGCCCAGCACCCTCAGGCTCCCCTCACGAGGGCGCATCCCGACACACACCGCCCGCGGCAGCACAGCACCTTCTGGAAGAAGGCGGAGAAGTCCTTGGCGGCGCTGCCCTTGGCGCCTTGTTCTTGAGCGCCATCTCCTCGATGGTGTCCTGGAGGAACTTGGCCAGCTCCAGCTTGACCCGCAGCTGCTTCTTCAGCCTCTCCTCCTGTCTATGCGGGCAGAGTGTGCTGCACTCCCGGCCCTCACCACAGGGGGCAGAGCGCCACACTCCCGGCCCTCACCACAGGGGGCAGAGCGCCACACTCCCGGCCCTCACCACAGGGGCAGAGTGCCACACTCCCGGCCCTCACCACAGTGGGCAGAGCGCAGCACTCCTGGCCCTCACCACAGGGGGCAGAGAGCTGCACTCCCGGCCCTCACCACAGGGGGCAGAGCGCTGCACTCCCGGCCCTCACCACAGGGGCAGAGCGCTGCACTCCCGGCCCTCACCACAGGGGCAGAGCGCTGCACTCCACTCCTGGCCCTCACCACAGGGGGCAGAGCGCGGCACTCCTGGCCCTCACCACAGGGGGCAGAGCGCTGCACTCCACTCCTGGCCCTCACCACAGGGGGCAGAGCGCCACACTCCCGGCCCTCACCACAGGGGGCAGAGCGCCGCACTCCCGGCCCTCACCACAGGGGGCAGAGCGCCGCACTCCCGGCCCTCACCACAGGGGGCAGAGCGCTGCACTCCTGGCCAGCCCTCACCACAGGGGACAGAGTGCTGCACTCCTGGCCCGGCCCTCACCACAGGGGGTAGAGCGCCGCACTCCCGGCTCGGCCCTCACCACAGGGCAGCTCAGTCAGCTGGCCCCTCCCCCAGTCACACACACAGGCACGCCACCCAACAATGCGCCCTCCCAGCCAGGCCAGCTTGGTTTAGTGTGCAGGCCGGTGCGGCACAGCAGGTAACACCTGTGACCCTGGCGATCTGTCCCTCTCCGGGCAGACAGCAACGCCCTGGGCCTCGGGACTGAAGCCCACCGCCGCCCCCTGCTGGGCGTCAAGAGCACCCAGGGGCCCTGGCGAGAGCCCCACGTTTACTGACGGCACATGCGGCAGGATTGGCTCTCTGAAAGAGTGCTATCGTTTTTAGAAACGTCTTCCTGATCAGCTGCAGATAAGAGCTAGCGAAGCTGAACCCATGGCCACTGGAGAAGGAAGCTTCTAGAACACTCAGCCCCGAGCAGCACAGCCAAGGCGCACACGGCTGGCCACGACGAGCTCACCTTGATGGACTGCGTCTCAAACGTGGACGGCAACATGTTGGGGAAGAGCTTCACGGCCACGGGCAGCAGGAACTCCATGAAGGGCACCACCACGAAGACGAGGAAGGGGACCAGGCGGAAGAGGTCAGCACAGATGCGGAGGAACTGGAGAGGCGGGCGGGCGTCAGGGGCGGGCCGGGCGAGGGCGGGGGCCTCACACTCCGCCTGCACTGCCCAGAGGCAGACAGGCAGAGACTCACACCAACCCCCCGCCCCCTTTTGAAGATTTTATTTATTTATTTGAAAGGCTGGTTCACTCCCCAGATGGCCATACTGGCCGGTGCTGGGCCAGGCCCAAGCCAGGAGCCAGGAGCTTCTTCCAGGTCTCCCATGAGGGTGCAGGGACCCAAGGACCTGGGCCATCTTCTGCTTCTTTTCTCAGGTGCACTAGCAGGGAGCTGGGCAGGAAGTGGAGCAGCCGGGACTTGAACTTGCACTTGTATGGGATGCCGGTATCAGATGTGACAGCTTTACCTGCTATGCCACAACACCAGCCCCAAATAAATTAAAAAAAAAAAAAAAAAAAAAAAAGGCCGGCACCATGGCTCACTAGGCTAATCCTCCGCCTGCGGCCCCGGCACATGGGGTTCTAGTCCGGGTCGGGGCGCTGGATTCTGTCCCGGTTGCTCCTCTTCCAGGCCAGCTCTCTGCTGTGGCCCAGGAGTGCAGTGGAGGATGGCCCAGGTCCTTGGGCCCTGTACCCGCATGGGAGACCAGGAGGAAGCACCTGGCTCCTGGCTTCGGATCGTGGCGGCCATTGGGGGGTGAACCAATGGAAAAATCTCTCTCTCACTAACTCTGCCTGTAAAAAAAAAAAAAAAAGCAGCAGCACCGGTGTAGCAGCCATCTGGGGAGTGAAGCGGTGGACGGGAGACCTCTCCCACCCCGGGCTAACTCTGACTTCCACACACGTAAATAAGCCCCGAGTCAGGAGCTAGAGACAGACTGGGTCCAGGCTCTCCAACACAGGAGCCGGGAATCCCCCCTGGAGTCGCGACCCTAGGCCACGCACCCATGCTGCCTGCAGTGCCGGCACAGATGGCGGAGGCCCTGTCACATCCCCGCCCAGTCTTAGATGCATCGTCAGCCTGGGCATCAGCTCCAAGCTGTGGGAGACACTGAGTGTTGGGTGTCTCCAAGACTTCCAGCCCGAGTGCCCGGGGAAGGGTGGCACAGTCAAAGGAGATGCCCAGGAGCTTGGTGTAGTGTGCACGCTGGTGTGGCACAGCGGGTAGCACCTGTGACCCTGGCATTCCACATGAGTGCAGGACCAAGTCCCAGCGGCTCCATTTCCGATCCAGCTCCCTGCTGTGGCCTGGGAAAGCAGCAGAGGATGGCCCAAGTGCTTGGGCCCCTGCACCCGCGTGGGAGACCCAGATGAAGCTCCTGGCTTTGGCGTGGCCCAGACTTGGCTGTTGCGGTCATTTGTGGAGTGGACCAGCAGACGGAAGACCTCTGACTCTCTCCCTCCCTCCCTGTAACTCTGCCATTCTGATAAGTAAATCTTTAAAATAACAAAAAGGAAAAGGCACACTCTGAGCAAAAACGGCAGGATGCGGGTGGCAACTGGAGCTCCGGGCAAAGGCCTCAGTGAAGGGCTGCACGGAGCCACGAGACCGGACGTGCTCCCAGGGAGGACACTGCCGGAGCTGCCTGGGCCACAGGACCCTCGTCCAACGTGGCGTCCACTGCTGCCCCTGGTGGAGGTGCCTATCTGAGTCCCAGAGAGACCCTGCTTCCAATCCAGCTTGCTGCTAGTGCCTGGGAAGGCAATGGAGAACGACAACAACTTGGGTTGGGCAGCGCGTCCCGCCACCCACACGGGAGACCAGGGTGGAGTTCTTGGTGCCTGGTCTCTCTGCCTGGCCCAGACTTCACTACTGCTGCCATCTGGGGAGTACATCAGAGATGAGCGCGCGCTCTCTCTCTCTCTCTCCCCTTCTCTCTTGCTGTTGCTCTGCCTTTCAAATAAATAAATAAAACTAAAAAAAAAAAAAAAAAACAGACCAAGCAAACGGTCAGGTAAATGTATCTCAAATAAATAAAAGCAGGTCACACAAAGGGACACACACCAGCCCAGGCCAGGCCTCAAGGCACGGGAGGGAAAGGCACAGCCCTGCACCACAGACCCCGCCCGGTCTCCAGGAGCTCACTGCTCGCGTTCTCCTTTCTTCCCTAGGAGCAGGTGCGGCCGCCCTGGCGTGTCCCCATTACCTGCCTGCGCTCCCGGCGGGTGAGGGTGTGGCCGTTGAGGATGCGCCAGAGCGTGCGCGCGGCGATCTTGGTGTCGATCCAGAGCAGGCGGAAGCCGTGGTAGTAGTGCTTCAGCTCGTCCAGAACCTTCTGCCCGATGGACTTCCTCTGCAGCGCCTGCGCCGGGGGGCTGTACACGGGGCCGCCCTCCTCCAGCTTCTTGTTCTTGTCCTTGAGGGACTTGAGGGACTTCTCCACCACGGAGTCCTCGGCCAGGGCGCGTGAAGAGTGCCAGCCGCGCACCGCAAGGTGCCCTGGTCCCATGACAACCACGCCTGCCGGAGCAGGGGTCCATGGCACTCTGGCCACCAAGCCTGGCGGCTTGAGCCTCCGAGTCCAGTAGCTGAGGTGGTCACCTCGGAAGGAAAGGTGTGCAGGAGTGGCCAGCGCACAGCAGCCAAACGGAACATTCCTGAAGAAGGGAAACAGCGATGAGGAGCCGACACTCATCTCCCCGCTCGGCACCGGACACCAGCGGTGCCACGGCCTGTTACAGCCACACACAGCCACTTCCTTATGCCTGCAGGACTCCCGGGACCCCGAGAGGGAGACGGCGTGTGTGGGACTCCAGTGCAGGGCTGGCCCAGGAGGACCAGAGGCCAGACGGCTGCATGGGAGGAAGATACGGACACAACGGCCAAGCCTTGCCCTCTGAGCGGTCTGCAGGTCCACCCTCCTGGCCGGGGGAGTCTGGGGAAGGGGAGTGTGCACAGGAATGTTCCGTTCAGAGCTCCTCTCCCTCAAGCACAGCTCGTAGGCACAGGCCTACAAGTCAGGGAGGACAGCACCCAGGCAGCCGTACGGGCGCTGGCGGATGGAAGGCAGCTGGGGAAAAAGAAAATTCACAGAACGGAGCCCAGGACCCACCTCCTCCTGCTCGGGCACGGCACAGCCAGCCCGAGCCCGAGCCCAGAGCCCAGAGCCTGTCCACTGCCCCTCATTCACACCCTGCCCCACTCTGACCCGTGGTTCTGCGCCCTGCCAGACACCTGCCATCTGAGAGGTGAGACCCAGCGGCCATCACGCCCGCTCCCTCTCCACGGGACGCAGGCTCTCAGAGGCTGGGCTGGGCCGGTGAAAAGCCTCAGGGATTGAAGACTGCAGCTCAGCGGCCCCGGCCCCCATCTGAGTGCCCGCTCCTGACTCCAGCCCTGGGTCTCTGCCACCCACGTGGGAGGCCTGGACCGCATCCCCAGTTCCCGGCCCAGCACAGGCCAGGCCACCGCAGCCCCGCGGAGTCAAACAGCAGATGGCACCTCGCTCTCCATCTCTCTGCCTCTCAAATCACTCAGTCGGTCAGCAGGTAAATACATAAATGCTTCAAACCCTTCTCTGTCCACAATAATGCCCCAGGGAGCCAACCTGCTGGCAGCCAGAGCAAGCCAGTCCACCGCTAAGCCCCACACAGCTGCCCACCGGTGTCCACACACGGAACAGGCACACGACGAGGGCCCCTGCAGCCCGGACCAAGCCCTGCTTGGAGCCCTCTCTGACCACAGCACTGAACCAGGACACCATTTATAATCCAATGTTGAACCGACTTCCCTGCAGTTGCCTGTATAGGCTCATATTAGAAACTTTTCCTTGTACAAACCCACAGGCCCCACTCGGGAGGACTGCCGTGGAAACCAACACAGCCCAGCTCTTTCTTGCCAGTCGTCACCACGCACCTGGCCTGAGCCCTGGACCGACATCTGGCCGCAGGAACAAATGCCTGCGGGACAGCCCCAGGGAGGCACCCCAGGACCTCCCGCGGGCTGTGCGGAGATGGGCATGACCAGAGGCCCCAGCAGGGAGGACACGCTACCCCCCGTTCTGCAGAGACGATGCCAGCAGGGGGGAGTCCCCCCGGCAACAAGAAGGAAGGAAGAAGGCAGCAGTACCCCTACGACGAGAACCCCAGCCATGGAGGAACTGTACCCAGAGACCCCACCTCGCCCCACGGCGGGGACTGGAGGACGTACAGACGACTAGGTCCCGGGACACACCCAGGCCAGCCCTCGAGGCTGCACGATTCAGAGCCGCGAGCCAGTGAACCCGCCACCACCACCACCCAGGCCACAGCCATGCTGCCAGCAAACCTCACCAGCACTCACACTAGGTAACAGCCTCACTTCGGCTCCGGCTTTCCCGGTGAGGAGGCTTGTCCCTGGCGGGGCTTCAGAACTGCTGCAGCACAGCCTGCCTGCTCACGCCGGGTCCCGGTGCTGCTCCTCTGCCTCTATTTCTATGGTAAAGAGGTTGGCAGTGGGGCCGGCACTTTGGTGCGGCGGGCTAGGCCTCCACCTGTGGTGCCGACATCCCCTATGGGCACCAGTTCAAGTCCCGGCTGCTCCTCTTCCAATCCAGCTCTCTGCTGTGGCCTGGGAAAGCAGTGGAAGATGGCCCGAGTGCTTGGGCCCCTGCACCCACATGGGAGACCCGGAAGAAGCTCCTGGCTCCTGGCTTGAGACTGGTCCAGTTCTGGCCATTGAGGCCATTTGGGGAGTGAACCAGTGGATGAAGACCTCTGTCTCTCTCTGCCTCTGCCTCTCTATAACTCCACCTTTCAAATGAGTAACTAAGTCTTTAAAAAAAATTGAGAACTTGGCCGGCGCCGCGGCTCACTAGGCTAATCCTCCGCCTTGCGGCGCCGGCACACCGGGTTCTAGTCCCGGTCGGGGCACCGATTCTGTCCCGGTTGCCCCTCTTCCAGGCCAGCTCTCTGCTGTGGCCAGGGAGTGCAGTGGAGGATGATGGCCCAAGTGCTTGGGCCCTGCACCCCATGGGAGACCAGGATAAGCACCTGGCTCCTGCTATCGGATCAGCGCGGTGCGCTGGCCGCAGCGCGCCAGCCGCGGCGGCCATTGGAGGGTGAACCAACGGCAAAAAGGAAGACCTTTCTCTCTGTCTCTCTCTCACTGTCCACTCTGCCTGTCAAAAAAATAAAAAATTTAAAAAAAATTAAAAAAAATTGAGAACTTAAGGAAGTTCAGCTTTTATGTTCTAAAACGGATATTAAACACTAAAAAGATGCTCGATGAATCGAATATCCATTCTTAATAAAGACCATTTCATGGGGCAAGCATTTGGTGCTGTGGTTAAAATGCCCACACCTCATATCAGCATCCCTGGGTTCAAATCTCAACTCCCTACTAACACACACCCACGGATGCAGGAGGTGATGAATGGCTCATGTAGCCAGGTCCCTGTCACCCACATGGGACCTACCCAGATGGTGCTCCTGGCTTCAGCCTGCCCCAGGCCTGGCCATCTGGGGAGTGAACCGGCAGATGGAAGATCTCTAACTGATTTTCAAACAAATAAAGAAATCTTAAAAAAAAATTTGTTTTCCCCTGAAACAAGGGGAAAAAGCCTTAACAAGGTGAACAAGTACCACCTGAAAAGACAACATGTTACTTTTAAAGTTCTAAATGGGGGCTGGTGATGTGGCTCAGTGGGTAAAGTTGCTGCCTGCAGTGCTGGCATCCCATATGGGTGCCGGTTCGAGTCCCGGCTGCTCCTCTTCCCATCCAGCTCTCTGCTATGGCCTAGGGAAAGCAGCAGAAAATGGCCCAAGTCCTTGGGTCCCTGCACCCACATGGGAGACCTGGAAGAGGCTCCAGACTCCTGGCTTCAGATCAGCACAGCTCTGGCCGTTAAGGCCATCTAAGGAGTGAACCTGCAGATGAAACCTCTCTCTCTCTGTGTAACTCTTTCAAGTAAATAAATAAATCTTAAAAAAGTTCTAAGTGGTTTGTTGGGTCTAATGATATTTCAGGTATAATTCAAACTGTTTTAGAATTAAAACAGTTCAAAAGTTTAGGGCCGGCACCATGGATCACTTGGCTGATCCTCCACCTGTGGTGCCAGCACCCCAGGTTCTAGTCCCGGTTGGGGCGCCGGATTCTGTCCCGGTTGCTCCTCTTCCAGTCCAGCTCTCTGCTATGGCCCGGGAGGGCAGTGGAGGATGGCCCAAGTGCTTGGGCCCTGCACCCGCATGGGAGACCAGGAGAAGCACCTGGCTCCTGGCTTTGGATCAGCGCAGTGCGCCAGCTGTAGCAGCCATTTGGGGGGTGAACCAATGAAGGGAAGACCTTTTTCTCTGTCTCTCTCTCTCACTGGCTAACTCTGTCAAAAAAAAAAAAAAAAAAAAAAAAGTTTATCTAGGGCCTGGCACTGTGGCTCAGTGGGTAAAGCTGATGTCTGCAGTGCTGGCATCCCATATGGGTGCCGATTTAAATCTCAGCTGCTCCACTTCTGATCCAGCTCTCTGCTGTGGCCTGGGAAAGCAATGGAAGATGGCCCAAGTGCTTGGGACCCTGCACCCGTCTTGGTAAGAAGTTCTTGGCTTCCAATCTGCCCAGCTCTGGCCGTTGTGGCCATCTGGGGACTGAACCAGCAGATGGAAGACCTCTGTCTCTCTCTGCCTCTCTGTAACACTGCCTTTCAAATAAATAATTTTTTTTTTTTTTTTTTTTTTTGGACAGGCAGAGTGGACAGTGAGAGAGAGAGAGAGAGACAGAGAGAAAAGTCTTCCTTTTGCCATTGGTTCACCCTCCAATGGCCGCTGCAACCGGTGCACTGCGGCTGGCACATTGCGCTGATCCAAAGCCAGGAGCCAGGTGCTTTTCCTGGTCTCCCATGCGGGTGCAGGGCCCAAGCACTTGGGCCATCCTCCACTGCACTCCAGGGCCATAGCAGAGAGCTGGCCTGGAAGAAGGGCAACCGAGACAGAATCCAGCACCCCGACCGGGACTAGAATCCGGGGTGCAGGTGCCGCAAGGCGGAGGATTAGCCTATTGAGCCGCGGCGCCGGGCCCAAATGAGTAATTCTTTAAAAAAAAATTTAAATAGAGCGCAGTTCTGGCCGTTGCAATCATCTGGGGAGTGAACCAGAGGATGGAAGACCCCTCTCTCTGTCTCTACCTCTTTCTATAACTTTAAAAAAATAGAAAAATTAAAAATTTTTTTTGACAGGCAGAGTTAAGACAGTGAGAGAGAGAGACAGAGAGAAAGGTCTTCCTTTTTCCGTTAGTTCACCCCCTAAATGGCTGCTACGGCTGGCGCGCTGTGCCGATCCAAAGCCAGGAGCCAAGTTCCTCCTGGTCTCCCATGCGGATGCAGGGCCCAAGCACCTGGGCCATCTTCCACTGCCTCCCCGGGCCACAGCAGAGAGCTGGACTGGAAGAGGAGCAACCGCGACTAGAACCTGGCACCCCGACTGGGACTAGAACCTGGGGTGCCGGTGCCATAGGCAGAGGATTAGCCAAGTGAGCCGTGGCACTGGCCAGAAAAATTAATTTCTAAAAAAAAAAACAGATGTGAACTTTTCATGATTTTTCTGAAGCTGCTTATACATTAATTATTATTATTATTATTATTTTTGACAGGCAGAGTGGACAGTGAGAGAGAGAGACAGAGAGAAAGGTCTTCCGTTGCCGTTGATTTACCCTCCAATGGCCGCCGCGCTGCAGCCAGTGCACTGCGCTGATCCAAAGCCAGGAGCCAGGTGCTTCTCCTGGTCTCCCATGCGGGTGCAGGGCCCAAGCACTTGAGCCATCCTCCACTGCACTCCCGGGCCATAGCAGAGAGCTGGCCTGGAAGAGAACAACCGGGACAGAATCTGGCGCCCCGACTGGGACTAGAACCCGGAGTGCCAGCGCAGCAGGCAGAGGATTAGCCTGTTGAGCCATGGCACCGGCCACATTAATTATTAATTCATCATCATAAAACATCTTTTGGGGCCGGCGCTGTGGCGTAACAGGAAAAGCTGCCACCTGCAGCACAGACATCCCATAT
This sequence comes from Lepus europaeus, assembly GCF_033115175.1. Taxonomy (NCBI): domain Eukaryota; kingdom Metazoa; phylum Chordata; class Mammalia; order Lagomorpha; family Leporidae; genus Lepus; species Lepus europaeus. Next base: position 90,922,672 of record NC_084842.1, on the reverse strand, counting down.
GGGCACCAGTTCTAGTCCTGGCTGTTCCATTTCCGATCCAGCTCTCTGCTATGGCCTGGGGAAGCAGTAGAATTTGGCCCAAGTGCTTGGGCTCCTGCACCCGTGTGGGAGACCTGGAAGAAGCTCCTCGCTCCTGGCTTTGGATCAGCACAGCTCCGGCCACTGCGGCCAACTGGGGAGTGAACCAGCTGATGGAAGACCTCTCTCTCTCTCTGCCTCTCCTTCTCTCTCTGTGTAACTCTAACTTTCAAATAAATAAATCTTTAAAAGTCTTTTCTGACAGGAGTGTGTGACTATCTAAAGCGAACTCTGACTAAAGCCCATCCTAGCTGGGGGGAGCACTGTGGCAGCAGGCGGGGGCTGTGGGGGCGGGCGCAGGCTGGAGAATGTTCCTGGACAGGACCCGGGGTTGGAGACAGGAAACGCGGCCACGCAAGCACCTGGCACTTTGGCCACAGCAGCCCTCCCACATGCTACAGTCACGCAGGCCGGCTGTTCAGCCCAGTGCTTTCCAAAGTCATGAAACTAAAAATAGGCTTAAGCATGATTCTGCTTTAGCGATACCAAGTTCTCACATACAGCTCTTTGGTTTGTTTGCCTTTTGTAAGATTTATTTTACTTACTTGAAAGGCAGAGCCACACAGAGGGAGAGACAGGGAAAGAAACCTTCTATCTGCTGGTTAACTCTATAAATGGCTGCAAGAAGCCAGGAGCCAGAAACTCCATCTAGGTCTCCCACGTGGGTGCAGGGGCCCAAGCCCTCGGGCCATCTTCCACTGCTCTCCCAGGCCATTAGCAGGGAGCCGGGATTTGAACTGAGGCTCTGAGATGGAATAATGGCACTGCAGGTCGCGGCTGAACCACTGCACCGCAATGCCGGCCCTGCCCGTTACTAGTCCGCCGCAGAAGCACCAGCCAGAGGTTTCCAGCTGAGAGCACAACGTTACAATCTTACATGGACAGGAAAGGGGGGGGGGGGGCAGCGCTCAGGGACCGGAGAGAGGGGGCCCGGGGAGGAGGCGGGCCTTTGTGTTCTGCTCAGAGGCAGGGGACGGAGGCTAAGCTGAGGGGTGTGCTGGGCACAGGGGACAGCTGGACTGCAGGTGCCAAGGGCAAGGACCAGGCCCGCCACACCCAAGATGCCTCCAAAGAATCAGACGCAGGACATTCCCCGGGCTGGCCGGCCCTGGGCCAGCTCCTCAGGAGGCTCTGCCATGCGTCTGCAGACACGGCCCCGCAGCGACACGGCCAGGCACACACAGATACTCTGGCTGTGACCACGGACAGCCACCACAAAGAGTGGACAGAGTGGTCAGGCCCCGCGGCGACACGGTCAGGCACACACAGACACTGTGGCTGTGACCAGGGACAGCCACCACAAAGAGTGGACAGTGGTCAAGCCGGATCTCCAACACTGCGAAAGCAGGTCGCCCGAGACCTCGGCTGTGTGTGCTAGAAGTCAGAAATACGGGGCAGGCGCTGGGCACGGAGGTTCAGATGCTGCTCCTGAACCCTCCTCCGACGTCCGACTGCTGGGTTCAAGTCTCAGCTCCGCTCCCAACTCCAGCTTCCTGCGGCAGCGGGTGAAGGCTCAAGTGCTTTGGTCCCTGCCACCCACGAGGAAAACCTAGACGATGTTCCAGGTTCCTGACTTCAGCTTGGCCCAGTCCTGGCTGCTATGGGCATCTGGGGAGTGAACCAGCACGTGGAAGATCTCTCTCTCTCTCTCTCCCTCTCTGCCTTTCAAAAAAAAGATGCTTAAGAAAAATGGTCAAAATAAAATGCATCAAACGCTGACACACTGCTCACTGCGCACTGGGAACACAGGGATTTCTCTCCTAGAGACTCACTAATGTACGAAGCTACAGCTTTCAACACAAAAGCAGCAACGCGGGAGCCGAGCGCACGACACACAGGTGCCGCGCTCTCCGCACGGTTTACTTACACGCGGCTCAGGAGCCCCACGGTGCTGGCACAGCGGAGGCAGGCACGATCCCCCAGGCCACCTGCGACAGAGCGAAGGCACAGTCAGCATCAGTCTCCGGTCCGGTCCTGCACCGTGCAACACCCACATCCCATTCCACACTAGCGTGAGTCCCAGCTGCTCCCTGCTGGGCCTGGGAAAGCAGCAGAGGATGGCCCACGTCCCTGGGCCCCTGCACCCGCGTGGGAGACCAGGACGGAGCTCCCAGCCCTGGCTGGTGCAGGCACGAGAGTGAAGCGACAGACTCTGTTCCTCTACCTTTTAAATAAAACACATCTTTAAGTGAAGTCCGACAGAGCACCACTCTGCTTTTGCAGAACCTGTATGGCCATGTCTCTGGCCGTGTGCCCCACGGAGCAAGGTTTCAGAGCACTGCCAAGGAAGGATTGCCCAACTCAGGAAAGTAGTGTCAGGGTGGCCCCAGGGAGAGACGGGGAGCCTCACACAGCCCTTGGGTCCATGCACCCTGAGTGGGAAGTGGGGCAGGCCGGGCCCCTGGGGCTCCCACACCCCATTTATTTCAGCTGGCTCTGGTGGGCAGCATTCAGGGCGCACACGATCCCGCTGCAGACACAGAGCAAACACGGATCCTGAGGGGCGATGGCTGGTGAGCACTGGAAACACAAATGTTAAGCGCAAACCAAGGCCGGTGCTGTGGCGTAGCAGGTAAAGCTGCCACCTGCAGAGCCGGCATCCCATATGGGCACTGGTTCGAGTCCCAGCTGCTCCACTTCCCATTCGGCTCTCTGCTATGGCCTGGGAAAGCAGAAGATGGCCCAGGTCCTTGGGCCCCTGCAACCCACTTGGGAGACCTAGAAGAGGCTCCTGGCTTCAGATCAGTGCAGCTCCGGCCACTGTGGCCAACTGGGGAGTGAACCAGCGGATGGAGGACCTCTTTCTGCCTCTGCTTCTTTGTAACTCTGCCTTTCAAATAAATAAATACATCTTTAAAAAAAAAAAAAAAAGGAAACGATTTCTTGGATAAGCAAGTGATAAGGGCGCAGCACACTTTTAGGATCCTGGGTGTTTTCAATGCCTTCCCTAAGTCTCTCAATTCCTGTGAACATTTATTCAGACCACTGTGCTCAGTCTCTGTCAGGGGACAAGGCACCATCCCCGGGAGGGGACAGGAGTGGCGGTGAGGACAGCTGAGTGACAGGAGGCAGACCACTTGCTTCTGTGGGGAAAAAGAGTCGCATCACACTTGACACCTGCAACCCAGCTGGGGCAAAAGGCGCCAGGTTCAGCAAGGTCACCTGTTAGCTACAGTCTTACAGCGTCTAGTTACATTTAAGTTAAAGTTAAAAGCACAGGAAGAGAGCTCACCCTTCTAACCCCAGCCGAGGGCAGGCCCCTCTACCCCGGCACAGACCCCCGACCCTGCCTATCTTGGGCACTGAGCCAGCTCCCACTCCCCAAGGATTCAGCTCAGAAATGCACCCCCACCAGGGCCAGTGCTGTGACACAGCGGGTTAAAGCCCACGCCTACAGTGCCGGCATCCTATACGGGCGTTGGTTCTAGTCCCAGCTGCTCCTCTTCCTATCCAGCTCTCTGCTATGGCCTGGGAAAGTAGTGGAAGATGGCCCAGGTCCTTGGGCCCCTGTACCCACGTGGGAGACCCAGAAGAAACTCCTGGCTCCTGGCTTTGGATCGGCGTAGCTCCAGCCATTTGGGGAGTGAACCAGCGGATGAAGACCGCTCTCTCTGTCTCTGCCTCTCTCTGTAACTCTGTCTTTCAAATAAATGAAATAAATCTTAAAAAAAAAAAAAAAAATGTGCACCCCCCCCCCTTCACAGCAGACAGGCTGTGAAACTCCCCATTGCTCCACGGCCTGCTCCCACCTCCGCCCCAGTGACAACGCCCCCCAGTCCCATCAGCTCCCATCCCGAGGACTCCCCAAACTACTCTGAAGGCTCCCATAGACACCTCAGGCTAAGGCCACCCAGAGCGCACGGCCCCACCCCACCCCACCCGCGGTCTGTGGGCCATTGCTTCCTTCTGTTCCGCTTTTCCCAACACTGACTGGGTCCAAGAACTTACTTCACTGTGGACACCACCAGCCATGGCAGACCCGCCCCACGAGACTGCCCCCACTCTGGTTGCTCAGGCCACTTACAAATCTGGGGGGGCCAGGGCCGGTGTTGTGGCACAGCAGGTTAAGCCAGTGCCAGCGATGCCAGCACCCCTTGTGGGCACCAGTTTGAGTCCCGGCTGCTCCACTTCCCATCCAGCTCCCTGCTAACGTGCCTGGGAGAGCAGTGGAGGATGGTCCAAGTGCTTGGGCCCTGCACCCATGTGGGAGACCTGGAAGAAGCTCCTGGCCTTAGCCTGGCCCAGTGCTGACCCTTGCGCCCATCTGGAGAATGAACCAGTAGATGGAAGACCTCTCTCTTCTCTCTCTGTAACTCTGCCTTATCTTAAAATATCTGGGGATTCCCACAACTGCCCTGGTTTTGATAACGGCTGGAGGAACTCTAAGGCTCCGCAGCGTGCCCTGCCCTCCGGAGTGGGCCAGCTGACTGGCCAGCTGCAGGCGCCGGCCCCTGGGCCCACAGAGGCCTGCCGGCTTCGCCAAGAGGCAGGGCTGCACTCCGGGTCCTCTCTCTTCTCTGCCGGCTGGCTGGAGGGCTCAGCCTCTGCGCTCCGCCAGGTCGGCCCCTCCTCCACTACCTCAGGCCCACCTGGTCTCATTTGCCCAGGAATAACGAGACACTCCCACCCAGAAATCCAAAGGGCTCAGGGCCTCTGTGCCGCCAGGGACAAAGACGGAACCCTTGCATCTATCACACACACCCTCTCCTAGCCACCCCACCCCCCTCGCAGCCGCCCTCCGCCTCTGCCCCGACCCAGGGCACGTGACACACGCCCGAGGGCCCCACCCAGGCCCAGCCCGCTCTGGGTTCACACACGCCCCGCTGCCTGGCGGTCAAGGTCGACACACCTGAGTGAGAAGACACTCCGCCTGGGTGGTCCTCCTCCTCCCCGCCTCGGCTGGCAAGGTCGCCGTGGCCCCGACGGCAGCGCAGAGCCGGGTCCCGGCCCAGAAACGGGGCGTCGGGACTGGGCCCCCGCGCGGAACACGCACCTGCCAGCCACAACTCGGGGAAGTCCCGCCAGCATCCCGGCGGGGCGCGGGCTGCCCCCGCTGCAGCACCCCCCAGGAAGGGCAGCTCGGCCCGCGCCCCGGGCGGACCCCGCCGCCGTGCCAGGCCCCCGAGCGCTTCCTCCGCCGCAGGCCGCACCGCGCGGCCGCTAGGTCACCCACGGCACGAGGCCAGGCCGGTCACGGGACACCGCCGGCCCGGCCGCGCCCGACTCCCGGCGCCCCGGCCCGGCCCGCGCGAGCCCCGCAGCTCGCCAGCTTACCCCTCGGGGCGGCGGCGCGCGGCGGCGGCAGGCGGGCAGGCGCCCGGCCGCGACAGCCCCTCAGCAAGATGGACGCCATGCGCCCGGCCGCGGCTGCTGCCTCCTCCTCCTGCTCGGCGGCCGCGGCTCCTCGCCGTGCCGGCGGCGCTGCGGGCCCGGCCCGAGCGGACAGCGGACGGCGGCGGTGGGCCCCGAGCGGCGGCTCTCAGCTCCACGACTCGGCACCGGCAGCGGCCATGCACCGGCGCGGACGTCCGGAGCCGCGGGGCGGGGCCTGCCGGCCGGGCGGCCACTCCCATTGGACCCCTCGGGCGTCCGCGGCCGCCCGGTGAGGGGCGGGCCCGCGCCGCGGCGACTACCGGTCCCGGCGTGCACCGGGCGGCCTGGCCCGCGGACTACAGGTCCCGGCGTGCACCGGGCGGCCTGGCCCGCGGACTACAGGTCCCGGCGTGCAGCGGGGGCCGTCTGCGGCTCCGCGCGCGCCGCCTTCCGGTGCTTGTCACCCCGGGACCCTAGGGGCTGGCTGCGCGCCTTCCGTGTGTGTCCCGCGAACGGCGGCAGCGGCAGGGGCTGATCGCCAAGCTCAGCCAGATCGAGACCCTGCGCCGCAGCGTCATGAACGGCTCCCGGGACGCCTGGGGGCAGGTCCCGGGTCGGGACTGGACGCCTTCCACGGGCAGGGCCGGGGCCGCGCTGGTGTCTGGGCTCCTGGACGGCGTCTGTGCCCCCGCGGTGGGCTCCCTCCCAGGGGCAGCCCGGCCACCTCCGGGGTCCTGCACCGGAGCGCACAGCCGGGCCGCCCCCTCGAGGGGTGCACAGAGCCGGCGGCCGCACCCCGGGCACGGGCCCGGCTCCCACACTAGGCTGGAAGAGCCAAGGCCTCCCAGAGCCGGGCTCGGGGGCTGAGCTGGGCCCGCGGACCGCTCCCGCGCTGGCTTCCGGGAAGACGCGGGGCGGCCCCCGCCCCCGCTCGCCGCCTTTCTTTCCTCAGGCTGGGGTCTCTCCAGCAGCCCCCTCCCGCAGACCCGCCTGCCGGCCTTTGCCCTTCTCGGGCCCTTTGCCTGGGAGGTCTGCCCCTTCTCTCCTGTTCCCTGAAGTCCTGGGCAGGGGTCCGGCCGCTTACGCCCCGTGTGAGTCTGGTGGCACTGCTCTCTCCACAGCTGCCCCTCGGGCGGGAGTAGCGCGTCCGGGTGGTCTCGGTCAGCACCTGTGGCTGGGTGAGGGTGCTTAGCGTTCCTGTGCCCACGCGGACATCGGATGCGGAGTTAACCTAAGTACAGGCAGGCTCCGAACCATAAAGGAAGCAAAGGGGTTGAGGCCTGAGCCAGAGTGGACAGGTGCACGGAGTGGGACAGGACCAGTCTAGAATCTGCAGGGTGCCGGCTGGCTTTGGGGACCTGGGGGTGGGAACCACCACCTCCGTGCAAGAGTTGGCTTGCAGGGCTTGGAAGGAGGCTGGACAGGGACAGAAATCAAGCTCTGCAGACCCCCGCCCTGCCCAGGGTGCCGGGTGTGAAGAATCGCAGCTGCCCTGGGGCTGGCCGGCGTCCAGCCAGGAGCAGCGGAGGGAGCAGGCCCCAGCGCCTGGCCACCCGCAGCCTGAGCAGTGTGAGGTGTTAGAGGGATTCAGTTCTCACCAGTCGGTCACAGTGGCTTTATTGCTTCTCTGATTGCCTTCAGTGTGGCCACTTCATGTTTGTAGAAATGGAAGTCTGGGGGCAGGCCTTGTGGTGCCTGGGATGCCTGGATTCCGTATCGGAGTGCCTGGTCCATGTGCTGGCTGCTTCCCGCTGGTGCGCCTGGGGTGCAGTGGGTAGTGGTCCAGGTGCTTGGGTTCCTGCCACCCGCATGGCAGATCCGGCTGGAGTCCAGGCCTCCTGGCTTTAGCTTGGCCCAGCCTTGGGTGTTGCAGGCATTTGGGAAGTGAACTAGCCGATGGAAGATCTCTCTCTCTCTCTCTCTCTCTCTTTCACCCCTCCCTCCCTCTCTTCTTTCTTAAAGGATAATAAAAATAAATCCGGCATCCTGCAAGCTTGCTGGGGACCCTGAGGCCCGAGTGCAGGGCAGTGGGCTATGTCTGGCCATCGGGAGCTCTTCATCAGCTTCTCACCTCCACTCTGAGAGGAGAAGGGGGGGGCGTCCAGGTGGTTAGGGATTAGGCCGGGGATCAGTGGGAGCTGGAGATCAGGTGGGGAGGGGTCAGGGGTCAGGTAGGGAGGGGTTAGGAGTTAGGGAGGGAGGGGTTAGTGGCCGTGTAGGGAGGGGTTAGGAGTTAGGGAGGGAGGGGGTTAGTGGCCATGTAGGGAAGGGTTAGGAGTTAGGGAGGAGGGGGTTAGTGGCTGTGTAGGGAGGGTCAGGGGTCAGGTGGGGGGGGCCGGGGGTCAGCTGCTGGAGGAGGACTCCTTAAGGCCCTGTCTGCAGAGCCCTAGGCTCTGGGTCTGCCGGGCAGTGTGAGGAAGGAGGGGAGGCAGTGCACATCCAGGTGGTGCGGAAGTGGCTGCAAGGCTCCTCGGGGAATTCGCCCAGGGAAGAGAGGAAGGCGTGGTCACTTGTCTGGGCCAAGGGGAGTTGGAGCCAGCTACCAGAGCAACAAAAGAGGGGTGCCCCCCACAGGGTGTGGACAGCTAGGTGCAGGCCCAGGAGAAACACCTGGGGAACACCTGGCCTCACTGGATTACAGTGGCACTTAAGTCACAATGCAAAAATCCCGTGGCCACAGATGCACGGGACTCCACTTAACTTGTGAGGCAGAGAGAGAGATCGTCCATCCGCTGGTTCACTCCCCGAATGGCCGCAACAGCGGGAGCTGAGCCGATCTGAGGCTAGGAGCCAGGAGCTTCCTCCAGGTCTCCCACAGGGGTGCAGGGGCCCAACTACCTGGGCCATCTTCTGCTTTCCCAGACGCATTAGCAGAGAACTGGGTGGGAAGTGAAGCAGCTGGGACTCGAACTGGCACAATACGGGATGCTGGCACCGCAGAGGGCTGCAAACCTGCTATGCCACAGCGCGGGCACCAGGACTCGGCTCTATTCTTTTTGTTTATATTTGAGGCAGGACTGAGCGGCTTTAGGTACTGGTGTACAGTGCTGCTGGCCTTCCACCTGCGTTCAAGGTTGGTTTGGGTGATCCTGGCATCCTTGGAGGACCAGATCTTACATTTAGTGTAGGCAAATGTATTAGCAAATGGGGTTCTCTTCTCCCATTCAGGGACAGCCTCCCTGACCTGAGGTCAATGAGACTCATTTACATCTTCTAACAAAAAAAGGAAGGGAGGGAGGGAGGGAGGGAGGAAGGAAGGCAGGCAGGCAGGCAGGCTGGCAGGCAGGCTGGGGCCTAGAGCTGTGGCCTAGAGGCACAGGCATCCCATGTGGCTGCCAGTTTGGGTTCGAGTCCTGCTACTCCTCTTCAGATCCAGCTCCCTGCTAATGCACCTTGGAAGGCAGAGAAAGATGGCGCAAGTCCTTGGGCCCCTGCACCCACATGGGAGACCCAGAAGAAGATCCTGGCTCCCGGTTTTGGATCAGCCCAGCTCCGGCTGTTGCAGCCATTTGGGGAGTGAACTTCCAGATGGCAGATCTCACGTGCTTTCTCTTTCTCTCTGTAACTCTGCCTCGCAAACAAATAAATCTTAAAAAAAAAAAAAAAAAAAAAAAAAAAAAAGTCATTTGGTGGTTGACCACACTTAGAAGACTCTCTCTCTCTACCTCTACCTCTCAAATAAACAAGTAAATCTTTAAAAAAGTTAAAGATTGTCTGTTAATCCTTTTTTTTTTTTTTTTTGACAGGCAGAGTGGACAGTGAGAGAGAGAAAGGTCTTCCTTTACCATTGGTTCACCCTCCAATGGCCGCTGCAGTTGGTGCGCTGCGGCCGGCGCACCGTGCTGGTCCGAAGCCAGGAGCCAGGTGCTTCTCCTGGTCTCCCATGTGGGTACAGGGCCCAAGCACTTGGGCCATCCTCCACTGCCTTCCCGGGCCATAGCAGAGAGCTGGCCTGGAAGAGGGGCAACCGGGATAGAATCCGGCGCCCCAACCGGGACTAGAACCCGGTGTGCCGGCACCACAAGGTGGAGGATTAGCCTGTTGAGCCATGGCGCTGGCCTCTCTCCTGAACTCTTGACCAAAAACTTGCTTGTGATAGTCAGTGCTTGCTGTCGTTTGCGCCATGGGCAATCTGGGGCAGTCAGTGTCCACCATCGTCTGGGCCATGGGCAGTCAGTATCCACAGTTGTCTGGGCCATGGGCAGTCAGTGCTCACCATCATCTAGGCCATGGGCAGTCAGTGTCCACTGTCGTCTGAGCCATGGGCAATCTGGGGCAGAGCAGCAGGCGGTCAGGACATGCTGTGTCTAGAGAGTGTTTTGCCGCCCTAAATAGCACTCTGGCCTCGGAATCAGCCCTTAAGGCATCCTGTTCTGGCTGAAAAGCCCATGAGAGCATTTCAGGCATGGAAAGCCAAGACACTGTGGCAAAAAAATGACCTGCATGAAAGATCTCTGTGAGTGAGACCCCAGTGGAAAGAAGGGGCCATCAAAGAAGGAGGTACCTTTCTCTGAAGGGAGGAGAGAACTTCCACTATGATTATGGCCCTATCTAAATAAGGTTGGAGTCTGTGAACTCAAGAGGCTTCCAGAGCCTTGGCAGCTCATGAAAAGAGCCTCAGGAGATCACTGACATCATAAATAAGAGTGCCAATTGTTAAATCAACAACAGGAGTCACTGTGCACTTGCTTCCCATGTAGGACCTCTGTCCTTCATGTGTTGTCCTGTGCAAATTAACGGTAAAGCTAGTGCTCAAACAGTACTTTATACTTTGTGTGTCTGTGGGGTGCAAACTGATGAAATCTTTACTTAGAATAGTGGTCTTCTGTATCTAAAGATAATTAAAAATGAATCTTAATGAAGAATGAGATGGAGAGGGAGTGGGGGTGGGAGGGCCAGTATGGGGGGAAGAACTGCTGTATTCCTAAAGCTGTACCTATGAAACTTACATTTATTAAATAAAAGCTCTCTTAAAAAAGGAAAGAAGAAGAATGTTTTGCCCCAGGACGCCGTTGGGGTCACCGGGTCATGGATCCTGGTATCCGGGCCACACGCCGGGAATGTCCAGAGCTGGGATGAAGCTCGCCCCGGTGGCTGGGCGCCCCAGTGGCTGGGCCCACACTCCCATAGCGACTGCTCCGTGGTAAATCCAGGGGCGTCTCCTACTGAGCCCAGGCAGGACAGTGGGACACTCCCGCCCCCGCCCTCCTTCAGGGGTGTCACTCTGACCTGGCCGGGACAGTGGGACACTCCCGCCCCCCGCCCCCCTTCAGTGCCCTCCCTGCAGAGTCCGACTGGGGCTCTGCCCCTGAGTTCAGCAGGGAGGCCGCACCTGGTGCCCAGGCTGCACACTGTCTCCCAGCGGTGCCGACCGCTTCACCTGCCCTGTTTCTCTGGGGCTCGCAGTTGGGGCTCTCTGCTCCTCAGCTCCCCCGCCTTGCCTGCGGCTGGTCTGGGCTCGCAGTCGGGGCTCTCTGCTCCTCAGCTCCCCCGCCTTGCCTGCGGCTGGTCTGGGACAGGCTTCTGTTGCAGCCGAGGTCTCCGCCCCCTTTGCCTTTGTGTTCCTCCCACCTCTGTGGGAAAGCCGGTGATCTGTGACTTAGCCTGGCATTCAGTCAGCTGTCGGCCTTGGTTTTCTGGAAATGTGAAGTGTTACTATCGGAGGACATCAGGGGGAATTCGAGCATTTTGGCAACTTTTTAAAAAGAGATTTATTTATTGGAAAGCAGAGTTACATAGAGAGAGAAGGAGAGAGAGAGAGAAAAAAAAAATAGAGGGATATCTACCAGCTGCTGGTTCAATCCCCAAAGGGCTGCAAAGACCTGGGCTGGGCCAGGATGAAGCCAGGAGCCTCTTTTGGGTCTCCCACGTGAGTGCAGGGGCCTAGGGATTGAGCCATCTTCCACTGCTTTCCCAGACACATTAGCAGGGAGCTGGGTTGAAAGTGGAGTAGCTGGGACTCGAACCAGCATCCACATGGGATGCCGGCATCGCAGGTGGAGGCTTTACCCGATAAGCCACAGCACTGGCTCCATCTTTGCAACTTTTAAGTGAGTCTAAAATTATTATTATTTTTTTTTTGACAGGCAGAGTGGATAGTGAGAGAGAGAGAGAGACAGAGAGAAAGGTCTTCCTTTTTGCCGCTGGTTCACCCTCCAATGGCCGCTGCAGCCGGCGCATCTCACTGATCCAAAGCCAGGAGCCAGGTGCTTCTCCTGGTCTCCCATGCGGGTGCAGGGCCCAAGCACTTGGGCCATCCTCCACTGCCTTCCCGGGCCATAGCAGAGAGCTGGCCTGGAAGAGAGGCAACCGGGATAGAATCCGGCGCCCCAACCGGGACTAGAACCCAGTGTGCCGGTGCCGCAAGGTGGAGGATTAGCCTGTTAAGCCGCGGCGCCTGCCGTGAGTCTAAAATTATTCCAATAAAATAGTTTTCTTATTTTTGAAGATTTATTTACTTATTTGAAAGGCAGTGACACAGCGGGAGAGACCTTCCATCCACTCGTTCACTCCCCACATGGCTGAACCAGCTGGGTGTGGGCAAAGGCGAAATCAGGAGCCAGGAACTCCACCAGGGTCTCCCGCGTGGGCGGCAGGGACCTAAATGTTTGAGCCATCATGCACTGCTTCTCAGGAGTGTTAGCAGGACGCTGGATTGGAAGTGGAAGAGCCAGGATTTGAGCCAGATACCCCAATATGGGGATGCAGGGGCCCAACGTTTGGTTAATCTGTGCCCTACAACGTTGCCCCAACGGTGCCAGCTCTTGCAGTCCCTGGTCAGGCTCCAACCAGGCTGCCCAAGACAGTCATCAGTCCAGTACAGAAGTGGCCAAAGCGCTTCCCAAAGCCATCCCTGCAGGTATGGCAATCAGGAAGAACTTAATCTTGCTCTCCTGCTCTTTTTGTCATGAGGAAAAAGAACTACTTTTTTTTTGAGATTTATTTATGTATTTGAGAGGCAGAGTTACAGAAAGAGAAAGGCAAGACACAGAGAGAGGTCTTCTGTCCCCTGGTTCGCTCCCCAAATGGCAGCAACCGGGTCATTCGAAGCCAGAAGCTAGGGGATTCTCCTGGGTCTCCCACGTGGGTTCAGGGGCCCAAGCACCAAGTGTCTGGGCCATCTTCTGCTGCCCATTAGCAGGGAGCTGGATCCAAAGAGTATTAGTTGGGACTTGAACCAGCGTCCATATTGGGATTCTGGTGCCGCAGGCAGGGGCTTAACCTCCTACACCACGGCGCCGGCGAAGACGAACTACTTTAGCACAGAACACTCTGCAGCCAAAGCCCCAGGAAGCGGCAGCGCTGGGCACGGGCCCTGCCTCGCTCCACCCTGGGGCCGCCTGTCTACGGGAACGGCGCCCTGGAGGCGGCCATTGCTTCCTTCCTTCGGAGGGACCCAGAGAAGCAAAAAGATCAAACAGCCCGGCGGGGGCCCTGGGTCGTGGGGTGCAGCCCGGGCGGGGCTGCAGCTGCGGCCGCCGGAGCGGGGCGGGGCTCTGAGGTCCCTAACCCGCGAGGCTGGAGGTGGGGCGGCTGTCCTAGGGTTCCTGAGGCCTCTCAACCAGAACATGCGAGCTGGCCTGGCCCTCCCGGCCCCGGGCCCTCGGCCCAGCTCCCGCATTCGCTGAGCACGTGGCTGAGCCAGTGTTCCACAAGGATGCGCCCTGCCGACCCTCCAGGGTGAGGCGGGAGGGCGCCCACACCGGTACCTTTGCCGGCTGAAGCTCCAGGCCCTGCAACCCTACCCTGGTCTCTGTGACTGCGACCTTATTCGGAAATAGGGTTTCGGCAGAGGTAATCAGGTTAAAATCAGGTCAGTGGGGTGGACCCTACCCCCGGAGGACCGCAGAAACAGGCCAAGATGCCCGAGGAAAAGGCTGGGTCGCCTGTGACCACCAGGCCCCTGCCTCTCTCTGGCTCCTGGCCATGGCGGGCAATGCCCGGTGGTCTTTAGCTTGGGTGGCCGAGGGACTTCTCAGCTAGCTGGGCATCAGCTCCGGGTCCGCCTCCCCCACTCCACTGTAGAGGCTGGCTCCCACGGCCCTGGGGCCTCACAGAGATGTCTGCAGGCGACTGCGGTGCCAAGCACCGAAGTGGTTTTCGGCTTGGGTGAGAGCCGAGGCCAGGCCAGGCCTTGGGAAAACAGGCTTCCAGTCTGGAGAGTAGAGGGGTCAGTGCTGGGAACGCGCCATTACCAAGACCTGGGGGCTGGAGGCCCCTCTGCCCTCGGCCTCCCCCTCCTCTCCCCTCCCCTCTCTGGAGGCAGGGGCCACCTGGGGCACAGGAGGAGGGGCAGCTTGAGACTGCGGGTTTCCACTTGGAAGCCCTCTTTATCTGGCCTGGGATGGAGAAAGCCTGGGGTCAGAGTGCACACATCCCCATGGAAACAGCAATGGGCCTGGCCCCTCAGGGACCCCAGCCCTGGTGGGGGATGGGGAGGCCAAGCTGGGGCTCAGGGGCTCCCTTGGCAGCAGCTCTTGCAGGGAGGTCCGGCGAGGTGCTGGACGGTGGATGGGTCCTGTGGGTCTGCGGAGGCGGGGACTGGTCACAGGCAGCTAGGAGATGGGGTTTTCCTTCAGAAAAGCCCAAGAGCCCCGGAGAGACCTGGACAAGGTTCTGCTCGCAGGTGCCTGGGCCAACTTCGCTTCCTGTCTGCAGTGCTGGGGAGGCTGCCTAGCTCAGCACTGCGAAGCTCTGCACCCGCAGTGACCCTTCGGGCATGCAGGGCTGTGCACCCACAGTGACCCTGGGGGCTACGCACCACCTGGGTCCCTGTGCGCTAGCACCCGCACATTTGCCAGGACCCCCCCTGCAGCACCAGCTTCAGGGAGCGGCTTCGGGCGAGCAGGGCTGGGGGTGAGGGTGGATGAGTTCCAGACTCACTGGCCACTGGCCCTGAGGCAGCCCAGCCGAGCTGGGGGGTGGGGCGTCTGCTTTGTGCAGGCAAAGGTCAGCCAGCCTCAAATAATTTTGATTCAAGAAAATCCGGATGCACACTTGCGTGTTCTGAATACGCTCACATGTGGGCTGCACCACTCCAAATGCAGGTATTTCGGGGTGAAAAGTAACCCTGATTTCAGAATTGTGAAGCTGAATGAGAGCTGGCGGTATTCATGGAGTGCCGGGCTGGGCATCTGGATCAGGGTTGCAGCAATGGTTGGGGGCAGGCACACCTTGAGCCACAGTGGCTCAAGCTGCTGCCTGGGGACACCGAGTGCCCGGGTTCGAGTCCCACCTCCCCTTCCGTTTCCTGCGGATGCGCACCCTGGGAGGCAGCAGGCGATGGCTCACGGAGTTGGGTCCTTGCCGCTCTCCTGGGAGGCCTGGACTGAATTCCTGGCTCTTGGTTTTGGCCTGGTCCAGGCCTGACTGTTGCAGGCATTTGGGAAGTGATGAGCACGATATGGGCAATTCTCCGTGGGTTTCTCTCTCAAGTAGGGGTGGGGGGAACGGGCTTGTGCCCGAGATGGATTTGGGCTGGGAGAGGTATCTATTCTCTTTCCCACAGCCGCTGCTCAGCTGGACGCCTCCAGGGAACTCCTGGTGGGCCGAGGTGGGTGCTGGCAGCTTGCCACCACCTGACCCTCCCCAGGGCACCGCAGGGCCTCAGGGGGTGGTGTCTGGATGAGGCATAGGCACTGGGGCCCCACGCGTGCTCTGGGCCCTCCTGGAAGGCAGGGGCAGCTTCGCTCTGTCCTCCTGCCCTCAGCGCTGCCTCCTTCCATTCTGCTGGGTTCTCATGGACCGCGCGTGCTCTCAGGAGCCCTGTTCTCATCCGGTTTGGTCCAGGTGGAGAGCTGAACCCCGAGCACTCCCTAAGGGTCTGGGGGAGGCCCCTCCGTGTTCGGGAGCATGGGTTTGGCCGGGCCCTGGGCCGCAGCACCTGGTCTCCATACCAGGGCACGGCTGGGTGGCTGTGCCAAGTCTCAGGTTTGAACAGCCCAGTGCAGCGCACTCTGTCCCGGCCGTCCAAGGCCTAGCACTCGGGGCCGTGCACTGGACAGCCCGCTGCGAGCCCCGAGCGCCCCAGGCCGTGCTGCCACTTGCCGCGGCGGGGAGGACTCGGTGCCCGCTCCGGCCTCCGTGGAGGGCGGGGGCCCGACGTCCGCTTCTCACGTGGGCCCACGCGCCTCGCGCGTTTCTGGCACTTCGCACTTCCCGCACTCGCAGCCACCTCCGCGCGCCGAAGCAGGCCCAGGTCACCGGCAGCGGCGCGTCGCCGGTCGGTGTCCACTCCCCCGCCCTGCCCCCATCGCCATGCCCGCGGCCCCCGGGGCCTCTGCCGAGTCCAGCTCCGGGGGTCGGCCTGCGCGGAGCCCTGGCGCCTCTGCTGTCCAGCCTCGCGGGCCCGCTCCCCGGCCGGACACTCGGCCGGCGCCTGCCCAGCCAGGCCGCGCCGCGGGCAGCCGGGCCACCACCCTGAGCGCGGCCCCCGAGCAGGGCGCCTCGGCGCCGGCCCCCGCGCGCCCGACGTCAGCGCCCGCGGCCGCGCGCCCACGCGCCCACGCTCCGCGGCGCCGGCTCGCGGAGGCGATTGGGCAGGCGGCCGTGACGTCACTGCGCTCGGCGCCTCCGCGCGGGGTCCGGAGCCCCCGCCGAGCGGCGCGCGCCCGGCGAGTAGCGGGAGCGGGGCGCGCGCCCGGGTCCTCCACGCGCGGCTCGCGGGTCCGCCGCGCGGCCCCCCGCCCGGCCCGCCGCCGGCCCCCGCCGCCCCCGCCGCGCGGCCCCCGCCCGCGCCGCCCCGCGCGGCCCCGCCGCTCCCGCCCGCGCGCGGCCCCGGCGCGGATTTGAAAAGCCCGGTCCGCGGGCCTCGCGAGCGCGGCAGCCAATCAGCGGCGCGCACTTTTCCCGCGGCTTCTGCGAGGCGGCGGCGGCCCCGGCGGCGGCGGCGGCGGGCGGGAGGCGCGGGGGCGGGGTCGGCGCCGCGCGCGGAGAGCCTCGGCCTGGCCGCGCTGCGCCCGCCGCCGCCGCCGCCGCCCCCTCCCCTCCCGCGGCCTCGCCTGCCCACGGCCCGGCCCCCTCCTCAGCCGCCGCGCCGGAGCCGCGCCCCGGAGGATGCGACGCGCCTCAGGTCAGTGGGGCCGCCGGGGCCGGGGCCGGGGCCGGGGCCGGGGCCGGGGCCGGGAGGCCGGGCCCGAGGCGCGCACCGCGGGCGCCCGAGGGCTGAGGGGAGCGGGGCCGGGGCGCCGGGAGGCCTGAGGGGCCGGCGGGGCCGGGGCGCCGGGAGGCCTGAGGCGGGCCGGGGGGTCCGAGGCCCGAGGCCCGGGCAGCTTGCGGGGCGGCGGACCCGGCGGCCGGGCGCGGGGGAGGGGCCGGCGGGCGGCGGCGGCGGCCGCGGCTAACGGGGCGGGCGCGGCCATGTTGGGCCCGGCGGGCCGCGGCTGCACCTGTGCCGTGGCCGGCGGGGCGGCCGCCTTTGTTCCCGCGGCGCCGAGCGGGCCGGGGCGGCCTTTGTGCGGCTCGGACGCCGGCCCGGGCGAGCGCGGCGGGAGGGGCGGGTCGGGACCCCCGGCCCGGGCAGGGGTCGGGCGGAGGGGCGCGCTTTTTGTTTGCAGGCGGTGTCCTGCATGGACACTCGCGGCGGCCGGGCCGTTGGTCAGCGCGGGCGCGCCCCCGGTGGCCGGGCAGCGGCCGGGGCCTTGGCAGGTGGAGGCGCGGGTGGGCCAGGGGTGGGACCGCGCCCGGGGGCAGTCGGCGCGCGCCGCGCCCTCGCCCCCGGCATGCGGACCGGTGGTCCTCGAAGCCGGTCATTGGCTTGGCCCCGCTCACAGGAACGTGGTTTTAAATCTCAGTATTAAAAAACAAAACACGCTGGTCTTGAGTTTTGGTGGAAGACAGTGGGCGGGCGTGCTGTGTGGGACCCCTGCAGCGCCGGGCCCGGGTGCTCCACGGTAGGGTTGAAAACAGCATCGAAACTGATGCTCTTGCGTGGGTAATTGGTGTGTGTGTGCGCGCGCGCGCAGGCCCTGTGAGGAGCGGCCAGTTTGGCCTGGAGCGAGTTCAGGGCTAGCTTAGGAGGTCTTCGGTGCTGCCAGCGTGCTCTGAGGCTTTCAGGACCTCGACTTTTAAATGACTTTTAAATACCACGATCAGCCAGCAGTTCTTACACCTACTTTACAGAGTTGGTGCATATTTTAAATAAGGCCACTGATACAGAAAACGAGCTAGGAGCCACCCAGTTATAAAGTTGAGACTCTGTATTTCCCCAAATGTTTGAAGTGTCCTGGTTATGTATTTAAAGGTGACGAGGAACAGTATTTAGAAAGCACAAGTTAAAGCAGTGTGGAGAAAACGGGTCCTGTTCTTCACGCACTTGATGGGAGTTCTGTTCACCACAGCCGATGCCCGTTCAAGTCTGAACTGCTGACTGAAGTGAGGAGGGCTCGTGCCTCACCATTGCTTTGAGTCATTTCCTTTTCTTTCCTTCCATTTTCTCAGTGGCCAAGCGCCCTTCAGTTTGGAGTTGCTGGTAGAGTGAGGACTTACTGCAGAGCTTCGAGTTTGTCAGACTTTTGTGAAGCGCTCTCATCTGTTCAGTAGAGCAGTCCTGCCCTCCCAACTGTGTTGCCACCAAGTAGGCTGACCTCTGAGTCCAGTGGTGAACATTCCTTTTTAAGAGTGTCAGATGGCCGGCTCCGCGGCTCACTAGGCTAATCCTCCGCCTGCGGCGCCGGCACCCCGGGTTCTAGTCCCAGTTGGGGCGCTGGATTCTGCCTCAGTTGCTCCTCTTCCAGTCCAGCTCTCTGCTGTGGCCCGGGAAGGCAGTGGAGGATGGCCCTGCACTCGCATGGGAGACCAGGAGGAAGCGCCTGGCTCCTGGCTTTGGATCCGTGCAGCGCGCTGGCGTGGCGGCCATTTGTGGGGTGAACCAACAGAAGGAAGGTGTTTCTCTCTGTCTGTCTCTCTCTCACTGTCTAACTCTGCCTGTCAAAAAAAAAAAAAAAAGTGTCAGATAATTAACTTCATGAATTCTGAAAAATGGTGGACAGTTTGTTCTTACACATGCACTCATGTGATATATTCATGTGTAATTTCTAAACATGAAAATTGTGGAAATGGAGCAATACAAGATAAACAGGCTACAGATCTATTATATTTATTTTCATTCAACCGATTTATTACTTTATGAAGAGAGAGATTTTCCATCAGCTGATTCACTTCCCAGATCCCCACAACAGCCAGGGCTGCACCAGGCCCTCACCTGGAGCCTGGATCTCAGTCTAGGCCTCCTGCAAGCGTGACAGGGGCCTAAGTATTGAGCCACAGTCGTTGCCTCCCAGGATACACTTTAGCAGGAAGCTGGAATCCGGAAGCAGAGCTGCGACTCAGCCCTCCGCCCTCCTTTATGGAATGCAGAAGTCCCAAGCAGCATCTTAACCAGCGCCGCCTCTGTGTGGGGTTGTTAAGCTGGGACCTGCTGAACTGTGAGCAAACAAATGAAGTACATCAGAATTGACGGAGTCAGGAATAGAGACCCCGAGGGTTGGTTAGGAGGGTGGGCCAGCCCCCGCTGTATTCAGGTGTTTTCAATGCAAACTAATTAGTTGCTTCCTTTTTTTTTTACTGTTTGAAGAATCAGTGTCAAATATGTAAAAGCAGGTGGAATTAGAACCTAGTAAGAAGTACCAGTAAGAGGGTAGAAAACACTGATCACACGTGTGTTCTATAGGTTGTAAGATTTTCTTTGCTGGGCTGGTGCCGCAGCTCACTAGGCTAATCCTCCGCCTTGCGGCACCGGCACACCGGGTTCTAGTCCCGGTTGGGGCGCCGAATTCTGTCCCGGTTGCTCCTCTTCCAGTCCAGCTCTCTGCTATGGCCCGGGAGTACAGTGGAGGATGGCCCAAGTGCTTGGGCCCTGTACCCGCATGGGAGACCAGGAGGAAGTACCTGGCTCCTGTCTTCGGATCAGTGTGGTGTGTCGGCCGCAGCGGCCGTTGTGAGGTGAACCAACGGAAAAGGAAGACCTTTCTCTTTGTCTCTCTCTCTCTGTCCACTCTGCCTGTCAAAAAAAAAAAAAAAAAAAAAGATTTTCTTTGCCAAGTAATAGCATTTATTAAAGAATATGCTAAAGTGGTGCCGAAGTTAGTAATCCAAGCTTATTTGGTCCAGGCAGATAACCCAAATAAACATTTTATCAGTGGGAACTGAGCCTGGGGCTTTGTCCTCTGTGTAGAGGTGGGGGTGTGAGTCTGTGGAGCTGCTTGCTTACGTCTGTTCTAGAACACACACAACTTTGGTTAAGCGTCTTGAGCCACACTTTCTCTTGCCTCACTGCAGTATTCATGTCTTTCTCATTTCCTTCTCGATTGTTTTGTTTGTTTGAAAGTCAGAGTTACACCTAGAGAAGGCGAGGCAGAGAGACAGAGGTCTTCTGTCCGCTGGTTCTCTCCCCAGGTGGCCGCAGTGGCTAGAACTGCGGGATCCAGAGCCAGGAGCCAGGAGCTTCTTCTGTGTCTCCCACATGGGTGCAGGGCCCAAGGACTGGGCCATCTTCTACTGCTTTCCCAGGCCATAGCAGGGAGCTGGATCGGAAGTGGAGCAGCCAGGGCTCGAAACCAGTGCCCATATGGGATGCCGGCACTGCTGCTACGCCACAGCGCTGGCCCCCATCACTTTTTTTTTTTTTTTTAAATTTATTTATGAGAGAGAGAGATACTGACCGACCAACCTTTCATCTACTGCTTCATTCTCCAAATGCCTGCAACAGCCAAGGCTGGGCCAGGCCAAAGCCAGGAGCCCAGACTCCATCCAGGTCTCTCACATGAGGGTAGGGACCCATGTATGTGGGCCATCTTCTTCTGTCCCAGGTAATAGCAGGAAGCTGGATTGGAAACAGAGTAACCAGGATTGGAACTGGCGCTCTGATACGGGATGTGGCATCCTACACCACAGTGCCTGTCCTTGACTGTGGTGTTCTTGGGTCTTAGTCCCATACATGTGCTATCCTGTCTTGACTTTAGACTTTTGTATGGGTTGTTGGGATGTAGACTGCTGCCTGTCCTTTTCTGTGTACAGTACATGGCCTTTTAATGGCCACATGTGAACTTTCTCTGCTGGGAATGAGTTCTTGGAGGTAGGACTGTTGCTGTCTTGTTCCTTTTGGTGTCTCTTCATGGCAGGCACCCAGGAAGTTGTGAATAAATGGTTGAATGGCATAGGGTAAAGAATCAATTTTAATGCTGGTGTCTTACCTGTTTGCCTCTTTTTCTTTTGTAAGTGATGTTGGAGCAGAAAAGAACCCTCTGGGGAAGAAACTGAATATGGAAAGGAAGGGGTGGGGTTAAGGTCACTGTGCTTTAATTGGGAAGCCAAGACTGCCAGACAGGATGGGTTTTTTTTTGCTGGTCATCATGAACTCAAATATTGAATGACAGCTGTGAAACACTGCAAGCACTGTAGGACAACAAATGCATGGAGCAGACCTGTACCCATCGCCAAGATGCAGGAGTGTTCCTACTGTATGTCCTAGCTGATTTCTCTACTGGGCAAGGTGAAAAGAACATGAAGTGTACAAAATATAGGCGCCAAGAGGTGATTTGGGAGGCTGGCGCTTTGGCATAGTAGGCTAAGCCTCTGCCTGTGATGCCGACATTCCATGTGTGCACCAGTTCTTGAGTCCTGGCTGTTCCACTTCTGATCCAGCTCTCTGCTTATGGCCTGGGAAAGCAGTAGAAGTTGGCCAAAGTGCTTGGGCCCCTAAACGTATGTGGGAGACCTGGAAGAAGCTCCTGGCTCCTTGCTTTGGATCAGCCCAGCTCCAGCTCTTGCAGCCATTTGGGGAGTGAACCAGTGGGTGGAAGACCTTTCTCTCTGTCTCCTCCTCTGTAACTCTCAAAAAAAAAAAAAAAAAAAAAGTGACTTGGAAGCCCTAGAGGATTAGGCTCATATTTAAAATTGTTTTTAATGATTTGTTCATTTCTTTTTAAAGAATGATTGTTTATAAAAAGCTTTTTTGGGGTAAAAAGACATTTGGCTACCCAGAGACTCTTCAGCATTTTGTACTTATCCATAACCTTTTTTTTTTTTTTTTAAACTTTGAAAGGCAGAGTTACAGAGAGGCAGAGAGAGAGAGAGAGAGAGAGAGAGAGGTTTTTCATCTGCTGATTCACTCCCCAGATGGCCACAATGGCTGGAGCTGGGCTGATTGGAAGCCAGGAGCCAGGAGCTTCTTTCAGGTCTCCCACGCAGGTTCAGGGGCCCAAGCACTTGAACCATCTTCTGCTACTTTTCCAGGTCATAGCAGAGAGCTGGATTGCAAATGGAGCAGCCAGGACTAGAACCGGTGCCCATATGGGATGCTAACACTGCAGATGGTGGCCTTACCCACTATACCACAGCACTAGCCACTCCATAGCTTTTGAAGGAGTTAATTGATTTGGTGAAATTTGATTGCTAGGTAAAAAAAAAAAAAAAAAAAAAAATTAGGAAGTGATGCTTGGGACAGGGACCTTGTTTGGGATACCTGCACTCCTTATCCGAGTACCTGCCTTTGAGTCCTGACTACTCCACTTTTATTTATTTATTTGAACATTTTAAAAAAATTTATTTGAAAGATGGAGTTACAGAGAGGCAGAGAGAGAGAGAGAGTGAGCTTCCATCTGCTGGTTCACTCCCCAAATGGCTGCAATAGCCTGAGCTGGGCTGATCCGAAGCTGAAAGCCAGGAACTTCTTCCAGGTTTCCCACGTGGGTGCAGGAGCCCAAGGACTTACACCATCTTCTACTGCTTTCCCAGGCCATAGCAGAGAGAGCTGGATGGGAAGTGGAGCAGCTGGGTCTCAAACCGGTGCCCATATGGGATACCGGCACTGCAGGCAGTGACTTTATCCGCTACGCCACAGTGCTGCCCCCTCCCCCTTTATTATTTATTTTTTAATTTTTTTTTTAAGGATTTATTTATTTGAAAGGCAGAGTTACAGAGAGAAGGAGAGGCAGAGAGGGAGAGAGAGGTCTTCCATCCATTGGTTCACTCCCCCAAATGGCCACAATGGCTGGAGCTGCACCAATCCAAAGCCAGGAGCCAGGAGCTTCTTCCGGGTCTCCCATGTGGATGCAGGGGCCCAAGGGCTTGTGCCATCTTCTACTACTTTCCCAGGCAGCAGCAGAGAGCTGGATCGGAAGTGGAGCAGCTGGGACTTGAACCAGCGCCCATATGGGATGCCAGTGCTTCAGGCCAGGGCATTAACCCACTGTGCCATAGCGCTGCCCCCCCCCCCCTTATTTTTTAAAAATTTTACTTATTTGACAGAATTACAGACAGAGGGAGAGGAAGAAAGAGGTCTTCCATCTGCTGGTTCAGTCCTCAAATGGCTGCAACGGCTGGAGCTGTGCCAATCTGAAACCAGGAGCCAGGAGCTTCCGGGTCTCCCATGTGGGTACAGGGGCCCAAGCACTTGGGCCATCTTCTACTGCTTTCCCAGGCCAGAGCAGAGAGCTGGATGGGAAGTGGAGCAGCTGGGACTGCAACTGGTGGCCATGTGGGATGCTGGCGCTGCAGATGGAAGCTTAGCCCACTGCGCCCCTGCGTCCACTCCCGACGGCGCCGCGTCTCCAGTTTCCTGTTAATGGGCACCGGGTGATGATGCCTGCAGCAGTGGTAGAGGAGACCCAGCTGGATTCTGGGCTCCTGGCTTCAGCCTGGCCCGGCTCCTGCTGTTGCAGGTACTTGAGAAGTAAACCAGAATATGGAAGGTCTATCTTTTTGTGTCTCTGCCTTTCAAATAAAATAAAAATAAAAATTAACATCTAATTAGTTTTGTTTTTGAATCTGCCTTCCTAAAAACAAATGGCAGCTGAGGAGTTTTTAAAGTGTCTTAATTTCTGTACTTAGTGGTTTCCACAGAGTGTACAAGGATAGAAATAGAAATTGCACAGTGTTGGTTGGGCCTAAACACCCCAGTAGAGGGGAGGGTGTTTGGCACCGTGACTAGACACTGCTTGGGATGCCTACGTCCCATATTGCAGTGCCTGGATTTTCGTCCTGGCTGCGATTCCTGCTTTGACTATATGTGCTTTGGGAGGCAGGAGGTGATGGCTCAAGTACTTGGGTCCATGCCATTCACATGGGAGACCTGGACAGAGTTCTGGGCTCGTGGCTTCAACCTGGTCGAGTCCTGGCTGTTGAGCGCGTTTGGGGAGTGAACCACTGGATGCAAGATCTGTCTCTGTCTCCCTGTGTTTAAAAATAAAGAACTCCCAAGAGTGAGACAATCCTAGTGGATATGGAGACCGTGATTTTTCTGTCTAGGAGTCGGAACCTCAATTGTTTTTGAAGATTTGTTTATTTGAAACTGACACAAAGAGACTGGTTCACCCCCAACATGCCTGTAATAGGGTGGGGCCCCATCTGGGTCTTCCCTGTGGGTGGCAGAAACCCAAACACCTGGGCCATCATCTGGTGCATCCTCAGGTGCACTAGCAGGAAGCTGGATCCGAAGCCTGGAACAGCTGGGATTCGAACCAGAACCTCTGATAAGGAATGTTGGTGCCCAAGCAGTGGCATAACCTGCTGTACCATGACACTTGCCCCAGGACCTCAACTTGTAAGTTGACTGGGTTGCCATTGTAAGAGCTAATAATATTTGTTATACTTGGGGCCAGCGCTGTGGCGTAGCGGGTAAAGCTGCTGCCTGCATTGCTGGCATCCCATATGGGCGCCACTTTGAGTCCCGGCTGCTCCACTTCCGATCCAGCTTTCTGCTATGGCCTGGGAAAGCAGTAGAAGATGGCCCAAGTCCTTGGGCCCTGCACCCATGTGAGAAGACCCGGAAGAAGCTCCTGGCTCCTGGCTTTGGATCAGCCCAGCTCTGGCCGTTGCAGCCAATTGGGGAGTGTACCAGCAGATGGAAGACCGACCTCTCTCTGCTTCTCCTTCTCTCTCTGTGTAACTCTGACTTTCAAATAAATAAATTAATTTTTAAAAATTTGTTATACTGTGGGGCTGGCGCCGTGGCTCACTTGGTTAATCCTCCACCTGTGGTGCCGGTATCCCATATGGGCACTGAGTTCTAGTCCTGGTTGCTCCTCTTCCAGTCCAGCTCTCTGCTGTGGCCCGGGAAGGCAGTGGAGGATGGCCCAAGTGCTTGGGCCCCTGCACCTGCATGGGAGACCAGGAACCAGGATTGGCATAGCTCCAGCCGTGGTGGCCATTTGGGGGATGAACCAACTGAAGGAAGACCTTTCTCTCTGTCTCTCTCTCTCACTGTCTAACTCTATCTGTCAAATAAATAAAATATTTGTTATACTGTTAGAGGGTTTATGTATATTAATGATGTTTTTGTGTGTCGATTATTTTCACATGCACTTTTTTTTTTAAGATTATTTGAAAGGCAGAGTTACAGAGTGATAGGGAGAGAGAGAAAGATCTTCCATCTGCTGGTTCACCTCCCAGATGGCCTCAACAGCTGGGGCTGGGCCACGCTGAAGCCAGGAGCCATGTGGGTGGCAGGGGCCCAAACACTTGGGCCATCTTCAGCTGTGTTTCAAGGGAGCTGGGTTGGAAGTGGAACAACTGGGATTTGAACCACGCCCATATGTCATGCTGGCATTGCAGGCCCTGGCTTAACCCACTGCGCCACAGCACTGGCCCCTCATGTGTGTGTTTGCTGCTTTTGTGTGCAGGCAAGCGGCTTAGAATCACACCTCTGACTAGTTTCACTGCCTTCTGTCAGCTGTGTACACTTTGCCTGGTCTTTCTGAAACGCTGGAGTGGTCCTGTGAGTCCCCAGCCTTCAAGTGTCTCATTGCCGTTTGGGGTTCAAGACCAGTCTCTCTCTGGATTTTCTGGCTCTCACCTGTTCCTTCCTTCCTTCCTTCCTTCCTTCCTTCCTTCCTTCCTTCCTTCCTTCCTTCCTTTCTTTCTTTTCTTTTTTCTTTTTTTGACAGAGTGGACAGTGAGAAAGAGAGAGAGAGAAAGGTCTTTCTTCGCCGTTGGTTCACCCTCCAATGGCCGCTGCGGCCGGCGTGCTGTGGCGGGTGCACCACGCTGATCCGAAGACAGGAGCCAGGTGCTTCTCCTGGTCTCCCATGCGGGTGCAGGGCCCAAGCACTTAGGCCATCCTCCACTGTACTCCCGGGCCACAGCAGAGAGCTGGCCTGGAAGAGGGGCAACCGGGACAGAATCCGTCGCCCCGACTGGGACTAGAACCTGGGGTGCCGGCGCCGCAGGCAGAGGATTAGCCTAGTGAGCCACGGTGCCGGCCTCTCACCTGTTTCTTATTTTGGCCTTGCCACATCTTTTCATCCCTCTGTGTCTGCCATGTTTCACCTGGGCCTTTACCTGGTCAGTTGTTACTTTCTCTTGCTCCCCCCACCCCCAGGGATGTGATGTGTATGTGGGCTAGGCTTGCTCTTCCTATTAATTCTCTCAGGTCTCATCTTGGCCCCTAGTGCTGGGGCGCCGTCCTGATTCCTGCCTGGTTGTGGAAGCCCTTAGAGGTAGGTCTTTCGCACTTGATGCTTCCCCTCTCCTTGCTGACTTTCCATGCTCGATGTCTCCCAGCCATTTCCAGCCTGGGGTGCCCTCTTTCAGATGACTGCAAGACTTGATCTTTGCTCTTTTTAAAGATTTGTTTGTTTGTTTGAAAGGCAGAGCGACTGATGAGAGAGAGCTTCCATCTGTTGGGTCTCTTCCTAGATCCCTGTGACAACGGGGCTGGGCCAAGTCAGGCTCCAGCTCTCCTGTGCTAAGCTGTCACCTGCTGCCTCCCTCACACATAGGCAGGAAGCTGGATCAGAAGTGGCGTAGCCGGGACTTGAACCAGACACACTGGAATGCAGGAGTCCCAAGAGCTGGCTTCAGCTGCTGCACCACAATGCCCACCCTTATACTTTTTTTTTTTAAGATTTATTTATTTGAAAAGTAAGAGTTTCAGAGAGAAAAGGAGAGAGAGAGAGAGGTCATCCATCCTCTGGTTCATTCCCCAAATGGCTGCAACAGCTGGGGCTGGGCCAGGCTAAAGCCTGGAGCTCTATTTGGGTCTCCCATCTGGGTGGTGGAGGGCAGATTCTTGGGCCATCTTCCACTGCTTTCCAGGGCACGTGAGCAGCTGAGACTTGGACTGGTGCCCATGTGGGATGCTGGCAGTGGCCTAACCTGCTGTGCCACAATGCCAGCCCCTCCTTGCTCTTCTTGAGGCCTTGGCTCAGACCTCCCCACATCACTGATTTGAACACCTTGCTGCTGTCGGATTCGCCTCAGCTTCTCCACCTCAGCACTCATCTTTCTGGCCTTTTGCATTTGTTCATTTTTTTTAAAAAGATTTATTTATTTGAAAGCCAGAATTACACAGAGAAGGAGAGGCAGAGAGAGAGAGGGAGAGAGGGGTCTTCCATCTGCTCACTCCCCAATTGGCTGAAACGGCCAGAGCCACGCCCATCCGAAGCCAGGAGCCAGGATCCTCCTCCAGGTCTCCCACAGACCTGGCCATCCTCCACTGCTTTCCCAGGCCACAGCAGAGAGCTGGATCGGAAGTGGAGCAGCCCATATGGGATCCCATATGGGATGCCGACACTGCAGGCGGCGGCTTGACCCGCTACGCCACATTACTGGCCCAATCTTTGCATTTTTACTTCTGTGTATTTGAGGGTGGGGACTTCTTGGCTTCAAACACTGTCATATCCCTGGTGCCTAGGGTGGTTCCCGAGTGTCAGGGTTTTAGTGACTATTTGAATGAACAGATCCTCTGTATGATATGGGAGGGCGTAATTTGCCTCAAGGGTGCTATGAATGGACATGTGTGTCCTGAGTGACCCTGCAAGGATGGGGGGCCGTGTGTAGAGGCAGAGGTCAGAGAGGAGGCTCGAGGACCACTATCAGGGCTAGGAAACCATAGCCTTTCCAAAGCACAGGAAGTGGGGACAGGGAAGAGTGGTTGGCTGCAGGAGAGGGAGAGTGGCAGTGATGGGGCAGGGTTACAGCATGAGAGGGGAGCAGGAGAGCAGAGCAGAGGGAGCCCAGTACTGCCCTACCATTCTGCCTGTCAGAGACCATTTTAACATACAGCTGTGTACACATGGAGAAAAGTAGGATGTTACATTTTGTCAGGGCAGTGTACTTGTGTCTTTTTTTAAATAAATATTTATTTGAGAGGCTGAGTTATAGACAGAGGGAGAGACAGTGAGAGAGGTCTTCTATCTGCTGGTTCATTACCCAGATGGCCACAACAGCTGGAGCTAGGCCAGTCTGAAGCCAGGAGCCAGGAGCTTCTTCCAGGTCAGTGTTTGGGCTGTTTTCTGCTGCTTTCCCAGGCCACTAGCAGGGAGCTGGATCGATCGGAAGTGGAGCAGTCAAGACTTGCACCGGTGCCCATATGGGATGCCGGTGCTGCAGGCAGAGGCTTAACCTACTGCGCCACAGTGCCGACTCTGGTTTTTTTTTTTTTTTTTAAGATTTTTATTTATTTGAGAGGTAGAGTTACAGAAAATGAGAGGGAGAGACAGTGAGAAAGTCTTCCTTCCATTGGTTCACTCCCCAGATGGCTGCAACGGCCAGAGCTGCACTGATCTGAAGCCAAGAGCCAGGAGCTTCTTTGGGGTCTCCCATGCGGGTACAGGGGCCCAAGCACTCGGGCCATCTTCCACTGCTTTCCCAGGCCACAGCAGAGAGCTGGATCAGAAGAGGAGCAGCCGGGACTAGAACTGGTGCCCATATGGGATGCTAGCGCCTCAGGCAGAGGATTAACCCTACTACGCCACCGAGCCGTCTCACTATTTTTTAAAACATTATTTTTATTTGCAAAGACAGAACCAGAGGCAGAGGAGGGTCTTGGTTCACTGCCCAGATGCCGGCAGCGTGGAGGCACGTGCGCATTTGAGCCTCCCACGTGCTGTCGTAGGCAGCTGGATAGGAAGCAGAGGCAGCGGTGAGACACCCTCCCAGGCACTCTGGTGGAAGGGATGTGGATGTTGCAAGTGGCGGCTTAACCTGCTGCACAACACTTGCCCAGGGAGTACTTTTTTTAAATGTAAAAAAACCCACTATCACAGCAAAAACCACAAACAACAAAAAACCCTAATAACCAATCAGTGTTCCAGATTCTGATTGTCCCAGATATCAGAAGCAGTGCTGGTGGTGTCTGGCGGTTGGCTGACAGCTGCAGGTGAGCCCTGTGCACTGAGTTCAGCTCCTGTGCCTCCAGGCTCTTGTCACCCACTGCCCTGTCTTTCCTTGTTGTTCATGTGGTGGTTCACATTCTGGTTTCGTTCATGGCAGCCCTGTGGTGGAGGTTAGCGTGTTCTTGCCTCTGTATTTCCTGCAGATTGATGGCTAAAATGGAAGTTTGATCAGGTTCAGGCTCACTGACTTTGGCAAGGCTATTTTGTGGGTTTTTCAGAGATGATCTTTGGTCTCCTCGCAGGTCTGTAATTCCATGGGACTAAGAACGTGGGTTTTGGCTCATCAGTGGTATAGATCTGTTACTGAATCATTTGTTCCATGGATGAGAAAACAGGAGGAAGCATTTTGCACAGTGGTAGAGGTGCTGGGACGCCCTCAGCTCGTGTGGGGGTGCCAGAGTCCCAGCCCTGTCTGCTCAGCCTGGGAGGGGCAGGGAATGGCTCAAGCCCTCGGAGACCGGGATGGAGTTTTGGGCTGTGGCAGGCATTTGGGTAGTGAATCAGTGGATGGAAGATCTCTTTCTCCTGCTGCTGTTCTGCCTTTAAAATAAATTAGAAATTGAATAAATGGTAGAGAAGTGTCCCTGCCTTTTAGAGCTGCGCACAGACATCTGATGAGGTGGTGAGCTGCGCTGTGGAAGGGAGGAGGGAGGGAGAGGGTGAGCATGTGGCTAGAACAGGACTGGCCTGTGTTGGTGGGGGAGGGTTTCCACTGTTCTGTCATATTTCTGTGTTTTTAGAATTCCCCATAACAAAAAGCAGACTTTGAAGGAAACACCTAGGTGTCTTCAGCAGGGAGGGTGTTCTGACAGGTGTCGGGAAAGCCTTTGGGCAGGATGGTTGCTGATGCAGGGTAGCAGGAGGAGGCTTGGCTCTGTGGGGGAAGGGCCTGCGCAAAGGCCCTGTGATGGAGCAGAAGGAAACTTGGGGGAGGGGAGCCAGGCAAGTTCTTTCAGGCTCTGTCAAGTTTTTAAAACAATTATTTGTTTATTGAGAGAGACAGAGATCTCCCATGCACTGGTTCACTCCCCACATGGCTACAATAGCTAGGGGCAGGCCAGGCTGAAGCTGAGAGCCAGGGACTGAGTCCTGGTCTCCCATGTGGGTGGCAGGGACCCAGCTGTTTGAGCCAGCACCTGCTTCCTCCCAAGGTGTGCAGTAGCAGGAAGCTGGAGTTGGGAGTGGAGCCAGAACTCGAGCTGGCTGCTCTGAAACGGACTGCAGTCATCATCCCAAGCAGTGTCAGCCATTAGGCCAAATGCTTGGGCCTGTTAAGTATCCTTAACCTAGGGGCAGTGGGAGGCCCTTGAGGGGTTAAGTGAGGGTAGGGCCAGGACGCGGAGTTTACTCGGGAAAGCCTGTTCCTCAGGGTCTGGTGTGGATGGCGTTGGTCCAGTTTGGTGGAAACTCGAAGAGCCATGTGCTCTGCTTTTGCTTGTTTCTCATTGTTGGAAACAAATGGAAGTGTGCCAGAAAGAAACTTCTGGGTTGAGCCAAGTAGCACCTGGTTTGGGGCTTGTTACTGCACCATAACCTAGTCCAGTGGTTTGGAAGCCTGGTCCTCAGTCACTGGAAATTGTTAGAAATGCAGATTCCCAGGTCCCCCAGACTGACTGTGACTCTGACACGTTCCAGTCTCCTGATGCATAAGCCGGTTAGGAGACTGGTGAGTCCTGGTCAAGTCGTGGTGATTGGCTGGCATTGGGCTTGGGGATGTGAGAAGTGGACCGGCTTAGCTAGCAAGGATTCTTTGTAAATTGGTAAGTCACATTAGTGCTGAGACCTAAGCTTTTGTCTAATGGAACCGGCCTCCCTGTGCTGATGGTCTTTCTGTAAGCATTTATGTTTGCTTCAGCTTTGGAGTTCAGAACAAAGAGAAAGCCCTTTAAGAAACAGAAAAATGTCACCCGCCAGCTTTGCTCTCAAGTCAGTTTCTTAGTGAAGCCTTCACTGAACCCTGTACCTGCTCTCCTGATTCCTTTGCTCCTTATTGTTTCCACAGCAAGGATCCTCACGTGGGATCCGCAGCTCTGCCTCCTGGCCTGAGCACTGGGGCCCAGGTGAGAGAGCACACTGAGAACAGGTGGTGGGAACTCAGAACCCCCAGGGCTAGTCTGGGTACGGCCCAGTGCTGGGATGAGGCTCCTGCAGCTCTTCTTCCTGATGTCCCTTGCTCCTCTGATGTTCAGATTATTCGTGTAGCAGCCTAGGATGGATGCAGGCTTGCCTTGGCATGAGAGTGTAGAGAAGCTTGTCTGACTTCAGGCAACTTGCTCTTCCTTGGTGGGAGAGAAAAAATGACATTTTTTAAAAACAAGATTTATTTATTTATTTGAAAGAGTTACAGAGAGAGAAGGAGGGAGGGAGGGAGGTCTTCCAGCCGCTGGTTCACTCCCCAAATGGCCACAATAGCCAGAGCTGTGCCGATCCGAAGCCAGGAGTCAGGAGTTTCTTCTTGGTCTCCCACGTGGGTGCAGGGGCCCAAGGTCTTGGGCCATCTTCTACCACTTTCCCAGGCCATAGCAGAAAGCTGGATGGGAAGTGGAGCAGCTGGGACTTGAACCGGCGCCCATATGGGATGCTGTTGCTGCAGATGGTGGCTTTACCTGCTACGCCACAGCGTCGACCCCAAAATGACTTTTTTTTTTTTTTTTTTTTTGGACAGGCAGAGTGGATAGTGAGAGAGAGAGAGACAGAGAGAAAGGTCTTCCTTTTTGCCGTTGGTTCACCCTCCAATGGCCACTGCGGCCGGCGCATCGTGCTGATCCAAAGCCAGGAGCCAGGTGCTTCTCCTGGTCTCCCTTGTGGGTGCAGGGCCCAAGGACTTGGGCCATCCTCCACTGCCTTCCTGGGCCATAGCAGAGAGCTGGCCTGGAAGAGGGGCAACCAGGATAGAATCCGGCGCCCCAACCGGGACTAGAACCTGGTGTGTCAGCGCCGCAAGGCGGAGGATTAGCCTGTTGAGCCACGGCGCCGGCCCCCAAAATGACATTTTAATAGAAGCAGCACTACCCAAAATGAAAGCCTACAAATGGAGGTCACGGAGAAAGTTGCATGTGGAAAAGTTAGGTTTTTCTCATTTGTTCTTTGCCTAAAATAAATTGTGTACAGTTTATTGGATTCTTTTGAGTTCTAAAATCTGTAAAATAAACTTTGTAAAAAGTTATTTTTTTTAAAGATATATTTATTTATTTGAAAGAGATACACAGAGAGAGAGAGAGAGAGAGAGGTCTTCCATCCGATGGTTCACTCCCCAAATGGCTGCAACGGCCGGAGCTGAGCCGATCCGGAGCCAGGAGCTTCTTCTGGGTCTCCCACGTGGGTGTAGGGGCCCAAGGACTTGGGCCATCTTCTACTGCTTTCCTAGGCCATAGCAGAGAGCTGGATTGGAAGTGGAGCAGCCGGGACTTGCATCAGCGCCCATAAGGGATGCCGGTGCCTCAGGCCAGGGCGTTAACCCTCTGCGCCACAGCACCAGCCCCTAAAAAGTTATTTTATTTGAAAGTTACAGAGAGAGGTAGAGACACACAGAGATAGGTCTTTCATCAGCTGGTTCGCTCCCCAAATGGCTGCAAGGGCCGGAGCTGAGCTGAAGCCAGGAGGCAGGAGCCAGGAGCTTCTTCGGGGCCTCCCACGTGGGTGCAGAGGCCTAAGCACTTGGGTCATCCTCCACAGTTTTCCCAGATGCACTAGCAGGGAGCTAGATCGGAAATGGAGCAGCTGGGACTTGCGCTGGCGCCCATATGGGACGCTGGTGCTGCAGACGGTGGTTTTACCTGCTGTGCCGCAGCCCTGGCCCTAATTGTGATTCTTGTTTGTCAAGGGTCTGCCTTGGGAGACGGGACTGGTCTGCATTTCCCAGATACCAGGACGCTCTTGGCTGCACTAGGAATCTCAGTAGTGGCTGGATCAGTAAACGGCAGAAGTCAGGTTGGTCCAGTAGCTCACGTGAGCCCTGTGGATCGGTGGAGTGTAGTTTAGGGCTGTCTGCTGGTTCAGAAGAAATAGTAACAACCAATTACGAATCATTACCTTCTCTGTTTCCCTTGGAGTGGGGACTCCTTATTTTTGTAAGACAATAAACTTGAGGTAAAGGAAATTTTGCTTATCACAAGTGAAACTGTGTGTGTGTGTGTGTGTGTGTGTAAGGTTTTAATCAGTTACTTTAAAAATTATTCTTTATGGCTGGCACCGCGGCTCACTAGGCTGATCCTCCGCCTAGCGGCGCCGGCACACCAGGTTCTAGTCCCGGTTGGGGTGCCGGATTCTGTCCCGGTTGCCCCTCTTCCAGGCCAGCTCTCTGCTGTGGCCGGGAGTGCAGTGGAGGATGGCCCAAGTGCTTGGGCCCTGCACCCCATGGGAGACCAGGATAAGCACCTGGCTCCTGCCATCGGATCAGCGCGGTGCGCCGGCTGCAGCGCGCCGGCCGCGGCGGCCATTGGAGGGTGAACCAACGGCAAGGGAAGACCTTCCTCTCTCTCTCTCTCTCTCTCTCTCACTCTCACTCTCACTCTCACTGTCCACTCTGCCTGTCAAAAAAAAAAGAAAGTTTAAAAAAATATTATTCTTTAATTTGAGAGAAACATGGAAAGAGCCGCATTGCTGGTTCACCCCACCTGCCTCTGGTGGAGTCCCAGGTGGCCCCTTGGGACGGAGTGTGAGCTGGAACATGGAGGTGCACGTGGAGATCTGAGCAGGGCCTCTGGCCCCTAGCCTGGCCCTGTTCTTGGCTGTGCTGTGCTACCGGGCAGTCTGTGTCTAGTCTCTGCTGTTGCCCAACCATTTCTGAGCTGGTTCCTGAGGCCTGTGGTGACCCTGGCATTTCCTAGCCGCTCTCCTCTCTAGCTGGGAGTTTCCAGTACAGGAGTGATGGCAGGAAATGATGTAGCAGAAACTGGGTTGTGAGTTCCAGCCTTAGAGTTTATGTAAATTTTATTCTCAAGGATGTGCGTTTCCTTCCTTCCTTTTTTTTTTTTTTTTTAAATTTATTTATTGGGGTAGCAGGTAAAATTGCCCCGGTACCCTATATGGGCTCCAAATTGAGTCCTGACTGCTCCACTTCTGATCCAGCTCCCTGCTAATGCGCCTGGGAAAACAACAGAGGATGGACCAAGTCCTTGGGCCCCTGCACCCACATGGGAGATCTGGAAGAAACTGCTGTCTCCTGGGTTCAGCCTAGCAGAACCCTCACCATTGAGGCCACTTGGGGAATGAACCCGCTGATGGGAGATCTCTGTCTCCCTCCTTCTGCAGCTCTGCCTTTCAAATACATAAATAAGACAGAGAAAGAGATAGTGGTTCACTTCCCAAATGGCGGCAACAGCTGGGGCTGGGCTGACCTGAAGCCAGGAGCCAGGAACCAGTAGCTTATTCAGGTCTCCAGCGTGGGGCAGGGTCCTAAGCATTGGGTCATCCTCACTGCTTTCCCAGGCACGTGAGGGAGCTGGACTGGAAGCTGAGCAGCTGGGACATGAACTGGTGCTCCAGCATGGGATACCAGCATTGCAGGTGGCGGCGTAAGCTGCTGGATCACACTGCTGGCACCCAGACTTACGTATTAAATGTTATCAGTGGAAGATAATGAGGGGTAGTTTCCTTCCTTCCTTCCCTCCTTCCCTCTTTATTTATTTGAAAGACAGAGTTACCGGGCTGGCACTGTGGCGCAGTGGGTTAACGCCCTGGCCTGAAGCGCCGGCATCGCATATGGGCGCCGGTTCTGGTCTCGGCTGCTCCGTTTCTGATCTAACTCTATGCTGTGGCCTGGGAATGCAGTGGAAGATGGCCCAAGTTTTTGGGTCCCTGTACCCACTAGGGAGACACGGAGGAAGCTCCTGGCTCCTGGCTGTGGATTGGTGCAGCTCCGGCTGTTGCGGCCATTTGGGGAGTGAACCAATGGGTGGAAGACCTCTCTGTCTCTACCTCTCTCTGTAACTCTGTCTTTCAAATAAATAAAATCAATCTTAAAAAAAAAGAAAAAATGTTAGAGAGGTAGATCCAGAGAGAGAGAGGTCTTCCATTCCGCTGGTTCACTCCCCCAATGACTGCAACTGCCAGAGCTGAGCTGATCCAAAGCCAGGAGTCAGGAGCTTCTTCAGGGTCTCTCATGTGGGTGCAGGGGCCCAAGGACTTGGGTCATCTTCTTCTGCTTTCCCAGGCCATAGCAGAGAGCTCAATTGGAAGAGGAGCAGCCAGGACTTGAACTGGCGCCCATATTGGAAGCTGGCGCTGCAGGCTGGGACTTTAATCCACTGCACCAGAGGGCCGGCCCCATTTTTTTTTTTTTTTTTAAGATTTATTTATTTATCCCATATGGGATGCTGGCACTGCAGGTGGTGGCTTAATCTGCTGTGCCACAGAGCCAGCCCCAGAGGGTTAGTTTTCTTAACCCTTTGCCTCACACTTTCCTATTTCTTCCCAATAGTCTGAATATTAGGGATGGAGTTTTGCTTATCTATTTCATAACTTTGTGGCTGAAAACACTACATTTATTTGTTTCCACTTTGACAAGCTTTTTAAAAAATATTTATGTATTTATTTGAAAGTCAAGAGTTACAGAGGAGAGCCAGAGGTGGGGTGTGGGTAGATCTTCTATTTGCTGGTTAACTCCCCAAATGGCCACAGCCACTGGGGCTGGCCCAAGTGGAGCCCAGGGGCTTCTTCCAGGTCTCTCATGTGGGTACAGGGGCCCAAGGACTTGGGCCGTCTTCTGTTGTTTTCCCAGGCACATTAGCAGGGAGCTGGATTGTAAATGGAGTAGCCAGGACTCCACTGGTGCCCATGTGGGATGCCAACACTACAGGTGGAGGCTTAACCTGTGCCACAGTGCCAGTCCCCACTTTGGCAGTTTGGACTTTGTTAGCCAGTTGTAGCTTCTCCTTTTGCTCTCTCTGGGGTCAGCTTGTGTTGTACACATAGCTGACTTGTTGGTGCTGGCTGTAGGTAGGATCTTGGCAGGGTCTGTTGGCCATGGGCCTTATGACCTCCAACACGGGTCTCTGTGAGATTACTTGGGCTTCCTTGCAGCAGGGTGGCGGGGTCCGTAAGGAAGGAGGTAACACCATGTCAGTTTGCCATATTCTGTTGGTGAAAGCCGTGGAGTTATAGGATACTCAAGGGAGGGGAGAAACAGACTTCATTTCTTAGTGAGGTGAGTGACGGTCATTTGGGCGTCTTTAATCTACTATACTTTATGGTGATATTGGTTTAAATGAATGTTTACAAATTGTTATATTGTTAGGCTAAAACCATACACTGTGATGGGTAATACTTTCTTGCATGATTTTTTGTTTTCCTAGTGGTAATGATTTTTTGCTTGTTTAGTTCTCCATTTCCAGTGCAGCCCAAGGATTTCCAGTTGTGTAAAAGACCTTTGGGAATGGTCGTCTGCATGAGCTCTGTTAGTTGTGTTTTTCTCTGTGAGGACCTCTTTCCTGAGCGCTGTCGGCTTGCTCTGGGCTGCACTCTTCCGCAGCCGGCAGCATGACCGCTGCTTGCTTTGTGAGCTGGTTCATCTGTTTCTCAGATCCGTGGCTTCGGTTTCCTTCATTTGGAGGATGTATCTTCTGGTAGTTACGTTAACGTGTGGGACGCAACACTTCTTGAGATCTTTTCCTTTTTAAAAAAAATTTTTTTTTTTTTTTTTTGACAGGCAGAGTTAGACAGAGAGAGACACACACAGAGAGAAAGGTCTTCCTTCCGTTGGTTCACCCCTCAATGGTTGCTACGGCCAGCGCGCTGCGCCGATCCAAAGCCAGGAGCCAGGTGCTTCCTCCTGGTCTCCCATGCGGGTGCAGGGCCCAAGCACTTGGGCCATCCTCCACTGCCTTCCCGGGCCACAGCAGAGAGCTGGACTGGAAGAGGAGCAACAGGGACAGAATCCGGTGCCCTGACTGGGGCTAGAACCCGGGGTGCTGGCGTCACAGGCTGAGGATTAGCCAAGTGAGCTGCAGCGCTGGCCTATCTTTTGCTTTTTTTTATTCTCTTTTTTTTTTTATTGAAAGAGAGAGAGAGAGAGATCTTCCAGCCTCTAATTTATTCCCCAGATGACCATAACGGTCAGGGCTGGGCCAGGCTGAAGCCAGGAACTTCTTTCAGATCTCCCATGAGGATGCAGGGGCCCAAACACTTGGGCCATCTTCTACTGCTTTCCCAGGCCATAGCAGAGAGCTGGATCGGGAGTGGAGCAGCCGGGACACGAACCAGCACCCGATGGGATGCCAGCGCTGCAGGAGGCCGCTTAACCTGCTGTGTCACGGTGCTGGCCCTAGCTGCGTCATCTTTACATTCCATCCAGCAGTGTACAAGGAGTCCAGGGATATATTACTATGTAGGGTAAAATAGAAAAAAGTGATTGGGATCACAGAATATGTCAGTTGACTTGTCATTTTCGGTTTATGGTTGGAGCCAAGGGTGGGAGAAGTGGCACAGCGCTGAGCCTGATCTGTACCTGGTTTCTTCAGAAAGAAGCTGTAGGACTGTGACTGTGAGTAAATCCTAAATTTATAGATGAACCCTATTGGAGAATTTTTGGGTAACACAGTGGTCAAAGCCCTTGGAACCTGTTCTGTAGCAGTCGATGCTCATTCTGTTATTCCTTACCTAGAGTCCTTTTTTAAAAAAAGATTTATTTATGTGAAAGTCAGGTCTTCCATCTGCTGGTTCACTCCCCAAGTGGCCTCAGTGGCCAGGGCTCTGCCAGGCCAGAGCCAGGAGCTTCTTCCAGGTTTCCCACATGGGTGCTGGGACCCAAGCACTTGGGTCATTTTCCACTGCTTTCCCAGGCACATTAGTAGGGAGCTGAATCAGGAAGTGGAGCTGCTGGGACTTGAACCTGTGCCCACATGGGATGCCAGGTCCTCAGAGGGTGGCTTTCCCTGCTACACCACAGCGCCAGCCCCTAGAATTATTTTTTACAAGAACAAAGGTTCTGCCGTCATTCAGTGATGGCCAGACCAAAACACATTTCTGGTAGATTAGTGTGAAATGCGAGAAAATGACAAAATTTTTAAGTGTTGTAAATCATATTTGCAAACATGGGTTTTCCACTGAAGTCTCTTCCATGGAGGAATGGTGTGGAGCTTGGTCCCCTCGTGGCCTGGCTGTGGTCACTGTCCTGCAGGCCTTCCTGCTGTCCCAGCGCTGAGAGCTCCTCACCATAACTGTGCTTGGTGAGCTCCACAGAGCACTGGGAGCGGGCGGTAGCTGACGCCCAAGCCAGTGAGGAGAGCTGGGCAGTGAGGCCCACACGGTAAAGCCAGTGGAAATGTGCTTTGGGACCCTCCAGCCTCAGTCCAGGAAGGGACCACTTCTCTGTCTTCCTCCTCCCTTCTCCCTCCAACCCTCCACCTCATTTTTCTCTATTCCTGACATAATCTGTGTTTCTTAATTTCTATCTCCCTTCTAGAATATAAGCTACATAAAATAAGAGCATTTTGTTGATTGCTGCATTTCTTTCTTTATTAAAAGATTTATTTATTTGAAAGGCAGAGTTACAGAGAGGTAGAGAGAGAGAGGAGAGAGGTCTTCCATCCTCTGGATCAGTCCCCAAATGGCCACAATGGCCGGAGCCTGAGCCATTCCGAAGCCAGGAGCTGCTTCTGGGTCTCCCATGCGGGTGCAGGGGCCCAAGCACTTGGGCCATCTTCCACTGCTTTCCCAGGCCACAGCAGAGAGCTGGATGGGAAGTGGATCAGCCGGGACTTGAACCACTGCCCATACCGGATGCTGGCTCGCAAGACGGTGGCTTTGCCTTCTAACGCCACAGCGCCGGCCCTGACTGCTGGATTTCTGAATGCTGGAATGGAGCCTGCCACTCAGTGATTGCGTTGACCCTTCAGTCCCCTTTCTCTTCTGTTCCATGTTGTCCCGTGGGAACTGCTTGTCCTCCCCAGCTAGACTTTGTCAGGTCATACTACATGTATTTTGTGAAATGTAAATAGTTATATAATTCCTAAGTACTTAATGAACTTATTTTTGGAAATTTTATTTAATTGATTTATTTGAAAGGCAGAGAGGCAGAGAGATCTTCATGTCTGCAACACCAGGGATTGGACAGAAAGAAACTAGGTACTAAGAACTCAATTTGGGTCTCACGTGGGTGTGGCCAGAAGGGCCATCACCTGATGCCTCCCAGAGTGTGCGTTAGCAGGAAGTCAGAATTGGAAGTGAAGCCAAGACTCAAACACATGCACTCTGATATGACAGGTGGGTGTCTCAGGGAGTGTCTTTAACTGCTGCTCCAAATGCCTGTCCTAGCGCTTACCTTAGAAACCAGTGATGGCTGAATAAAAGATGGCAGTAACTGAATATAACATGACAAGCGGGTTACAGCCCTGGCCTGCAGTGCTGGCATCCCATGTGGGCGCCAGTTCTAGTCTCGGCTGCTCCTCTTCTGATCCAGCTCTCTGCTATGGCCTGGGACAGCAGTAGAAGATGGCCCAAGTCCTTGGGCCCTGCACCCATGTGGGAGACCCCGAAGAAGCTCCTGACTCTGGCTTCGGATCAGCACAGCTCTGGCCGTTGCAGCCATCAGGGGAGTGAACCAGAGGATGGAAGACCTCTTCCTGTCTCTACCTCTCTCTGTAACTCTATCTTTCAAATAAATAAATAAAATAAATCTTAAAAAAAAAAAAAAAACAACTGTGATATGAGGTGTAACTCTTCCCACTTCCATTACTGCTCTCCTTAGAAAACCACTGATGACTCTTTTTTTTTTAAATGGCACGATATTTTTTTTTTCCCCCTAAGATTTATTTATTTATTTGAAAGAGTTACAGAGAGAGAGGAAGGGAGGGAGGGAGGGAGGTCTTCCACCCGCTGGTTCACTCTCCAAATGGCCACAATAGCCAGAACTGTGCCGATCCAAAGCCAGGAGTCAGGAGTTTCCTCCTGGTCTCCCATGCGGGTGCAGGGGCCCAAGGTCTTGGGCTATCTTCTGCTTTCCCAGGCTATAGCAGAGAGCTGGATGGGATGTGGAGCAGCTGGGACTTGAACCGGCGCCCATATGGGATGCTGTTGCTGCAGGCGGCAGCTTTACCCGCTCCACCACAGCGCCAGCCTGCCACTGATAACTCTTAACTGTTCATTTCTATTAACCTTCATGTTTACATGTTTCACTTGGAGTGCTTCAATATTTCCTTCCTCCCTCCTTCCCTCCCTTCTGAAAATCAGAGCTGCAGAGAAAGAGGGAGACACAGAGAGATCTTCATCTGCTGGTTCACTCCCCAGATAGCCGCAGTGGCCAGCACTGGGCCAGGCTGAAGCCAGGAGCCTGGAGCTTCATCCAGATCTC
The DNA here is from genome assembly GCF_033115175.1 of Lepus europaeus. Classification (NCBI taxonomy): domain Eukaryota; kingdom Metazoa; phylum Chordata; class Mammalia; order Lagomorpha; family Leporidae; genus Lepus; species Lepus europaeus. The sequence continues at coordinate 90,882,877 of NC_084842.1, read as the reverse complement.
CCATGTGGGTGGCATGAGTCAAAAGACTCGCCCCATCATCATCTGCTTTTCCCAGGCTATCAGGGAGCTGGATTGGAAGTGGAGCAGCCAGGACGAAAACCAGTGCCCATACTGGATGCCGGAGTTGCAGGCATTGGTTTTACCTGCTGCGCTGCAGCACCAGCCCCCAGTGTTTTCTTAATATTTTGTGATGATCATTTGTTACGTTTGTGATTTCTGAAGTTATGAGTCTCTCTCTGGTAGCAGAGTAACTCTGATTTGAATCTGACTCATCTTTGACCCTCATCCCTTCTTTATCCCTGTCCTGGTGAGTTCATATTTTTTCTATAATTTCTTTACTGTTAGTTAAGTTGGGTTTCTGAAAGTGCTGCAGATAAACATGAAAAAAGAAGCCTTTCATTCTTTCTAAATAAGAAAATTATTTTAGAATTACTGTCCCCCTGCCCCATTGTGTTTTGTTCTTTCTTTCTGGGTTAATCTGTTCAGCGACCCTGGCATTTCTTCGTGAAAGGGCTGTACACCAAGCACCCTTCAGGGGGGTAGTTTGCTCACCGTGGGCAGTGAAGTGGCTGGATGCCTCCTTCCTGGTGGGTGGTTATCTTTCCCTTATCACTAAAGACACATCTGCTTCTGTCTGTTGCCTAAACAAAGGCCTATGGCTGTTGTTTGTTCTGCCGATGTCTCTCAGCGCACCTGTTACTGATAGTTTCTTAGATTTGTAGGTTGTCTTTCATGCTTGGTATTCTGTTGTTTCCGCATGGTGTATCCAGGTATCGATTTGTTTTTGGTTACCTTGCTTGGAACTCAGGCAGTTCTTTTTTAAAAAAATTGCCTGTATATTTTAAGTATTTATTGCCACTTTCACCTACTAGAAAGGCGGAGCAACAGAGAGACAGATACTGAGAGATACAGACAGATCTTCCATCTGCTGGTTCACTCTCCAAGTGTCTGCGACGTCCAGGACAGGGCCAGGCTGAAGCCAGGAGCCCAGAGTTCCATCTGGGCCCCCACATGGGTGTCAGGGGCCCAAGCACTTGAGCCATCATCTGCTGTCTACCGGAGGGATAAGCAGTAAGCTGGACCACAGGCAGAGTGAATGGTGCTCCAGCAGGCACTTCTGTGTGATGTTTGGGGATCCCAAGCAGCAACTGGAGCTGTGGTCCCTGCTCTCAGTTCTACACTTGGTCTTAGCCAGGAGGCGCCGAGAGCGAGCCTGCACTCAGTTCTGAGTGGGCAGTGCTGTCACCCTGTGGGTTCCGTGCTGTAACCCAGCACCTGAAACTTGGTGTCTGGCATGTAGCGGGCGCTCCAAAAATATTTGGAAGAATGAAATACGAATGTAATGTCTCTTAATCTCTGGAATGTTTTTCGTCTCTATCAACTTTTTTCTCGATGATGTGTTCAGCTTTGTCTTTGACTCTGTTTTTAGCTGTGTCTAGTTGCTGTACTCAAGTCAGCAGCTGCTTTTCTTTCCCAAGTCTGCAAGTTACGAAAACAGTAATTTCCTGTCCTTGTTCTCCAGAAGACCTTCCGCACCACCTGTGCCTGGCTCCTTGGGAATGTCTCACTGCTGGTGAGGAGCTGTGTGCTGTTTCTAGCTTCCCCTGTAGGGAAGTCGTTCGGTGGGGTCCCCTGAGTGCTCCCCAGGGGCACACCCATTCTAGACCTGGAGGTGCAACTTAACAGTCGGGAGGAAAAAATGACAAAACTCACAAAGAAACCAACAGTCCCCCTCCCCGCCCCCAAGAAAGGGCTTACCAATCAGTAGGAACAGAGCTGGAGTTGGTCTGGAAAGCTTGGGGTCCCCTTCTGAGACGCCCCTCTGCTTCATTGCTGCTTTGCCTCCCAGCTCCTCTGGTGCGAGACAGAGCCTTGAGTCAGTACAGTTCTGCCTTTGAGAAGCGGACTTGCATTTGTGCTCTCCTTGCTTTCCAGTCGTTTTTTGTATTTTGTTACAAGATTATAGTTTTTATTTGTGGGACAGTTGGTCTGGTAGGAGCTGGAAGAGGAGATACTCTGTTACGCCTTTGAAAAAACAAAAAGGCTGTCTGGTGCCTGTGCAGGTAAACTGGAACTTGGGTCTTTTTTTTTTTTTAAGGATTTATTTATTTATTTATTTGAAGATGTGACAGAAAGGGAGAGGCAGAGAGAGACATCTTCCATCTGTTGGTTCACTCCCTACAAGCCCACAACATCCAGGGCTGTGCCAGGCTGAAGTCAGGAGCCAGGAACTCCATCTGGGGTCTCTCTTGTTTTTTTTTTTTTTTTTTTTTTTTTTTAATTATTTTATTTATTGGAAAGAGTTACAGAGAGAGGTAGAGCCAGAGACACAGAGAGAGGTCTTCCATTCCTCTGGTTCACTCCTCAAATGGCCACAACGGCCAGAGCTGAGCCAATCCGAAGCCAGGAGCCTGGAGCTTCCCCTGGGTCTTCCATGTGGGTGCAGGGGCCCAAGGACTTGGGCCATCTTCTACTGCTTTCTCAGGCCACAGCAGAGAGCTGGATGGGACGTGGAGTAGCCGGGACTCGAACCAGCGCCCATATGGGATGTCAGCACTGCAGGTGGTGCTTTACCCACTGAGCCGCAGTGCTGGCCCATCTGGGTCTCTTGTGAGTGGCAGGGACCCCAATACTTGGGCCGTCACCTGCTGTCTTACAGGATGCATTAGCAGAAAGGTGGGCTAGAAGTGGAGAAGCCAGGGCCTGAACCAGCACTCTGGTATGGGGTATGGGCGTCCCCAGCAGCAGTCTAACTCACGTGGCCACAGTGTCTGCCCTTGAGCTTGTTGTACATTTCTGTTTTCTTCCCCTTCGGCCGCTGCTGCAGACACCGCAGCAGACTGTCTCCATGTTGGCACCGTGGGCATTTGAACCAGACCTTTGTGGTTGTGGGCCCTCCTTCACAGGGTGTTAGGACCTCTGCCCAGCAGATGTCAGTGGCAGCCTCCCGGTGATGACAGTGAGGATGTTTCCAGGCGGGACTCAGTGTCCCTGCAGAATAACGTTGTTCCCAGGTGAGGACCGAGACTGCTTTGCCTCGCTGAGCGTCTGTGGTCCTTTCTGTTCGCCTCGTTCCCCTGGTGTCTGATGCTGCTGGTTGCTGCTTTCTGAGAGGGCCTTGGTGGGTCTGTGGTGGTGTGTCCTTGGTAGATGTCTTCCCAGCCAGGTCTTCCTGCCAGTTGTTTTCCCTATTCCCCCTCCCCATTGTTTTTTTTTTTTTTTTTTTTTTTTTTTTTTTTTTTTTTAAGATTTATTTATTTATTTGAAAGGCAGAGTTATAGACAGGCAGAGAGAGAGAGGTCTTCAATCTGCTGGTTCACTCCCCAAAGGGCCTCAGTGGCCAGAGCTGGGCCAGGCTGAAGCCTGGAGCTTCTTCCGGGTCTCCCACGTGGGTGCAGGGGCCCAAGCACTTGGGCCATCTTCCACTGCTTTCCCAGGCCACAGCAGAGAGCTGGATCAGAAGTGGACAGCCAGAACTCACACTGGCACCCATATGGGATGCCAGCACTGCAGGTGGCGACTTTACCTGCTGCACCACAGCACCGGCCCCTGCCTTTTCTTTATTCCTGGTTCTTTTGTGGCTTTGATCCCTTCACCAGCTATCTCTGGGGGCTGCAGCTGCACGGTGTAGACCCTGCATCACCACACTGGGGCCAGTGTGCACCCTCTGCACTTGGGCACAGTGTGTTTTCATGGCTTCACAGCGTTGCCGTGGACTGGTCGATCCTCAGGGGATGGCTGCACACACTCGAATGTGCTGCAGCGCTTCCTGTGGACCTGGCCAGGGAGCAGATGGGGCTGAACACCTGATGGAGCACAAACCAGAGCTGATTCAGTGTGCTACCTCTTCCCGTTTACTCTCTTCTTCATTCTTTCATCAGCCTGGAGCTAATAGTGAGCTGGGAGTTGGAAGGTCTGGTTTCAGGTTTCTGTGACCAAGTAATTTTGGGCATGCTGCTGAGTCTTTGCCTCAAAGTCCGTCTCAGCTGTGGTGGGAGGGTTTATTTTACTCCAAGCCCTTCCCTGCTGTCCTTCGCCCAGGCCTGCACAGCAGGTACCTTGCACATGGGCTCCTTTAAGTGGGTGCCATCCTGAGGCAGGTGGTAATGTGCCTTTCAGGGATGGCTACGTAGATCGTTACATGTTTAGGGCCACTGAGTGTTGCTGGTGGTGGTCTGTCCTTGATTTTCTTCCTTTAAATGGTTTCCTGTTGGGGCCAGTGTTGTGGTTGTGGCGAGCAGGTTAAGCACTGACTCAACACCGGCATCACATATTGGTGTGTTGGTTCAGCTGTTCTACTTCGGATCCAGCTTCCTGCTGATGTGCCTGGGAAGGCAGAAGATGGCCCGAGTGCTTAGAGTCCTGCCGTCCGTGTGGGAGACCAGGACGGAGTTCCTGGCTTCTGGATGGCGGTTGCAGCCTTTTGGGGAGTGAACCAGATGGAAGATCTGTCTGTTGCCCTGACTGTCAAATAAATAAGTAACTTAAAAAAAATAGCTCCTTGTTTTTGCTTTCGACTTTGTTATTTTGTGTTGATGGGTCATTTTTGTGATATTAAAACTGTACTTTGTGATCTAAATCATTTTATAAAGCATCATACATTGTCTTAAAAGACACCAAACCCCACAGAAATGTAGAACTGTTGGCATTTATCCTAGGGTTTAAATGTAATATGTTGCGTTTTCTTTTTTAATACTGTAGTGTTCTAAGAACGGAAGCGTCTGGGCTGGATGGAATTTAGCATCAAAAAAAGTCCTCTTTCTGTTCAGAAGGTTGTGAAGTGCGTAAAGATGAAGCAGGCACCAGAAATCCTCGGTGGTGCGAACGGGAAGACCCAGAACTGTGAGGTGAATCGCGACTGCTCCGTGTTCCTCGGCAGAGCCCAGCTTTCCGGCGGCATCCAGGAGGGGGTCATGCAGAAGTTCAACGGCCGCGACGCGCTCCCTTTTATCCCAGCGGAGAAGCTGAAAGATCTTACTTCCCGTGTGTTCAATGGAGAGCCTGGTGCCCATGATGCCAAGTTGCGTTTCGAATCCCAGGAAATGAAAGGAATTGGGACACCTCCTAATACTACCCCTATCAAAAATGGCTCTCCAGAAATTAAGCTGAAAATCACCAAAACATACATGAATGGAAAGCCTCTCTTTGAATCTTCCATTTGTGGTGACGGCGCTGCTGATGTGTCCCAGCCAGAAGAAAATGGACAAAAGTCAGAAAACACGGCAAGAAGGAGCAGGAAGAGGAGCATAAAATACGACTCCTTACTGGAGCAGGGCCTTGTTGAAGCTGCTCTGGTGTCCAAGAGCTCCAGCCCTTCAGATAAAAAGGTATCTGTGAGGAGTTGTGTCTGGGATTGTAGAACCTCTGCGTGCCTCTGTGTGCCACGATGGTGGTGGCAGCAGGGGCCAGCCGTGCTGGTGCCACCTGCTTGTCTGTTCTTGCCCCAGCTGTGTGCAGCTGATAGCCGTTGAGCCTTGGCTGGGAGTCAGACTCCAGGATGCTCTGATTTTGCCTCCTGTAGGCCTTGTAGCTGCCTGAGGGGCTCGTGGAGAGATCTTAGGGTGTACTAAGTGTTTAAGATTAAAGTGGCTAAAAAGAGGCAAAACCAGTTTCTGTACCCAGGTCTGCTGCTTCCAGAGCCCTGCTGGACAACTTGATGCTGTGCTGTTTGATGGGTCTCATCTCTAATAGGTTCTTTGTCCTGCTGTGGTCAGTGGACACATGGCATTAGCACGTGGCTTGAGTCTGGTCATCTGGTAAGTTGGACAGATCTGTGCTGTGCACGGGCTCCTGTCTTCCTTCCCACACTGTCTACTGCTCTTTACCCATTTCCTCAACCAGGTGGTCCCGGAGGTGGCCTGCCTTCTCCAGGACTGGGGCTGTGGCCTAGGCTTCCATGTTTGTGGTTCTCAACGCGGATGCAGCACTTTGAACACAGCTGACTGTGCCGTGGGGAGTGGAGGTGGTGGGGACCCATCTAGTGCTGGCAGCTCACCCAAGGCTGGGAAGGAGAACTTTTATTTAAGGTGGAAGAACTTAGTGGTTCTGTTTTATCCTGCCAGATGGTTTGTACCATCATGTCTTACAGTGTCATATAGGATGGCCCTAACAGTTAAATGAGTATGAGCTACTCAAAGCAGCCCAGAGACCTTGGCCTTGGTAGAAGGCAGCCGGGGCAGCATGGCAGCCTTCTCTGTTCCTGTGGGGCTGGTGGTCGGAATGGCACCTGGTGCTTGTTGGTCTCTGTTTGCAGCCCCAGGTCCCCTGGGAGGAATGTGGGAGCTACTCAAAGTTGATGTTGTCACCAAGGTTGGGATACTTACTTTAAAATTATGATTAAGAGATTTTATTTAGGATTTCCACAGGTAGGAGAGGAAATAGCTAGAATTTCCTTGAGACTGTTAAAATTACAGAAGCTTGAGGGTTTAAGAAATGTTTTCTTGCGTGCTTAGGAGCTATATATTTTTATTTTTATTTTTATTTTTTTGACAGGCAGTGTTAGACACTGAGAGAGAGAGAGAGAGAGAGAGTCAGTCTTCCATTTGCTGGTTCACACGCCAAATGGCTGGAGCTGAGCTGATCTGAAGCCAGGAGCCAGGAACTTCTTCTGAGTCTCCCATATAGGTGCAGGGGCCCAAGAGCTTGGGCCATCTTCTACTGTTTTCCCAGGCCAAAGCAGAAGGCTGGATCAGAAGTGGAGCATCTGGGACTCGAACCAGTGCCCATATGGGATGCCAGCACCGCGGGCAGCACCTTACATGCTACGCCACAGTGCTGGCCCCGCTCAGGGGCTATTTATTAGCTCTTGCAGACATGATTTTCAGTGACAGTTTCTTCTTTCTTTCTTTCTTTTTCTTTTTTTTTTTTTTTTCTTTTTTTTTTGACAGGCAGAGTGGATAGTGAGAGAGAGAGAGACAGAGAGAAAGGTCTTCCTTTTGCCGTTGGTTCACCCTCCAATGGCTGCTGCGGCCGGCACATCTCGCTGATCCGAAGGCAGGAGCCAGGCGCTTCTCCTGGTCTCCCATGCGGGTGCAGGGCCCAAGCACTTGGGCCATCCTCCACTGCCTTCCCGGGCCACCGCAGAGAGCTGGCCTGGCAGAGGGGCAACCGGGATAGAATCCGGCGCCCCAACCGGGACTAGAACCCTGTGTGCCGGTGCCGCAAGGCGGAGGATTAGCCTGTTAAGCCACGGCGCCGGCCTCAGTGACAGTTTTTTAAGGACTAGTTTAGTAATCTGGACGATAGAATGATTTTTTAGAAGCAGATTTATTTATTTATTGGAAAGGCAAAGAGAGAGTGATTGAGATCTTCAGTCTGCTAGTTCACTCTTGGAGTGCCTGCAACATCTGGAGCGGGGCCAGGCTGGGCCAGGAGCAGGGAGCTCCCTCCTCATCTCCCGTGTGGGTGGCAGGGACACAACCACTTGAACCGTAATCTGCTGCCTGTGGTGCAGTAGCAGGAGGCTGGATCAGCAGCGGAGATGGGTCCTCTGGCTCACCCTGCTGTGTCAGGCCTGCCTGGAATGATGTTCTGAAGTGCATGTTCTCATGGGGAAACAAGTCTATGCAGGTTGTTAGACCTGGCTTGTATTTCCATTTCTGCCACTGTTGTTTTTTTTTTTTTTGAAAGGCAGACAGAGAGAGGTCTTCCATCTGCTGGTTCACTCCTCAGTTGGCTGCAATGGCTGGAGCTGACCTATCTGAAGCCAGGAGCTTCTCCTGGGTCTCCCATGGGGGTGCAGGAGCCCAAGGACTTGGGCCATCTTCCACTGCTTTCCCAGGCCATAGCAGAGAGCTGGATTGGAAGTGGAGCAGCTGGAACTTGAACCGGCGCCCATATGGGGTGCCAGCACTGCAGATGGTTGGCTTTACCTGCTATGCCACAGCGCTGGCCCCCACTGGTTTTGTTAAAGCTTTGGAAAATGATGTGATTTTGACACTTCATCTGCAGTGGGGACACAGTAAATGTAAAGTTGTGGGGTAGTGAGCTGAGAGGTGCCGTGTACAGCGCTGGCATCTACTCGGTTTCTGATCCAGCTTTTGCTAATGTGCCTGGGAAAGCAGCAGAGGATGGCCGAGGGCCTGGGCCCTGTCCCCTCTGTGGGTGACCTGGATGGAGCGCCATTTGGGGCATGAACCAGCAGATGGAGGAGCTGTTTCTTTTGCCACTTTGCCCTTCAGATAAATAAAATACATCTTAAAAAATGAAATAAAACTTGGATTCTGTGCAGTTCCCTGAGAGGGAGCACTTTGTGAGCATCTAAGGCACCACTGTGTGCCAGCTTCCACCAGCATGCTCACAGATCTGTGCAGCTGTGTGGGGTTCCCAGATGAGGGAACTGAGGTCCAGAGTCATCCAACAGCTGGCCAGAGTGTGTGGCTCCTAGGAGGAGGAACAGGGACTTCCCTTTGAGAGGTTGGGGCCACACTGGCTGTGCTTCCCTCGTGGACAGGAGAACTGAGAGCGGCTGGGAAGGGAGTTTGCCCTTGATGTTCAGCCCTGCTGCGGTCCTGCCCCCGCTACAGAGAAATGGCCTTCCCACACCCAGCGGGGACAAGGGTCAGTGTGGATTCTGGGTTCTGTGATAAAGCACTGTAAAAGCCATCCACCAGGCTAAGGAAATAGAATAATATTTTTTTCATTTATTTAAAAGGCAAGAGAGAGAGATGGACAGAAACGTGAGACAGTGGTCTCCCATCCAGTGGTGGACTCCTCAGATACCTGCAACAGCCGGGCTGTGCCAGGGCCATGCCACGATCCTGGAACACAGTCTGGGTCTCTTGTGGGTGGCGGGGACCCAAGTATGGAGCCCTTACTTGACCTTACCTCCTGCTGCTCAGGATGTGCACCAGCAGGAAGCTGAAATTAGATGTGGAGCTGGGATTCGAACCCAGACATCTGTTGTGGATTTAGGCATCTCAAGTGGTGTTCTAAGGGCTGCATCAGATGTGCACCCCTGGAAATGGATTTGTGTGGAGATCTTACTGATGTTATTGTCTGCTTGTGTCAGGGTCTCCCTGATGTGGAGTGACTGCCCTGTGTCTCCCTGACGTGGAGTGACCGCTGTGTGTCGGGGTCTCCCTGATGTGGATGACCGCTGTGTGTCGGGGTCTCCCTGACGTGGAGTGACCGCTGTGTGTCAGGGTCTCCCTGACGTGGAGTGACCGCTGTGTGTCGGGGTCTCCCTGACATGGAGTGACCGCTGTGTGTCGGGGTCTCCCTGATGTGGAGTGACCGCTGTGTCGGGGTCTCCCTGACGTGGAGTGACCGCTGTGTGTCGGGGTCTCCCTGACGTGGAGTGACCACTGTGTGTCAGGGTCTCCCTGACATGGAGTGACTGCCCTGTGTCTCCCTGACGTGGTTGACCGTTATGTCGGGGTCTCCCTGAAGTGGAGTGACCGCTGTATGTCGGGGTCTCCCTGACGTGGAGTGACCGCTGTGTGTCGGGGTCTCCCTGACGTGGAGTGACCGCTGTGTGTCGGGGTCTCCCTGATGTGGAGTGACCGCTGTGTGTCGGGGTCTCCCTGACGTGGAGTGACTGCCCTGTGTCTCCCTGACGTGGTTGACCGTTGTGTCAGGGTCTCCCTGACGTGGAGTGACCGCTGTGTGTCGGGGTCTCCCTGACATGGAGTGACCGCTGTGTGTCGGGGTCTCCCTGATGTGGAGTGACCGCTGTATCGGGGTCTCCCTGACGTGGAGTGACCGCTGTGTGTCGGGGTCTCCCTGACGTGGAGTGACCACTGTGTGTCAGGGTCTCCCTGACGTGGAGTGACTGCCCTGTGTCTCCCTGACGTGGTTGACCGTTATGTCGGGGTCTCCCTGAAGTGGAGTGACCGCTGTATGTCGGGGTCTCCCTGACGTGGAGTGACCGCTGTGTGTCGGGGTCTCCCTGACGTGGAGTGACCGCTGTGTGTCGGGGTCTCCCTGATGTGGAGTGACCGCTGTGTGTCGGGGTCTCCCTGACGTGGAGTGACTGCCCTGTGTCTCCCTGACGTGGTTGACCGTTGTGTCGGGGTCTCCCTGATGTGGAGTGACTGCCCTGTGTCTCCCTGACGTGGAGTGACCGCTGTGTGTCGGGGTCTCCCTGATGTGGATGACCGCTGTGTGTCGGGGTCTCCCTGACGTGGAGTGACCGCTGTGTGTCAGGGTCTCCCTGACGTGGAGTGACCGCTGTGTGTCGGGGTCTCCCTGACATGGAGTGACCGCTGTGTGTCGGGGTCTCCCTGATGTGGAGTGACCGCTGTGTCGGGGTCTCCCTGACGTGGAGTGACCGCTGTGTGTCGGGGTCTCCCTGACGTGGAGTGACCACTGTGTGTCAGGGTCTCCCTGACGTGGAGTGACTGCCCTGTGTCTCCCTGACGTGGTTGACCGTTATGTCGGGGTCTCCCTGAAGTGGAGTGACCGCTGTATGTCGGGGTCTCCCTGACGTGGAGTGACCGCTGTGTGTCGGGGTCTCCCTGACGTGGAGTGACCGCTGTGTGTCGGGGTCTCCCTGATGTGGAGTGACCGCTGTGTGTCGGGGTCTCCCTGACGTGGAGTGACTGCCCTGTGTCTCCCTGACGTGGTTGACCGTTGTGTCGGGGTCTCCCTGACGTGGAGTGACCGCTGTGTCGGGGTCTCCCTGATGTGGAGTGACCGCTGTATCGGGGTCTCCCTGATGTGGAGTGACCGCTGTGTGTCGGGGTCTCCCTGACGTGGAGTGACCGCTGTGTGTCGGGGTCTCCCTGACGTGGAGTGACCGCTGTGTGTCGGGGTCTCCCTGACGTGGAGTGACCGCTGTGTGTCGGGGTCTCCCTGACGTGGAGTGACTGCCCTGTGTCTCCCTGACGTGGTTGACCGTTATGTCGGGGTCTCCCTGAAGTGGAGTGACCGCTGTATGTCGGGGTCTCCCTGACGTGGAGTGACCGCTGTGTGTCGGGGTCTCCCTGACGTGGAGTGACCGCTGTGTGTCGGGGTCTCCCTGATGTGGAGTGACCGCTGTGTGTCGGGGTCTCCCTGACGTGGAGTGACTGCCCTGTGTCTCCCTGACGTGGTTGACCGTTGTGTCGGGGTCTCCCTGATGTGGAGTGACTGCCCTGTGTCTCCCTGACGTGGAGTGACCGCTGTGTGTCGGGGTCTCCCTGATGTGGATGACCGCTGTGTGTCGGGGTCTCCCTGACGTGGAGTGACCGCTGTGTGTCAGGGTCTCCCTGACGTGGAGTGACCGCTGTGTGTCGGGGTCTCCCTGACATGGAGTGACCGCTGTGTGTCGGGGTCTCCCTGATGTGGAGTGACCGCTGTGTCGGGGTCTCCCTGACGTGGAGTGACCGCTGTGTGTCGGGGTCTCCCTGACGTGGAGTGACCACTGTGTGTCAGGGTCTCCCTGACGTGGAGTGACTGCCCTGTGTCTCCCTGACGTGGTTGACCGTTATGTCGGGGTCTCCCTGAAGTGGAGTGACCGCTGTATGTCGGGGTCTCCCTGACGTGGAGTGACCGCTGTGTGTCGGGGTCTCCCTGACGTGGAGTGACCGCTGTGTGTCGGGGTCTCCCTGATGTGGAGTGACCGCTGTGTGTCGGGGTCTCCCTGACGTGGAGTGACTGCCCTGTGTCTCCCTGACGTGGTTGACCGTTGTGTCGGGGTCTCCCTGACGTGGAGTGACCGCTGTGTCGGGGTCTCCCTGATGTGGAGTGACCGCTGTATCGGGGTCTCCCTGATGTGGAGTGACCGCTGTGTGTCGGGGTCTCCCTGACGTGGAGTGACCGCTGTGTGTCGGGGTCTCCCTGACGTGGAGTGACCGCTGTGTGTCGGGGTCTCCCTGACGTGGAGTGACCGCTGTGTGTCGGGGTCTCCCTGACGTGGAGTGACCGCTGTGTCGGGGTCTCCCTGACGTGGAGTGACCGCTGTGTCGGGGTCTCCCTGATGTGGAGTGACCGCTGTATCGGGGTCTCCCTGATGTGGAGTGACCGCTGTGTGTCGGGGTCTCCCTGACGTGGAGTGACCGCTGTGTGTCGGGGTCTCCCTGACATGGAGTGACCGCTGTGTCGGGGTCTCCCTGATGTGGAGTGACCGCTGTGTGTCAGGGTCTCCCTGACGTGGAGTGACCGCTGTGTGTCGGGGTCTCCCTGACGTGGAGTGACCGCTGTGTGTCGGGGTCTCCCTGACGTGGAGTGACCGCTGTGTCAGGGTCTCCCTGATGTGGAGTGACCGCTGTGTGTCGGGGTCTCCCTGACGTGGAGTGACCGCTGTGTCGGGGTCTCCCTGACGTGGAGTGACCGCTGTGTCGGGGTCTCCCTGACGTAGAGTGACCGCTGTGTGTCGGGGTCTCCCTGACGTGGAGTGACTGCTGTGTGTCAGGCACTGTATGCCGACCTTTTAGCCGAAGTTGAGAGACCCTGTCAGGTTTGATGAGGTTGTGTTGAGTGTATGGTGTGAATCACAGCAGGTGAGAACATGCTCTTCCTTTTGGGGTCTGTGTTTAGTCCTTGACCGTGAGGGCTGGATTTAGGAGTGGTTATTGGATGTGTTAATATATGTTTGTCTTTTGTGATTCGTTTTCAGGTTCCAGTTAAGAAAGAGCCCTGTAGCAGCACTGACAGAGACAAAGATCACCTGTTGAAGTATAATGTTGGTGATTTGGTGTGGTCCAAGGTGTCTGGTTACCCTTGGTGGCCATGCATGGTTTCTGCTGACCCACTGCTTCACAACTATACCAAACTTAAAGGTATTGTGTTCTAAAGCTGTTTATCCAGATTTCTCTTCTGCACTTAATCTCGATCTCCAGGCTTAAATGGCTTTTTTTAGAAAAAGATTGATTTATTTATTTGAAAGTTACTCAGAAGAGAGGCGCAGAGAGAGAGAGGTCTTCTAGCTGATGGTTCACTCCCCAATTGGCTGCACAGCCAGAGCTGCGCTGATCTGAAGCCAAGAGCCAGGAGCTTCTTCGGGTCTCCCACGTGGGTGCAGGGGTCCAAGGACTTGGGCCGTCTTCTGCTGTCCCAGGCCTAGCAGAGAGCTGGATCGGAAGTGGAGCAGCCTGGGCTTGAACCGGCGCCCCTATGGGATGTCAGCACTGCAGGCCAGGGCGTTAACCTGCTGCGCCACAGTGTTGGTCCCTTAAATGGCGCTTTTTTTTTAACTTTTATTTAATGAATATAAATTTCCAATGTACAGCTTATGGATTACAATGGCTTCCCCCTCCCATAACTTCCCTCTCACCCACAACCCTCCCCTCTCCTGCTCCCTCTCCCCTTCCATTCACATCAAGATTCATTTTCAATTCTCTTTATATACAGAAGATCAATTTAGTATATATTAAGTAAAGATTTCAACAGTTTGCACCCACATAGAAACACAAAGTGAAACATACTGTTTGAGTACTAGTTATAGCATTAAATCACAATGTACAGCAAGTTAAGGACAGAGATCCCGCATGAGGAGCAAGTGCACAGTGACTCCTGTTGTTGACCCAACAAATTGACACTCTAGTTTATGGCGCCAGTAACCACCCTAGGCTCTCGTCATGAGTTGCCAAGGCTATGGAAGCCTTCCAAGTTTGCCCACTCTGATCATGTTTAGACAAGGTCATAAAAGACAGGGTGAGAGGCCGGCGCCGTGGCTCAACAGGCTAATCCTCCGCCTTGCGGCGCCGGCACACCGGGTTCTAGTCCCGGTCGGGGCACCGATCCTGTCCCGGTTGCCCCTCTTCCAGGCCAGCTCTCTGCTGTGGCCAGGGAGTGCAGTGGAGGATGGCCCAAGTGCTTGGGCTCTGCACCCCATGGGAGACCAGGAGAAGCACCTGGCTCCTGCCATCGGAACAGCGTGGTGCACCGGCCGCAGCGCGCTACCGCGGCGGCCATTGGAGGGTGAACCAACGGCAAAAGGAAGACCTTTCTCTCTGTCTCTCTCTCTCACTGTCCACTCTGCCTGTCAAAAATTAAAAAAAAAAAAAAAAAAAAAAGACAGGGTGAGGATAGTAACCAACGATCCTAAGAGTGGCATTGACCAGGTCTGAACAATTATACAGCATTAAGTGGGGAAGAGGACCATCAGTACACACAGGTTGGGAGTAGAGCCACTGGTGGTAGAGTAGAGGTTATGATTACAAAGGAATGAGGCCCAAGTGCGCTAGACAGGGTCTAGAACAAAGGACAGAGTCATTATTAGAGGAGCTAAGAAAGGTGCTGTCTAAGCTACAATTAAGTTTTCTGATTGAGAGGCAAATAGAACCTGACAGAAGGGGCTTGATAATAATCTGTTGGGCTTTAGCCCTTGTAAGTTAAGAGGCCCAGACCTATCTATCTCTTCACATGGGGTACATCCTAAGGGAGGTGTGAACCTCCTGGGGGAAGGCACCCTGTTGACTTTCATTACTTAGCTGGCCTGGGAGGAGAGCTGGCCAGGTAAAGGCAGGGGGCATCTCTAACAAGAAATTTACAGTTCTGCCTGCAATGTTGCTGACCCTACTTGGTCGTCCCCTCAGCTGCAGTGGTCACTTTGGAAGTTGGGCTGAGTGAAGGGCTTTTCAGCTTGGAGCCAATAAGATCTGTGGCTCTGACCTGGGCATCCTTCGACTCCAGGGCAGGTCCATTTCCAGTGATCCAACTCTTGGCAGAGCTGCCAGGGCTCTTCACAAGCTGACTTCTGCTGAAGCCCAGGCTTACCACATTGAAAGCCACTGCAGTGGACTGGCCTGTTGGGTCTCCTTGAGGGCAGGTCACTGTACAGATCAGCCATTCATAGGCCTGCCACCCATTGCTTCTGATGCCTAGCTTTCTTTTCCTCCTGGTTTGTGTTAAAGCAGACCAGAAGATGCAAGTCAAGGGAGTGCCCGTGTCCCATCTCTAATCTTCGGTGGCCTGAACTACAAGTCTATAGTCACAGGCATGTTCTGTAGTAGTTTTTCTAAGGTAGACAATGCCCATGAGGAAAATTATATTCTCACTTAAAAACTTTCTTTCCCTTTGGTCTGAAAGGGAGGTTTTTTCTACTTACTGTTTACTTCGCTGATGGCGAAGTGAATCTAGCTATGAGATGATAATTTAAGCTCTTATTTTGGCTATGCTATTACAGAAAGATGTTAGCCATCTCTTTTATAAGGTCTAAAGATTAAATTGTGCGTCCTACAGATTCCTTCATAATAGAATTAGATTCCTACCTTGAAGAGAATAGAGAAATGAAAGAACAAGTTGGGCTTAGAATAGAGAAATGAGGGAGCAAGTCCTAGATCGCTTGCTGACAATAGCAATATCACATGAATCCTTAAATGGCTTTTAACTCTTCCTCAAGTACTTTGACTGTAGTTCAGTTTTGGTACTTTACCTAAAGTCAGTCCATTGACTTGGAGGTGGCATGGTGCCATGTCTTTTTATATCCAACTCAGACGTATGCTTTATTTGATTGAATTGTGTTAGAGGAGAAGTGGTCTTGACCTTCTGTTACTTTGAGATTTTATGATAAAGTGATTGCTTATTTTCGCATGATTTGTAGATATTGAGGAGAAAAAATTAGAAATGATCACCCATTATTCTTTAATCATCACCACCATCATCATTCTTTGCTTGGCTCTTGGGTCCTTGACATCTGGCTAAGGGCTGGTGCTCTCTGCTGTGGCCTTCCGGTGTGGGTGCTGGAGTCAGCCTTCTGGGGCCAGAGCAGCTGGCTGGTCTTGGTGATGCATTTGTTACTCTTGCTAAGTTTCTGTTTTCCTGTGTGTGAAAATTGAGGACGATGATGACACAGTGATTGCTGAGCACACGGTGACAAAGCTCAGCCACACGCATGTTGTGATTGTTACTGTCCTATTTTTATTTTAAAAAATATTTATTTGAAAGGTAGAGAGAGAGATCAGTCGATCAGTTCTACTTTTGTTAGTTCACTCCCCAAATGCCTACAACAATCATATCTCCACCAAGCTGAAACCAAGAGCTGGGAACTCAGTCTAAGTCTCCCATGTAAGAGGACCTAGGTGTTTGACCCACCACCTGTTGTGCCTAGGAACTGTGTGAGCAGGAATCTTGAGGCTAGAACCAGAGCCTGGAGTCAAACCCAGGCACTTGGATGTGGCACACAGATGTGGTTTTTTTTTTTTAATGTATTTGAAAGGCAGAGTTAGAGACAGAGAGAAAGATCTTCCATCCTCTGATTCACTCTCTAAATTGTTGAAACTGCTGGGGCTGGGCCAGGCCCAAGACAGGAGCCTAGAGCTTCTTCCAGGTCTTTCATGAGGATGTAGGGACCCAAGCACTTGGACCATCCTCTGCTGCTTTCCCAGGCGTATTAGGGAGCTGGATCGGAAGTGGCGCAGCTGGGACTGTGGGCATTGCCCATAGAGGATGCTGGCACGGCAGATGGTGGCTTACCCTGCTGCACCACAGCACCGGCCCCTACACAGACGTCTTCACTGCTATTCCTTACCCATTTCTCATGTCTTTATGTTACCAGCTTTTCCCTGTTTTCACAGTGATGTCAAGTGTTTATGCGTGAATTCTAGCTGTGTTTGTGTGTGAAATGAATTCTTTATTGTTGCTGTTTTTTTAAATGTTTTCAAGCCTGTTGGTTAAAGCAGGGCTGCACAGTGGACACTCCTCCCCCTCATGTAGGTGAGAACACCTGTTCTACGTGTCCTCTCTGTGTGAACACTGGTCCCCTTGCCAGCCCCATTAGCTGTGGATGTCGTGCACTTGACCTGTCTGCCTGCAGACGGGTGAGAACCAGCAGCCCCAGCCATGATTCCGGAAACTGAGATAGCCCCACTGTCTCCAGTATTCCCAAACTGCCTGGTTCCCCTGCGCTCGGGGGTTGAATTGGGTACTTACTTGGCATCTGGCTGTTTTTCTCTGTAGCATCTTCTGATTAAGGCAGCCCCTCCACCACCTGCTTGTGATCTGTAGTTAGACCCAGGTCAGAGTGGCTGGGCTGCAGCAGACGAATGTCACCTGCCAGCCTCTGGCAGGGTGCGGCCGGCCTCGCCCTCCACGGTGCAGTGGTGCAGCCCTCGGTCTGCTGCTCTTGGGGTGGCTCTGTGGTGCAGGGGAGGGGCGTTGGTGGGCACAAGCAAACCAGCGTCAGGAGCCAGAGAGTGCACATCTGCCCAGCAGGTCGGATGGAGAGGACCCAGCAAGGTGGAGACCCAGAAAGATCCAGAAAGATCCAGAAAGCCTGTAGGGAGAAGTGTGGCCGCAGGAGCCGTGGGAAGGTAGGCAGCGAGGCAAGGGCCGTGGATGAAGTCGACCCCATCGGAGTGCGTGGTGCTCAGCATCATCACTCTCCGTGAGTCGTGTGTGCCGTGCTGGGGTACTGGATTCCCGGACAGCCTCTCCCTCTTTTGTTTTTTTTTTTTTTTTTTTAATATTTACTTATTTATTTGAAAGGCAGAGTTAGAGAGTGGGAGAGACAAAGATCTCCTATCTTGCTGGTTCATTCCCCAAATGGCTGCAATGGCCAGGCTGAAGCCAGGAGGCAGGAGCTTCAGCTGGGTCTCCCGTGTGGATGGCAAGGACCTGGGCTGTCCTCTGCTGCTTTCCCAGGGGCTTTAGCAGGGAGCTGGAGCAGAAGTGGAGCAGCTGGGACTCGCCTGTCTTTTTGTAGATGATTGTGGCCTGCAGTCAAGTACTGTTCTGTTGTGAAGATTTTTGTTGTCACTTTTTCAGTGTTCTGGAAGGGAACCTTAAGAGTTAACCTTTGGTGAGCTGGCAGCATTGTAGTACGGTGGATTAAGCCACTGCCTGAATGCCAGCATCCCATATGAGAGCAGGTTAGAGCCTTGGCTGCTCTGCTTTAAATCTAGTTCCCTGCTGATACGCTTGGGAAAGCAACGGAAGACAACCCAAGTACTTGGGCCACTGCTACCCATGTGGTAGCCATGGATAGGGTCCCTGGCTCCCTGGGTTTGGCCTAACCCGGCCCTGACCAGACTGTCAGGGCCATTTGGGAAGTGAACCAGTAGATGGAAGATCTCTCTCTTTCTCTCTCCCTCTCTGCTTCCCTCTCGGTAACTCTGCCTTTTAAATAAATTTATTTTATTTTATTTTTTTTGACAGAGATAGACAGAGAGAGACAGAGAGAAAGGTCTTCCTTCCATTGGTTCACCCGCCAAATGGCCACCATGGTTAGCGCTGTGCTGATCTGAAGCCCGGAGCCAGGTGCTTCTTCCTGGTCTCCCACACAG
The DNA here is from genome assembly GCF_033115175.1 of Lepus europaeus. NCBI lineage: Eukaryota > Metazoa > Chordata > Mammalia > Lagomorpha > Leporidae > Lepus > Lepus europaeus. The sequence continues at coordinate 90,864,731 of NC_084842.1, read as the reverse complement.
GTGCAGGCGCCTAAGCACTTGGGCCATCCTCTATCCTCCACTGCCCTCCCGGGCCACAGCAGAGAGCTGGACTGGAAGAAGAGCAACCGGGACTAGAACCTGGTGCCCATATGGGATGCCGGCGCCGCAGGTGGAGGATTAGCCAAGTGAGCCATGGCACCAGCCCCTCAAATAATTTTTTTAAAAAAAGAGCCTCAGGCCGGCGCCGCGGCTCAGTAGGCTAATCCTCTGCCTGCGGCGCCGGCACTTCGGGTTCTAGTCCTGGTTGGGGTGCCAGTTCTGTCCCTGTTGCCCCTCTTCCAGTCCAGCTCTCTGCTGTGGCCCGGGAGGGCAGTGGAGGATGGCCCAAGTGCTTGGACCCTAACCTGCACGGAAGACCAGGAGGAAGCACCTGGCTCCTGGCTTCGGATTGGCACAGCGTGCCCGCCGTAGCAGCCATTGGGGGTGAACCAACGGAAGGAAGACCTTTTTCTCTGTCTCCCTCTCTCTCACTGTCTAACTCTGCCTGTCCAAAACAAAACAAAACAAAACAAAAGTTAGCCTTCATTGCTTTATTTCCAATATTTTCTTTTCTTTTTTTATTTTTATTTTATTTTTTATTTTTTTTGACAGGCAGAGTGGACAGTGAGAGAGAGAGAGAGACAAAGAGAAAGGTCTTCCTTTTGCCGTTGGTTCACCCTCCAATGACCGTTGCGGTTGGCGCGCTGCAGCCGGCGCACCGCGCTGATCCGATGGCAGGAGCCAGGTGCTTCTCCTGGTCTCCCATGGGGTGCAGGGCCCAAGCACTTGGGCCATCCTCCACTGCACTCCCTGGCCACAGCAGAGAGCTGGCCTGGAAGAGGGGCAACCAGGACTAGAACCCGGTGTGCCGGCGCCGCAAGGTGGAGGATTAGCCTAGTGAGCTGCGGCGCCGGCTTCTTCTTCTTCTTTTTTTTTTTTTTTAAGGTTTATTTATTTATTTGAAAGGCAGAGTTAGAGAGGCAGAGACAGAGACAGAGAGAGAGGTCTTTCATCTGCTGGTTCGCTCCCCAGTGGGCTGCAGTAGCTGGAAATGCACCTATCCAAAGCCAGGAGCCAGGAGCTTCTTCCGGGTCTCCCATGTGGGTGCAGGGGCCCAAGCACTTGGGCCATCTTCTACTGCTTTCCCAGGCCATAGCAGAGAGCTGGATTGGAAGTGGAGTGGCTGGGACTTGAACTGGCACCCATATGGGATGCTGGTGCTTCAGGCCAGGGCTTTAACCCGCTGTGCCACAGCGCTGGCCCCAGTACATAAATCTTCAGAAAAAAAAAAAAAAAACCACCTTGGTGACAGGCACTCAGCACAGTTGACTTGAACTGGTGCTCACATGGGATGCCAGCACTGCAGGCTGTGGCTTTACCTGGTATGCCACGGCTCCGGCCCCTCCAGTATTTTCTGAAAACATTATGGTCATCTGCCGTTCTCTCGTATTATCTGATAGCAAATCCTTGTTTACAGAATTACTCCTTGTATTGGGTGCTGAGAAATGTGTTGAAGTCTCCCACGGAACAGCACGTGTGCCCTTCTCTACTTGGGGTTGTCAGTCTGCTTTGCCTGTTTCTGGGCTCTGGTCCCCTCCACCATCCCCACCCTCCCTGGTACTGCAATGAGAAATCTAAGCATGCTGCTGCCTACTCCTGGTTTCCCATGGAGCTCCGAGTGGCCTCTTGTCCTTGGGACCTTGCCTCTGTGCTCCCTCCTTGCTTCTGTAGCCACCTGGCCATGTCTGCGTCTTTATGACTTCTCTTTCTTCCCGGAGCTGCAGCTCTGAAGCAGCTGTGTCTCTTGGGGGATCCATTCTGCCTGCATGAATGGCCACTGGCAATTTAATGGACTCCACAGAATCTGGAGAAATATTTCAGTTCAGTTAGCGCAGAGTGTCAAGGGCCACATGTAGTCTAATGAGCAGTGATGGGAGGAAAGGAACATGGCACAGAATTAGGCACCAGGACTGTTAGCAGAGGCCAGGCTCTCAGAAGGGTCGATGGGTGGAGGAGGCGCTAACAGGCATGTCCATACAGACTCAGAAATGGCCCTGGGACAACTGGTTCATTACATTACTTACACTGTCAGAGATTTACCTCTTGGACCAAAATAAAATTCGTATGGATTCAAGGTGCCCGTAAAGGGGCTGGCTGGTGTTGTGGTGTAGTGGGTTAAGCTGGTGCCTGCGATGCTAGCATCTCCTACTGCAGTCCCAGCTGCTCTGCTTCCCAGCCAGCTCCCTGCTCATGTGCTGGGGAAGCAGCAGATGGCCCAAGTGCTTGCACCCCTGCACTCACATGGGAGAAAAAGCCCATTTTCTGCTTAATTCCCCAAGATGCTTGGCTGCCAGGAACTGAATCCAGGCTTCTTGGTGGTGGCAGGGACCCAGTTAACTGAGTCACTACGTGCTGCCTCCCAGGGTGCACAGCAGCAGGAAAGCGGACTTGGGAGCAGAGCTGGGACTCGAACCCAGGCACCTCAGTATGGATTTCAGTATCCTAACTGGCACCTTAACTGCTATATAATATATATAATATAATATATATAATATAATATATGTATAATATAATATAATAATATTATATATTATATATAATATAATATATGTATAATATAATAATATAATATAATAATATTATATATATAATATAATATAATATAATATATAATATAATATAATATCAGCCCCTGGAACTTATCTTTAAAGTTTATTTATTTGGGAGGCAGACAGAGACCTCCCATCTACTGGTTTACTTCCAAAATGTCCACAACTGCCAGGGCTGGGCCAGGCCGTTACGCTGCCTCCCAGGAGCCACACAAGCAGGAAGCAGGATGAAGCTCCGGTTTTATTCCTCTTCCCTTGCTGCCTGGATTGTTCTTCCTGTGTCAGAGTTCCCTTCTCTCATCCTTTCTTTCCCTCCCTCCCTCCCTCCCTCCCTCCTGTAGAGTCACAGGTGGTGAGAGGGAGAAACAGAGAGAGAGGTCTTCCGTCCGTTAGTTCACTGCCCAAATGGCTGCAACAGTTGGAGCTGCGCCGATCCAAAGCGAGGAGCCCGGCACTTCTTCCCGGTCTCCCATGTGGGTGCAGGGGCCCACGGACTTGGGCCATGTCCTCCTGCTTTCCCAGGCCACAGCAGAGAGCTAGATTGGAAGAGGAGCAGCCGGGACTAGAACCGGTGCCCATTTGGGATGCCAGTGCCACAGGTGGAGGAGTAACCTGCGCCACAGTGCCCCCCCATTCTTTCTTTTAAAGGTTAATTGACTTATTTGAAAGGCAGAGTTACAGAGAGAAAGGGAGAGACAGAGATCTTCCATCTGCTGGTTCATTCCCCAAATGGCTGCAATGGCTGCAGCTGGGCCGATCTGAAGCCAGGAGTCTCTTCCAGGTCTCCCACATGAGTGCAGGGGACCAAATACTTGGGCTATCCTCTGCCGCTTTCCCAGGTACACCAGCAGGGAGCTGGATCAGAAGTGGAGCAGCCAGAACCCGAACTGGCACCCATATGGGATGCTGGCACTGCAGGCGGAGGCTTTACCCACTGCCCCACAGTGCTGGCCACTCTCTCATTCTTCGTCTCCTCGAGGGCTCTCCTACAATCTTTGTTTATGCCTCTTCCGTCCGGATTGCTGATGCTCTTCACCGTCATCTTAGACTTCTTTAAGACGCTTTCCTGAGTTACTTGCATTATTTTCTGTAGTTTCATGCTCTGCTCTTTCATGGCTAGTTTTCCTTTTTTGCTGGAGTCCACCTTCTGGTGCGCACTGGGAAAGTGTGCATATAGCAGAACTGGAGTCCCTCGGGGTCAGAGGATGCTACTTTTCTCTCCTCGTACTTAAAGATTTTATTTGAAAGAGCAACAGAGAGGGACACACACACACACACACACACTTTCTCTCTCTCTGATCTTCCACCCACTGGTTTACTCCAGAATGGCTGCAACAACCTGGTCTGGACCAGGCTGAAGCCAGGAGCTGGGAACTCCAACTAGGTCTCTCATGTGGGTAGAAGAGACCTAAAGTAGCTGGGCCGTTTCCACTGCCTCCCAGATGCACTAGTGGGGAGCTGGATCAGGAATCAGAAGCAGAGCAGGCAGGACTTGAACTGCCAGCCTCATGTGGGATGCTGGTGTTACAAGCAGCAGTTTAACCTTCCGTGCCACGACTCCGATCTCTCTTCTCACAACTGATGAATGCTTTTGCTGGATTAGAATTTTACATTGAGCATAATTCCACTCATAATTTTGCAGATATCATTCCCTTTCCTTTGAGCGTCCTTTGGCCGTTCGGGATGTGTCTTGTTCTGTTTGCGCCGATGCTGTCTTCTTTGCACCTGCAGTAGGTCCTGCCGTGGGAGTGGTGAAGCACCAGGGGAGCTGCAGTGCTCTGAGAGGCCTGCTACGTGGCTATCTTATGGGAATAAGTCTTTTTTCCATAATCTTTGTCTTTCTGGGAGTTTTTTTCAGGTATTTTTTAAAATTTTGTTTTCAAAATTATGTTTTTCAATTTCCTTTTAAAAAAGATTTATTCATTTATTTGAAAGAGTTACAGAGAGGGAGAGACAGAAAGAGAGGTCTTCCATCTGCTGGTTCACTCCTCAAATGGCCACAACGGCCAGAGCTGGGTTGATCCGAAGCCAGGAGCTTCTTCTGAGTCTCCCACGTTAGGTGCAGGGGCCCAACTACTCGAGCCACCTTCCTCTGCTTTTCCAGGCAGGGAGCTGGGTCAGAAGTAGAACAACCGGGACTCAAACTGGTGCTCATATGGCATGCTGGCACTGCAGACGGCGGCTTAACCTGCTACCCCACGACGCCAGCCCCTAAATTTCCTTTTTTTTTTTTTTTTTAAAGAGATGTATTTATTTATTTGAAAGAGTTGCAGCAAGAGAGGGAGAGGGAGAGACAGAGACAGAGAAGAAAGATTTTTCCATTTGCTGGCTCGCTCCCCAAAAGGCTACAATGATCAGGACTGAGCGAGGCTGGAGCCAGGAGCTTAATCTGGGTCTTCCACGTGGTTGGAGGGGCCCAAGCTTTCCCAGGCTCCTGCTTTTCTAGATGCATTAGCATTAGAAGGGATCTGGATCAGAAGTGGAGCAGCTGGGACTCGAACCAGCACCAATATGGGATGCTGTTGCTGCAGACGGCGGCTTAACCTGCTGTGCCACAGTGCTGGCCCCATGTTTTTACATGTCTAATAGCTCTTTCTCTGTTCATAGCAAACTAGGGTTTTCTGTGTTGCTGTCGTCTTTTCCTCTGTCGTGGCCCTGCAGGCGCTGTTCCTTTCTGTGTGTTTTGTGCTCATGCATGCTGGATCTTCCCTGAGTCCTGGGGCTCCTTGGTGCTGGGCTGTGTTTGAGAGGGCAACACTCAGGGCTGCCTACAGCCATATGCAGAGGGCTTTGTTCCCTGGCCACCTGCACTTTAGAGGGTCTGGATGGCCATGAGCGGCTAGTTGGAGGAATCCCTGAAGACTCAGTGGGTAGGTTTTCCTTCTGGGTGCTTCAGTTTTCTACGGAGTCTCCTTTGACTCCCTGGTCCGTGGTTTAGCGTGAGGAACGTGGACTAGTGATCCCCACGGAGGTCTGCTCCTCCCCTGCCCACCAGCGTGCTTGTGTCCAGCCTCTTGTTTGCCCTCAGCGGAATCTGGCACATCCTCTTGGCTTATGGGGTCCCCATGTCTTTCCTCCTCCAGGTTCCCTCTGGCTGCGCTGTGGGCCGTGGTTTCTTCCTTGTAACTGAGCATGTGCAGCAGTGGACGTCCAAGGGCCCACTCTGGTCTCAGCTGCTCTTGGAGGCTGGTAGTGCTCTTTCAGCTGGCAGGCAGTGTATCAGTTTCCCACCCCTTCCCCTCTCCCCTCTCTGCTGAAATGTCCCCTTTGCTGCAGCCCTCCTCCGTCCTCCTTGTCTGATTGCAGGGAAGAGTTGAAGGACTGCACAGCTTGGTCAGCTTTGAGCCTCACTGTCTCTTGTCCGTGTTTCTCTCCTAGGCATGGAGCATGGTGGAGGTAAGAAGGTAGAGTTTGTTTTAAGGTTAACAGGTTCAAAAGCACCAAACAACTTCAAAGGAGTAAAAGACTTGCCAAAGTTCATCCCAAATTCTAACTTCCTGTCCTAACATTTTATTTTAAAAACCAGGTCAGAAGAAGAGTGCACGCCAGTACCATGTGCAGTTCTTTGGTGACGCCCCGGAAAGGGCGTGGATATTTGAGAAGAGCCTGGTGGCTTTTCAAGGAGAAGAACAGTTTGAGAAATTATGCCAGGAAAGTGCCAAGCAGGCACCTACAAAAGCTGAGAAAATTAAGGTGATACATATTCCTTCAGTGTACTTTTAGACCAAAGTTTTAATTGTTATATAAATTGCTATTTGTCTTGTTCTGAAAGTGCAGTTCATTGAAGTATTACCTGGCTGCGTATGTCTGCCATTGTTTAGTTTGTCCAAGTATGCTTTCTGATAACGTAGGACAAGTTTCTTTAGTGCTACAGCCTACTTCTCTCTTACTCTTGGTGATTCCCAGGGATAATTTGTTTTGAAATTTTTATTTTTATTTTCCTTTATATTTGTAGTCAATGCCATTGTTAATTAGTTATGCCATTGGAATTGACTTCTAGCTTAAAGAAACAGTAGAGTTTCTGTGTGGGACTGAATTTTCTCCAAAACCTAAGTTAGTTAGTTTTTGATCTTTGAATTTATCTGATGTTGTAAGTGTCCTTTTAAAAGGAGAGCTTTTCGTTTGTGTTTGTGTTTTGAGCTTACAGTGTCGCACGTTTTTCTTCTCAGCTCTTGAAGCCCATTTCAGGGAAACTGAGGGCCCAGTGGCAGATGGGCATTGTTCAAGCAGAAGAGGCAGCAGGCATGTCGGTCGAGGAGCGGAAAGCCAAGTTCACCTTCGTCTATGTGGGGGACCAGCTTCATCTCAACCCCCGAGTGGCTGAGGAGGCTGGCGTTGCTGTGGTGTGTCCGGGAGAAGCGGCGGCGTCCTCGGGAGTCAGGGAGGAGGCTGCTGAGAGCCCGCTGTGTGAGAGAGAGGAGGGCGTTCCCACGAAGAGGAGGCGGAGAGCCAAACTCTGTGTCTCTGCTGAGAACCGGGAGAGTGACCCTGGCTCAGTGAAGACCGTGGAGGCCGACCCCAAAAGAGGAGTGGGGTCTCCTGCTGGGAGGAAGAAGGCCTCGGCCTCCGCCCCACGCGGCAGGAAGGGCGATGCAGCGTCCCAGTTCCTGGTCTTCTGTCAGAAGCACAGGGATGAGGTCAGTACTGTGCTGGCTGCTTGAGGACCCTCCCTTCAGCCCGGATCCTGTTTCTCAGCGTTTCCAGGGGTCTGTGGTGGGCCGAGTCCATGTGTTAGATCTAGTGAGTGAGTTTTGTTAGGGTGCAGAGATCCTGACTTGGGGTTCCTGCCGCGTGTTCTCCCAGTGTGGGGGAGAAGATGCCAGGAGCAGCGTGGCCCACGGGACTGCCCTCTGAGAAGCACAGCTGTGGCCCCACCTGTAGCTCTGGGGCAGTGTCTGCAGCAGACGGGTCTGAGTGCAGGCCCCAGCACCACTCGCCCATCAGCACCGAGTTAGGTGGAGGATTTCTCTCCGTGATATTTGAAAGGATGGTAGTAGGTCAGTGATGCAAGTAGTTATATAATTGTCTTCATCACCTTCATAAAGTGCACGATCCGATAGTGTGTAATGAAGGCTCGGTTCCAGTGTAGAGAAATAAGGGAATCTTAGTAACTACAGCTTAGAGCTATGAGTTATATCTAGGGCTTATAGGCCGTTTTGTTATAGTGTCCATTTTAATTTTAATCTTCAGAATTTTCTGTTCAGTCTAAATCCATATAGTGATTAAAAGTACTACTACTAATTTTATAAAAATTTTCCATGAGTGCGTAAGCAGCCGCTGTTTTTGTGGCAGGTAGCATTGCACAGTGTGGGGTCTTTAAGAAATCCATGAGACATGATGTTTTGTTTGTCCCTTAAAGGAGCTGGGGAGTATTCTGGGGCAAGCTTTGTGAGTGGTGCCTTCAAGAGTGACTGCAGGGCTCTTAGGAATGCAAGGGTGGTTAAATGTTAGAAAAGCTATGTTGTGAATCGAAGTGTAGCAGATTCCTGATCATCTCAATTGCTAGAGAAAGGGCATTTGGGTAAAATTCATTCCTTTTTCTATAGAAAGTTACTGAGCCGAGAGTAGAAGGTAACATCTCTCATTCTTGAAAGATATCTATTTAAAAAAACTTTGAGCAAGGATCTTACTTACTGATGAACTTTTATAAACTTAAAAAGCTTTTTTTTTCCTTTTTAATGAGAATCTTACTTGTTTGAGACAGAGACAGAGCTCCCCAGATGCCCTCAGTGACCCCAGGCCCGTCTGGGTGCTGAAGCTGGGAGCCAGAATGCAATTCAGATGCCCCACTCAGATCTCTCATGGGTGGCAGGAACCCAGTTACTCGAGCCTTCACCGCTGTCTCCCAGCTTTGCGTTAGCTGGAGCCAGAGCCAGGAGCCAGAGCCTGGAGCCAGAGCCTGGAGCCAGAGCCTGGAGCCAGAGCCAGGAGCCAGAGCAGATATGGAACACAGGCGCCTTCACCACTAGAGCAGATGCGCACCTCTGCTGCTGAAATTTTAAAGGCACTCTCTTGTCTGCTTATAAATATTGCACTGCAAATACTAACCAATACTATAACAAAAGGAAAGAAAAAGACATACTTGTAAAGGAAGAGACACAGCTGTCGTTGTTTGCAGAGAACTGTGTAGAAAATGGAAGAGAATATACAGAAAAAAACCTCAGAATTCAAGGGTTCGCCAGGGTTGGTGGCTATGTGATCAGCATTCAAGTGCAGCAGCAAAGAGTCCACTGGGGCCAGTGTTGTGGTGTGTCTGGTGAAGCCGTGCTGGCATCCTGGGTGGTGGCAGTTCATGTCCTGGTGCTCCACTTCCGATCCAGCTCCTTGTTAATGGACTGGGAAAGTAGAAGATGGCCCAAGTGTTTGGGCCCTTACGCATGTGGGAGACCCCAAAAAAAGCTCTTGGCTCCTGGCTTCAGCTTGGCTCAGCCTGAGCTGCTGGGGCCATTTGGGGAGTGAACAGCAGATGGAAGATTCCCCCCCGCCCTCCCCAATCCACCTTTCAAAGAAATAAAATAAATATGAAAAAAGGCAATTTATATATTTAGAAAAAGTTGTGATATTTAAGACTGTGACACTTATGCTGAGGACATGCAGGGCGGTGGCCATGCCCAGAGCAGGGACCAGAAGCAGACTGTAGAGGATGTGGCAATGGCTGGGGAAAGGCTGCAGGCCATTTGGATGGGAAGGAGACTGCCTGTGGTGCTGGGGCCACAGGTGACTCTGGAGCTTGGCTGGCGTGGGATAGGAGCTTTATCAGCTTGGAAGAGGGGAGGATTTATTTTTTTCTTTTCCTCTTCTTCATCTTTAAGATTTTATTTATTTGAAAGGGAGAGCTACAGAGGTGTGTGTGGGTGAATGGGGGGTGGGGAGTTCTTCCATCTGCTGGCTCACTTTCTAAATGGCCCCAACAGCTGGCGCAGGGACTGGGCCAGGATAAAGCCAGGAGCCTGGAACTCCATCTGGGTCTCCCACATGGGTGTCAGGAGCCCAAGCACCTGGGCCATCCTCTGCTGCTTTCCCAGGTGCATTAGTAGGGAGCTGGATTGGAATTGGAGCAGCTGGGACCTGAACCGTGGTATGCTGGCATTGCAGGCAGCGATTAATCCCTGTGCCACAGTGCCAGCCCTTGGGGGACATTTCTTAAATAAGCCAGTCTGATCACAGAATATAAAGGAAATATGCTAAGGTGGAAATTTTGTGCCAAAGACACCATGAGCAAAATGAAAGGACAAGCCATATGTATAGAACCCAAACAATCCTGAAGGAAAAAACAAAGGGGTGGGTGCCAGCATTATGGTGCATTGGGTTAGCCTATTGCTTGTGACACTGGTGTCCCATATTGGAGCACCAGTTTGAGTCCTGGATGCTCGGCTTCCAATCCAGGGAGGCAGCAGATGGTGGCCCAAGTACTGGGGCTCCTGCCACCCGCATGGGAGACCTGGGTGGAGTTCCAGGCTGCTGGTTTCGGCCTGGCCCTGCATTGCTCTTGTGGGCATTTGGGAGGTGAATCAGTGGTTAGAGGATCTATCTTTTCTCTCTTCTTCTTCTTTTTTAAAGATTTATTTTTTGAAAGGCAGAGTGACAGAGAGAGGGAGAGACAGAGGTTTTCCATCTGCTGATTCACTCTCCAAATGGCTGCAACAGCTGAGGCTGGGCCAGGCCACAGCCAGGAGCTTCATCTGGGTCTCCCCTGTGGGTGCAGGGCCCACGCTCTCAGGCCGTCCAGCACTGCTTTCCCAGGTCATAGCAGAGAGTTGATTGAGGGTGGAGCAGCTGGGACTTGAACAAGGGCCAATATGGGATGCTGACATTGCAGGTAGTGGCTTAACCTGCTATGCCTCACTCTGCCTTTTGAATAAATTAATAAATATTTTAAAATTTGGGGAGAGGGTGAGTACGAGAATATCAACTTACAGAGGAGCCTGGATGGCCCATAAGTACAGGAAGAGGTGCTGTTCAGCTTCACTGATAACCAGGAAACTGCAAGTGAAAGTCAGAGAGGATACTCCAGTCACCAGGTGAGCCAGCACTACCCTCACAACAGCGGGGCATGGGCAGACGCGCAGACGGGAGTCCTCCCACAGTGCCGGGGGAGGAGTGTTGACTGGACCTGCCTCGGAGTTTTGTTCCTGGGTATCTGCTCGAGAGTGTTTCTGCCTTTGTACCCAAGGAGATGCTGTACCGCTCAGACTAAGAAGTTATCAAATAAAGGACAGACCAGTGTGCTCCTGCAGTGTCTCTCTAAGGACTCGGGGTGTGAAGAGGGCAGTTGCTGAAGGATATGCAAGTCCTGTCACTTGTATAAAATTTGAGAAGTGCCCTGTTCAGTTTTACCTGTGTCCGTCCAGTCCAGAAAGAGTAAGTGGATAGCTGTGAAGGTGTATGCCTCTTCTCCGGAGCCAAGAGGTGTATTCCTGGAGCTGTTAGCACCTGGTGGAGGTGTAGAACAGTCAGCGTGTGGACAGCCACTGCACTGGATGGGCTGTGTGGAGCCTGTGGAGGTCAGCTCTGAATGGGCACTGACAGCATTTGCAGCCAGTCCTAGGCTTGGCTGGTGAGGAGCTGTGTGCTCTTGAGCTCTGGAAGCAGACCAAGGCTCTGTGCCATCATCTGGTGTGTTCCCGAGCTATTCCTGCATGGTCCATCTGAAACTATGAAAGGAAAGTGGGCAGCTTAGAATTCAAACCACCTTTTTTCCTTTTTGGGACCCAGGTTGATCTCAGAGGACTCCTAGATTCTAAGAAATGTGCCATAAACCAAAGCCCTTCAGTGCATTTGTCAGGTATCCACTGAAACATGGAAAGCCAATACTATTAGCTCTGAAGGGAGAGATGCTAATACAAGAATAGTTGGGGACTTCAATCTCACTTCCATCAGTGGACAGGTCATCCAGACTGAAAATGAACAGACACCGTGCAGCTGACTCTGCTGTACAGGAAGTGAACGCTACAGTTAGAGAATTTCACCCAGCAGCTGCAGAATAAACATTCTTATCAGTACATGGAACATTCTCCAGGATAAACTATATAATAAGCCTCAAATCAAGTCTCTTAATTTTTTAAATAAAGTTCCTAATTTATTTGAAAGGCAGAGTGATAAGGAAGAGGGATGGAGAGAGCTCTTCCGTATGCTAGTTGTTCTCCCAAAAGGCCGTAACAGTGGGATTGGTCCAGGCTGAAGCCAGGAGCCTGGAACTCCATCTAGGTCTTCCATGTGGGTGATAGGGGTTACGGGGAGGGAGAGAGGTCTTCCATCCAATGGTTCACTCCCCAAATGGCTGTAATGGCCAGGACTGGGCCAGACTGTAGCCAGGAGCTTCTCCCAGGTCTTCCACATGGGTTCAGGGCCCAAGGACTTGTTCTGAACACATGTTCAGGGGCATGTTCTGCTGCTTTTCCCAAGCCATTACCAAGGGGCTGGTTTGGAAGTGGAGCAGCTGGGTCTTGAATTGGTGCCCATGTGTGGTGCTGGCATTGCAGGTGGTGGTTCTGCCCATTATGCCGCAGCAGTGGTTCCCCACCTGATTTTTTATGAAGGCACCAATAACATACACTGGAGAGAAGATGCTTTCTTCAATAAATCGTGCCAGGAATACTGGGTGTATGTATGTAGAAAAATGAATCTGGACCCCTTCTTCACTGTATACAAAAGTCAACTCAAAAAGGATGAAAAGGGACCAGCTTTGTGGTGCAACGCCTGCAGTGCCAGCATCCCATATAGGTGCTGATTCGCGTCCCGGCTGCTCCACTTTCAGTCCAGGTCCCTGCTAATGCACCTGGAAAAGCAGCAAAGGATGGCCCAGGGCCTCTGTCACCCACATGGGATACCTTGTGGAGTTCTAGCCTGGCTATTGTGGACATCTGGGGAGTGAACCTGTGCATGGGAATCTCTGTCTCTCTCGCTGCAACTCTGCCTTTCAAATAAAAAAATAAATTAAAAAATTGAATCAAAAACCCAAATTTAAGACCTGAAACTGTGAGACTATTAGATGAAAACAAAGAGGAAGCACTCCAAGCACCTGGTTTTTGGATAAGACCCCAAAAACACAGGCAGCAACAGCAAAATATACAGCTGGTGTTATATCAAAGAAACTTCCATACAGAAAAAGAAACAGTGTGTGAAGAGACAACAGAGTGCAAGACAATATTCATAAATTGTTCAGCTGACAAAGGGACAGATATCCAGGATATATAGAGAATTCTGTTCAATAGCAAAAACCAAGGAATCCGGATAAAAATAGACAAATAATCTAAACTGACATTATTTTATTTAAAAAATATTTTATTGATTTGAGAGGCACAGAGAGAGATCTTCCATCCACTGCTCACTCCCCAAATGGCCACCATGGCTGGAGCTGGGCCATCTTCCACTGCCTTCCTAGGCACATTACCAGGGAGCTGGATCGGAAGTGGAGCAGCTGGGACTTGAGCTTGTGCTCACATGGGATGCCGCACTGCAGGCAGCAGCTTAACCCCTGTGTCACAACGCTGGCCTCTAAATTGACATTTCTTAAAAGAAGACAAACAGATGGGCAACAAATCTGTAAATAAAAAAAAAAAATGCCCAGTGTTACTAATCATCAGGGAAATGCATACTGGGCCAGAATGAAGGCAGGAGCTTCAGCCAGGTCTCCCACGGGGGTGCAGGGGCCCAGGGACTTGGACCATCTTCCTCGGCTACCCCAGGCCATAGTGGAGAGCTGTATCAGAAGAGGAGCAGCCGGGACTAGAACTGGCACCCATATGGGAAGCCATCGCCTCAGGCCAGGGCTTTAACCTGCTGTGCCACAGCGCCGGCCTGGAGTGTGCGTGTTAGCTCCTGGAGATCACGTGGAAATGCAGGTTCCTGGTTCATAGGGCTCCAGTTGAGCTTTCTAGCATGTCTGTGGTGCTGATGACAGCAGCGCACCAGTGGCCAGGGAAGCTCTGTGTCTTGGCTGTGCAGCGTGCCTTGGGTGTTGGCCTGAGCCGTGGCGAAAGTCAGGATGTATTCCTTGGCGCCTTTGGCACCCATCCAGAGGTAGGGAGGTGGGGGTTGGCACTGTGGCAGTGAGCAAACTTAAGCTAAGGTTGCAACTTCGTGCTCAGGTAGCATTTCTTTTTTATTTTTCTAATTAAGAAAAAGTAAAGATTCATTCACCTGCGGGGCTGGCGCCATGGTGTAGTGGTAAAGCCGCCGCCTCAGTGCTGTCATCCCACGTGGGTACCGGTTTGTGTCCTGGCTGCCTCACTTCTCATCCAGCTCTCTGCTGTGGCCTGAGAAAGCAGAAGAAGATGGCCCAAGTCCTTGGGCCCCTGCACCAGTGTGGGAGATGGGGAGAAGGCTCCTGGTTCCTGGCTTCGGATCGGCGCAGCTCCTGCTGTTGGGATCCTCTGGGGAGTGCAACGGCAGATGGAAGGCCTCTCTCTCTGCCTCTGCCTCCTGTAACTGCCTTTCCAATAAATAAATAAAAAAGGTTTATTCACTTGAAAGGCCAGGGACCTTGAAGAGCAGAGATGGAGAGAATCTTCTGTCTGCTGATTCACTCCCAAATGCCCACACAACCAGGGCTGGGGAAGGCCAAAGCCAGAAGCCTGGAACTCACAGCAGGTCCCCCATGTGTGCGGTGGGGACCTCTTCAGCCATCTGCTGCTGCTGGGTGCTCATTAGTAGGAAGCTGGGTTGGTTGCAGAGCTGGGACTTGAACACAGGAACTCAAATATGGGATGCAGGTGTCCCAGGTGGTGTCCTAAACGACTGCATCAGATGTTCACCTCTCAGGTAGCAGTTCTTTCTTCCTTTTTTATTTTTTATTTTTTTAAGATTTTTTTTATTTAACTGAGAGGTAGAGTTACAGACACAGAGAAGGAGAGACAGAGAGAAAGGTCTTTATCCGCTGGTTTACTCCCTAAGTGGGCAAGAACCGCTGGAGCTGAGCTGATTCGAAGCCAGGAGCTTCTTCTGGGTCTCCCACGTGGGTGCAGGGCCCCAAGCACTTGGGCCATCTGCCACTGCTTTCCCAGGCCACAGCAGAGAGTTGGATGGGAAGTGGAGCAGCCAGGACTTAAACTGGCGCCCATATGGGATGCCGGCACTGCAAGCAGAGGATTAAGCTGCACCACAGCCAGGGCCCAGGTAGCATTTCTGTAGAACTTGTCCTACCCCTGAGTATTCAAGGATGCCTAGAAAACTGTGACTCGTAGATAAGTGAGTTAGTGATTTTGGAAAGTATGTTTTTTTCTTATTGTTTATCATTTCCTGTGTTTACATAAATGTAATAGAATCATTGTCACTGCCACTGTGTTCGTTTACGGCTTTTCGGTGAATCACAGTAAGCCGTTATGGACACACAAAAACACCATGCGCTCAGTTCTAAAGGGCCAGTTTGATTCTGTGTAAATGAAAACCCAGATGAGTTTTCTGTGTTGAGGCTCTGAGCACAGCCCTCTGGTTGTTCCCAGGTTGTCGCTGAGCACCCTGACGCCTCAGGAGAGGAGATCGAAGAGCTGCTTGGCTCCCAGTGGAACATGCTCAATGAGAAGCAGAAGGCGCGCTACAATACCAAGTTTGCCCTTGTGACTTCTGCACAGTGTGAAGACGACTCGGGTGAGTCTGAAGCTGTGTGTGCAGTGGCCGTGCGCTGTGTGGGCCGTGGGACGGGGCACGCGCGCGGTGTGGGCCGTGGGACGGGGCACGCGCGCGCGGTGTGGGCCGTGGGACGGGGTACACGCGTGCGGTGTGGGCCGTGGGACGGGGCACGCGCGCGCGGTGTGGGCCGTGGGACAATGTACACGTGCGCGGTGTGGACCGTGGGACGGGGCACACGTGCGCTGTGTGGACCGTGGGACGGGGCACGCGTGCGGTGTGGGCCGTGGGACGGGGGTACACGCGCGCGGTGTGGACCGTGGGACAATGTACACGCGCGCGGTGTGGACCGTGGGACAATGTACACGTGCGCGGTGTGGGCCGTGGGACAATGTACACGCGCGCGGTGTGGGCCGTGGGACGGGGCACACGTGTGCTGTGTGGGCCGTGGGACGGGGCACACGTGCGCTGTGTGGGCCGTGGGACAATGTACACGTGTGCGGTGTGGACCGTGGGACAATGTACACGCGCGCGGTGTGGGCTGTGGGACGGGGCACGCGCGCGCGGTGTGGACCGTGGGACGGGGCATGCGCGCGCGGTGTGGACCGTGGGACGGGGCACGCGCGCGCGGTGTGGACCGTGGGACGGGGCACGCGCGCGGTGTGGACCGTGGGACGGGGTACGCGCGCGCGGTGTGGACCGTGGGACGGGGTACACGTGTGCCGGTGCCTCTGGGTCAGCTTCTAGAATGCGTGTGGTCATGGTAAACAGCCTGTGCTGCCTGCACTTCCCACTGCTCGTGAGGCTGCCCTGGGACTTTGTCTTCTGCCCCCGCGGGGTTGTGTGAGTGAGGAAGAAGGACGGAGTGAGGCAGTCTGTGGTCTGAGTCTTAGAGGTGTGGAGTCTGTGCCCCAGTGGGGAGCAGGAGCAGCCCGCCTGGCCTCATGGAGGACCTGCCCCTCTCTGCAGGTGGTAGTGTCTGCTTGAGAACTTGCAGGGTGAGGCGGGTGACTGGAGTCACCTTGACTTTGGGTATTCTTTGCTTCTTCCTAGATGTTTACTTTAAAAAAACAAAAAGTATGACTTTGCTTTGGGCTGTAGTAAGATGAGGGAGACTTCATGCTGTGAAATTTGAGAAGAGGTGTGACTGGTCGGATTTGTGATCTGCATGCTTGGGATGTAAACTTTCCGTGGAGAACTTTTTTTTTTTTTAAGAATATTTTCATTGTATTGGAAAGGCAGAGACAGGGATAGATCTGTCCTCTGGCTTACTCTGCAAATGTCCACACAGCCAGGGCTGGGCCAACCAAAGCCAGGTACCTAGAACTCAGGCTGGGTCTCCCACGTGAGTGGCAGGGACACAAGTACCAGTGTGCAGGAAGCTGGATGTGAGGCAGAGCTGGAACTGGAACCAGGCACCCTGACATGGGATCCAGGCATCCCAAGCAGTGTCTGACTGCTGTGCCCAGTGCCTACCCCAGAACGCTGATATTCTTGATGTACCGGTGAGTGATGGACTGGGTACCGCGTCAGTGCATTGAGTTTGGAGAGGCCAGACGCGCAGTGCTTGAAGACACACCTAAGTGGAGGCCAAGCCCAGAAGCAGCTGGGCCTCCCACGTGAGCCAGCTCACACCCTGGCACGGCACCATGTGGGGAAGGCTGTCACCACACGTGCACCCTGTCACCTTTCTGTTTTCTTCACAGATGTTCTTGTCGTGATTTAGGGCTTTCTAGTTTTCCATATCAGCTATCTCATTGTTATTAATCTTGAATTTTTCTTTGTATTCATTGCAAGTACTATAGAATGGCAAGGATATTTAGGAATTGTATATTTGTCTCTTGTTTATATATGTTTTCTTTTAAAGTCAAGAATTTATCCTTCATCATACACTTACTGTAGAGATGATGGCTTATTTAAAGATGAGCTGGGTTTTCCTGAAGCTGGAAGGTGTGAGCCTGGTTGTGTGTCTCACATTAGCTGTCTGGCTGTTCCTAAATACTTGATAGGAGGACTCGTGGACAAGTTTTTCTCCCAGTGTGTGTCAGGTGCATGCCGGCTCCTGGGTACTCTGCCGGTGTGTGTCAGGTGCGTGCCGGCTCCTGGGTACTCTGCCGGTGTGTGTCAGGTGCGTGCCGGCTCCTGGGTACTCTGCCGGTGTGTGTCAGGTGCGTGCCGGCTCCTGGGTACTCTTGAGCTCTGACTTTGAGGTGACCTGATGTTGATAACAAAGATGTGTCATATCCCCTTGTCTCAGCACTGGAAATTCAGACAGATATCCTAGAAATGACTGCTGCGTCACTCTGTAGAAGGAGTCCTTAGGATGCACTTGTGTAAAAGACACTGTGGGAAGTCCGGGCACCAGGGGGACATGCTGCTGACAGGCACTGCTAGCATGGAGGGAGACTGATGGAGGAGAGCCTGGCAGCTCTGAGGTTCAGGCTGTGCCACTGGGGCTCGTGTTTGTCCAGTGACTGAGCAGAGCCTGCTGTCCGCCACTTTGCTGGCCCCTTCCTGATGCTACATTGATGGCCAGCCACAGGTGTGGCTGGGGCAGAGCTTGTGAGGGCCTCAAGTGGAAACCCGAGGCCTAGAGCTGAGGGGGCGCCCTGTGCCTGTGTCTGCACCTCCTCCCTCAGGCCTCACTGGCACTGTGGAGCTGAGCACTGCTCCGTCCCAGCAGGCAGCAGGTTTGGTGATGACAGCTGTCCCTCAAGGTGTGATGAATAGTCTGTCAGTACACTGAGCCTCTGGGGAACAACTGTGCAAATGAAAATGCTGGATTTGTATGTAAAATAAACACTGATGTGTTCAAATGGACTCTCTCTAGAAGCTGCACTCCTACATCGTATCACTGCAGGTCAATACTGTTTGGGCACCTTTGGTCTTGGGTTAGTTGATGTTGGTGGGAACATCTGTGCCTGGCACAGGCACTGAGCAGTAGAAAAACCCTTAATCTGAAGATACGAATGTAGTGTTATTGTAAAATGATTCTTTAAGGAAATGTATAAAAAAGTAATATGCTGTGTATTTTTAAAAATTCAACTTAGGTTCCACTGGGCTGTTAATGCTAAAAAGATTATTTAAAATACAGGGTTATATTCAAATATAAGGCTACAGGACATTAAAATGGTAGCAAATATGGATATCATAATTCCTAGGTTAGGATTAATACTTTCAGTCCCCAGTTTCTCACTGTGAAGAGATTTGACCTAGGTTGTCTGTACACTGGACGTCCTGGGCAGCTTGTGGTGTGTGTTTCATGGACGTTTCCCCATCCCCCATTCCTAGGTACCTTAAATGGGAAAAAACGAACCCACACAAAGAGGACCCCGGACCCTCCAGAAGAAGTGGACGTGGAGGATGCACCCAGGAAGAGACTCAGGACGGACAAGCCCGGTCTGCGGAAGGTAATCCCACTTTGCGCTGGCCGAGCCGGTGAGGTGCAGGCAGGGTGTGGGCAGCAGAGGTAATCCCACTTTGCGCTGGCCGAGCCGGTGAGGTGCAGGCAGGGTGTGGGCAGCAGAGGTAATCCCACTTTGCGCTGGCCGAGCCGGTGAGGTGCAGGCAGGGTGTGGGCAGCAGTGCGCAGCAGGAAGCCTGTTTTTCTCACAGGCCTGTTGCGAGGTTGCTGAAGAGTATAAGCACTCGTGCAGCAGAACTGCTGTGCCTGATGGTTCCAGAAAACAAACATCCGCACACCTTGAGTGATGCACGAGTTTTGGATTGGACAAACTGTCAAAAATGACTTTTTCTGTGGAGCTTATTAGTTGATGTGTGAATAATGAATTGACATGAAAATAAAAATCTATTAGAGGTCCATGTATGTTATATTTCAATAATAAAGTTATGAACTGGGGGCCAGAGCTATGTCGTAGAGGCTTAAGCCTCCACCTGCGGTGCCTGCATCCTGTACGGACAGTGTTCCGAGTCCCGGCTGCTCCACTTCCCATCCAGCTCCCTGCTAATGGCCTGGGAAGGCAGTGGAGGATGGCCCAAGTGCTTGGTCCCTGCACCCACGTGGGAGACCTGGAGGAAGCTCCTGGCTTTGTCCTGGTTCAGCTGTTAACAGCCATTTGGGGAATGAACCAGCGGATGAAAGACCTCTCTCTCTCTCTTTCCCTTTCTCCCTCTCTCCCTCCATCCTTCCTCCTCCCCCTTTACTGCCTTTCAGATAAAAAAATTACCATTTTGCTGGTATTTCTTGTTACTCTTTAAGCAGTGGGAGTGTAGGCCTGTGTGGAGCAACGGGCAAGGGGCAGGATGGACACACAAGCCCCACTCTCCATAGTGGCTCTCCAGGGCCTTGGATGCCAGCTTCTGTCAAGGGACAGGGTTTGGCTGGTGTCGGGAGGGGAGTGTACTGACCAAGGTCCATAAATCCAGAGAAAGAGTGGACGGTTGTGTCCAGCACACCGTGGCCGTGCAAGTGCGGACTTGAGCCCTTCCTGGCAGCAGTCACTCCAGTGGTCTTGAGAACGGAGGGGTGAAGTAGGCTTTGTACTTTGTTTGAATTTATATGTGTGCAGTAATTGCACACAGTAGTTATGTATTTATGACTGATAAAGCTCGATACTAACTTACCTCAATTAAGTGTTGGTCCTATCTTGTCTTGGAGAATGGAAAATGAATCCTGTGTTACTGAAGTGTAGGTTTGTGGGCACTGTGTCATCTATCTGTCACTGTAGAAGTCACTCACAGGTTAGGGGAGCAGGCAGGCCTTGCCCCATTTTTCCTGTCAACATTCTTCTGGGCACCTGCTGTCTGGTGGAGTTGTTTACACTCCGGCTCGGTGGAGTTCACCTTGAGCTGTGAGTTTGTGGTTACCAGGAAGCACACACGTACTATATTCTCTGGCCACCAGTTATTAAACAGCTCTTTACTGGCAGTCATACTGAAATTAGTTGCTTTGAAATATTTGTGTAAATGATCTACCGAAAACATGTGTGACCCTGGACATCCAAAATACCAAAATTTACATTAAGTAGCTAAGTAGAAATGTTTTATTAACTAATAGCTCTGGAAATAGCATCTATAAAAAGCTCTGGTGTTTCCTCTAGTCTGATTTTTATCAGCCAGGCCACACTGCATGTAACTCCTGTGTGTTCTGAGTATGGCCGAGATGTGGCTGACTTTCCAAGGGCCATTATCTGTTTTTCTTTTTCTTTTTCCCGATTTAAAACAGTGATGGGGAGGGAGAGGGGGAGAGAGAGAAAGATTTCTCATCCACTGATTTATTCCCCAAATAGCTACCACAGTCAGTGCTGGGCCAGGCCAATACCAAGAGCCAGGAATTCCAGCCAGGTCTCTCATAGGAGTGGCAGGGGTTCGTGTACTGGAGCCACCATCTGCTGCTCCCCAGATGTGTTAGTATGGAACTGGATTGGAAGTGGAGTAGCCAGCACTCCAGTATGGGCTGTTGTCGTTGCGAGTGATGTCTTAACCCACTGTGCTACAGTGCCCACTCTGCATCCGTTCTCTTGCCCAGTCTTTGTGAGCACCCCTGACCTTCCCTGGTGTCAGGTAGGTGGGTGAGGAGGGACCCTGCCTCCTTGAACGACAGGACTGACCAGCAGGCAGCACCACCCCAGTGCGTGGAGACGGGCGTTTCCGCTGTCGCTTCACTGACCTTCACGTTTGATTAGGCAGCCTCTCGAGCAGCAAGCATTAGAGAAGCAATTTATTTACTTTATCCTCAGCTTTGGATTCAGCAGAAAGCAGAGGGATTATGTAGAACACACTGTATGAGCTGACAGACACTGGAGTAGAGGCACACAGGTGCACACGGTCTGAGGTGCGCAGCTGTCAGGTGACCAAGGGAGAAGCTTGTGTCGAGTGAGTCGGCAGCAACCTGTGTTCATTGATATTAGGAGGTGGCTTTCTCTCCTTCTCTCTCCTTAACAGAGGGACGTGCTCACTGACAAAACAACCAGAACAGGCTCGTACAAGGCCACAGAGACGACCTCCTCGCTCAAGAGCCAGGCAGGTAATGTGGCGCGGGTTGTGCTGGGCAGGGTGGACGGCCCCCCCGGGAGCTCCCAGGGGCTGATGCAGCGTGAGGATGGGCGCGTCCATGTGGAAGCACTCAGGAGCAGTGGACAGTTAAAGTTGAATCTCGAGAAAAAGGAGGAGGGGTTTCATGCAGTTGAAGAAGGAAATTAATGTGTAAGGTGTTTTAAGAATTTAGTTGAATTTTATTCAAGTGACTCTCCTACTGGTTTTTCACTTGGCTTTATTGTTTCATTTTACACGGTGGGCCAGTTTGCCCCTTAAATCCCTTGGTCCTCAATATGTGGACCCCATGTGCCTCCTCTGTGGTTCTGAATTAGCTTGAAATGTCCATGGAAAATCGCTGCCAGAGCAGTGAGAGGGGTGAGGGCTCCATGCACCTCGTCCTGCATTATCTCTGCGAAATACCTGTCTCGTGGTTTGTTGAAGAATCTGCTGCGTCAGCCCTTCCTAGAAAGGGAGTGAAGCCCTGGGCAGGAGAGGTCGCGAAGGCCGCAGGAGCTGTTTTCCTGCCGTGTGAGGTGCTGCACTGGTCTTAAAGAACCAGCTGTGAGCAACAGAACATTTCAGTGCTGACTGAATGTTTGATGATGTAAAGGGATTGTTATGTGCAAGCATGGAAGAGGAATTGTGGTCATATTCAAAACTTTGTTTTAGAAATACGGGTGTACTGGCCGGTGCTGCGGCTCAATATTGCGGCGCCAGCACACCAGGTTCTAGTCCCAGTCAGGGTGCCGGATTCTGTCCGGGTTGCCCCTCTTCTAGGCCAGCTCTCTGCTGTGGCCCAGGAGTGCAGTGGAGGATGGCCCACGTGCTTGGGTCCTGCACCCCATGGGAGACCAGGGGGAAGCACCCGGCTCCTGCCTTCAGATCAGCGAGATGCGCCGGCTGCAGCGGCCATTGGAGGGGGAACCAACAGCAAAAGGAAGACCTTTCTCTCTGTCTCTCTCTCTCTCACTGTCCACTCTGCCTGTCAAAAATTTAAATAAATAAATAAATAAATAAATAAATAACAAACAAAAAGAAATATGGGTATACTTCAAAAATTTTGAGAAAAATTGGGTTGCAAGATAAATGCATTTTGGGGCAAAACATTGAAATCAATACATAATGTTTTCATGGTGTGTACCTTCTGAAGGCCCCTCAGATGGACCAGGTTTCTTGTTTATGAAATTATTGATCTGGGATTTGCTTCAGAATAATCAGTCTGGCAGAACAGTGTGGAACCAAATGTGCGTGGAACAACACTGGCCCCAGATGATGGATCTGGGGGCCAAACAGTGAGGACATAGAAATCACTGTACAGTTTGTCTGCTCTGTCTACATTCAGGTTTTTCCATGATTAAAAGTGTGAAGCCCTCCTTAGTGTACAGCAAAGGGGCCTGGAAGGTTCGTGTTGTAGCTTCACTTATTTGAGGAGTATTTTTAAATCAGTAAAGAAACCAAGGGTGTAAGACTTCAAACTTTATAACCATTTTTTTTTGTTATTTACAGCAACGAAAAATCTGTCTGATGCATGCAAACCACTGAAGAAGCGAAATCGAGCCTCTGCGGCAGCGTCTTCAGCTCTTGGGTTTAGCAAAAGTTCATCTCCTTCTGCATCCTTAACTGAGAATGAGGTAAAACAATACTAATGATGATAATCATGGCATTCCCATGGAGGCCATGGAGTAAACCACGTTGTGGTGTGAGTAAAGGTCAGATCTGATAAGCATACCCTTGGTATTCTCCATAGATGTAGGAGACTTTGAGGTCCTCTGACCTATAAAATTCATGAAGTGGAAAAAAACCAGTGCGCTATTTTAGTTTATTTGAGCATTTCAAATATACAGATACACAGTGTATGTGTAAATGTATGTATATACTTCAGTCGATGCAGTTTGCTTGTTCTTGAGATCTGTCTTAAAAATGTGCCCTGCATAGCCCTCACACTGTCTTTCCCACACGAGGGCCAGCTTGAGTTAGTCACATGCTGGTCCTGTTGCACTCAGCGCTGGGTGGGATGGAGGGTGGCTCACAGGCCACACCTGATTCCTGCTGCTTCCAGACCAGGCATCCCATGGCTTTGGATCCATGTTTTTGGCCCTTTACATTCTGGCATTCTCTGTTGAGGTGAATTAGAACCACCATTGTACTACAGCTCATGTTTCTGGGCTTGCGCAGTATGTGGTAGCAACGTGAGAGCTGTGTGTGGCCATCACCTGCCATCACTGCATGACAAGCAGGCGCCATCAGCAGATCAAGTCTTTGCCACTGCCAAAAACAAAACAGAACACTGCCACAAAATACAGACAGGACACTTTTTTGTCCAGAGGTAGTTTTGGCTTCCTGATTTTAGTGACTGCCTGCATGAAGCTTTTCCATCCAAGTGTTAATTTCTTATTATTTAAGTTCCCAGTGATTCTATTTTTCATGAGGTGGTGATAACCTTGGGTTTTTTGGAGCAGGGAAGTGAGACAGGGCTGGTTAGGCCCCTTCCTCCTTCTGGGCCGGAGTGCTGCTCTCTACCCTGGGCTCTAGGAGGGCCGGGGTGGCTTCCTGTGTCCTCCTGTGTGAGGAAGGGTGGACGTTCCTGGGCTAGAAGGTGTGGCTCGCTGTTGTGCTTCCTAGTGGTGGCGTCAGTCTGGGCCTCTCCTGAGCAGGTTTCTGTAGTGACCCAGCTCAGCCGTGGTCAGGAGCTGCTCCCACACTGGGCCTGGGCCTCCAGT
Source organism: Lepus europaeus (assembly GCF_033115175.1). Taxonomy (NCBI): domain Eukaryota; kingdom Metazoa; phylum Chordata; class Mammalia; order Lagomorpha; family Leporidae; genus Lepus; species Lepus europaeus. The sequence goes on along the minus strand of NC_084842.1, from coordinate 90,840,838 downwards.
TTGATACCCGTAGTAAGGGAGCATTCACCTCTGGACACACTCAAGGAAACGCAGCACTCAGGGAGCTTCTGGGAGCCCACCAGAACACGAAACGTGGAAAGGCAGGTTTTACACAAGTTCCTTCTCCTTTTCCCTTTCTTCTTTGTTTAAATTCAGGTTAGTATCCTAGAAAAGTACTGGGAGGTGGTCTGCAATTCCAAATAATATTAGAAACAAAGAAGTTTTGGTTCTGTAGACCCTTATGCTTAAGCCGGCAGTTTTACTTAGATTTTTGATGAGTTTCTTGCATGGTGTTTTGGTTCATTTATCCACTTGATACATTGACACTATTGTCAGTTACAAAAGAAAGTAAAACTCTGAGGCTACTGAAGTCTTGTCTGTTTCTGACTGTGACTTGTGTATGAAAGACCAGGGCTTGCATGACCAGGGGAGGCCACCAGGACGAGCTAGACGAGCTGATGGTCAGGAGAGCTCAGTGTCTGGGTTAAACAGTGCTCTGAGCCTGGGAGGCTTGGATGAGCATTTTATAATTACTAGACTTAATTGATTTTTAATTCTTCAGCGCTTAAGAGTTGACCAATTATTAAAGCCATTTATATTATATCTTAAATACATGAAATGCATAGACGTTTCTGCATTTTGAAGGTGATGCCTAGATCCGGTAGTATATGTTCATGTTCCCTTTATAAAAACATTTATATTCCTAGGCCCCCTCCATTAGGCCACTTTGTGGTTTATGTAAATCTTCATTAGAGTTCACTTTGACAGAATTTAAATACACTTCAGGTGAATTCATAGGTTGTTCTGTGATGTTGCAGTGTGTACAGCAAGGTGTAGTGTTACTCAGACCTGCAGACCACCAGGCCTGGCTCTGGAGTGAGTCAGGTGGCCCTGGGGGTGGCGGTTAGGGGCCAGACTGGTTCCTCACTGGGGCCACACGCACTGCATGTTTTTATTTCCTTCCTTTCATTGCACTTGATTGAGATAAGGGATTTTCCTAGAGTTTTTACTCAAGACACTTTAGGTCATGTTGTGGTTTAAATTCTTTTTGAAAAATGTGTATGTGATAAAATTTATATATGAAATAATTATAATACATGCTACTACATCACTCCAATGCAGAGACTAGATTAAAATTCCACACTTGCATGATGAAGGCCTGTGAAGGAATTAATGTGATTTAAGTGTTTTGTAACTTCATTTCTTATTCCCTTAGTAGAGCAAATTCTTATTTTTTTCGCCTTCACTGGTAACAGCTTTTATGGGAGCCCACATCAGTCAAGTTGGATTTGAACTCAGCTGCCCTGTACTGCACTTAAAATGATGTAATATTCCAAGATGTCTGCTGCAGGTGGTGTATCATCGTACACACTAAGTGACATTTCTATCACAATCATTTTATGGAAGATGTGTGATAATCTGTTTTTACTGGTATTAATAAACACATACAATGAAGAAAACAGATAACAAATTTTAAGACCAAGGTAAGATACTTAATCAAGGCCATTTAATCAATCACATTCATTTCATGGTAGAAACACATTCATATGCCAATGATCAATGCAGATTTGCAGTTGAAAAGGAGGCCCTTCAATCAGGGGCCGTCCCAGTCCCAGAGCCGCGACGGTGACTCCGCATTGAAGGGTGGTCCTGCTCCAGGTCGTTTTTCTCCTCTAGTTCATAATGTACGGAATTTTTATTGAAAAAATGTCAGCATCTGTACCTTCAGAAACAAGACAGCACACATTAAGGAGTTCTTGTCAATTATTCTCATTGCCAATGAAATGTATTCAATACTGTAGATATTAAACTAATTTCCAACATGAAAGGCAGGAAGAGTTTTGATTCTGTCCTTTTTTACTAAGCATTTTTCCTATGACACTAGATAGAGTAAATTTTTAGGAAAAAGTATCATTTGCAGTATCATTGTGAACCATAACTCTTGACTGATCCCTAGGGGGCACCATAATGGGGTTATTGACGCCAGTCACTTCTTCAGTTGCTTTTGTAGAACATCGACCATCACGTTTGAATGTCTTAATCTTGGGTGACTGGCCGGGGGCTGTACCCAGGGTGCCCGCATGTTTGCATGGTGAGGAAAAAGCCCCATGTGTGTGCCCTTCAGCCTCCCGCAGCAGCACGGGGATAGCACTCGGTTTCTTCTCAGCAGACACCCCGGATGCATTTGCCCTGTAAGGAATGTCCCCGAGGTGCTTTGTGCTAGACGTGAAGTACTGCGCATGTAGCACCCAGGTGCCTGGAGCCTTGCAGGAGCTCAGTGGCTCGCTGTCATGACGGTGACAGCCATACAGTAAAACAATACAACCCTGCCACTCAGTTTTATCCAAAAGTGTAAGTTTTGCTTTGGCATGAAAAGTGACCCTATGAACTGCATTGTGCATGTAGGGTACAATAATCGCAGACATGGTGGAGCACGCTTTGTTGGAGTGACACCAGAGGGCGCTAGACTGTGTGGCTGAGGGCGGGGGGAGGGTTGCTCTCCTGGGTCTGCTCAGATGTAAGGGTATGTGGCTCCAGGGTGGCCCAAGAGCAGTCCACACTGTACTGTTCCCAAAGGACATGAAAAGCTTGAATAAATCCTAAATTCTCAAAAAAAAAAAAAAAATCACTACTTCTGGAAGTATGAACAAAAGTGGTAAAAAAATGGCTGTGGTTCAAGAAGGGATCACTCCAAGCAGAGACGAGCCTGGAAGGCTTTTTGTGAGAAGTAAGGGGTTTCATTTGAAATCGCAGCATGATTTGTGGGTGGCTAGCTGCTAACCAGTGTATGGTGCATCAGCCAGGGGGTGGGTGCTCGCCGTCTGTGGAGGAACCACGGCTGCACAGTATACACAGGGCGTGGAGGAGAACAGATGAGACTGTGGCAAGGGCCTCGTTTCCCTGGGAGCATGGGGAAGGTGGCCGGTGGGCAGAGGCAGGCGGTGTGCTCCGGGTGCCCAGCTCCATGCAGGCTCTGCTGAGCAGGCAGTGGGCAGGGCTCTCCCGGGGGACTCAGCAGGGAGCAGTGGTGTTGTCTGTCAATACATGAAAATTCATTATGCTACTGATTGAACATGGAATTCTTTCATTTCTATAAATGTTAAAGTAGCAATTATGCCTGTTTAGCCTTGAGACTTTGGGACTCCGTTGTTGAGATGAGTTTTGCTTTGTCATACATCGAATCATTTTAATGATCTCGTTTGACTGGCTTCCAGCCGTCTTTCCTGTACCCTGCTTGTGGCTGTCTAGTAAAACAAAATGAAACAAAAAAGCCTTGAGGTGTTCAGAGGCGAAACTTGTCTGCATCTGTGACAGCTGAGATTGTAGTGGTTGTGCAGTGTAATAGAGAGCGTCCCAGGTGAGCGCACACGTCAGCAGTGAGGCCGCAGTGTTTGCGGGCCCCTGAGACGGCCTCTCAGATGGTGGGTTTCTGCCTCGCCTGCAGGGGTGAAGTGTTCTCAGTCACGAGGACTCCGTTCTCACCTTTGTGTGTCACGCTATACCGTGCCTCTCAGCCTGAAATGGCTCATTCTTTTAAGAGCATGTTCCTGAAAACCAGCAAGAAACCTAAGCAGACTCTGACGAGCAGGAAGCCATAGGCAGAGGGTAGCTGTGTGGGATGCATGGAGCCTGGAGACTCGTCTCTTCTGCCCCGGGATGCGGGGCCTCGGTGTCCATGAGACCCTCGCCGCAGGTGTGTGTGAGGCCCGGGTTTCTGTTGAGCTGCTCTATGTAGAAGCTGAGGGAGACTTCAGCCGGTCCCAGGGTTGGGGATGTTACCCCTGAGTATATCAGAGGAGAGGAGTAGAAAACCGAGCGTGAGATCTAAACTCAGGAGCAAGGTTCTTACTCCCACTGCCTCTTGGCCAAGATGTGTGCCCAGAAGTGTGTGGGAGTGGCTGGACCAGGGGCTTGCCTGGTGGTATGTGAGTCCAGGGCCTGCCACGAGTCTGTCATGAAATGTTCTGAACTCAGATGGTAAATTTAGCATCTAGTTCTAAAAACAGAAAATGTGCCCATGTATGTGTCTGACGTTAGAGATTCACAAATGCCCTTGTGAAGGCTGTCGCCCGGAGTCTGTGAGCGGGGGCCAGGCTGTGGGCTGGTGCTGGTCCCGGTGTGAGTGGAGCGCCCGTGGGTCCCCTGGACCTTCCTGAGGGGGAAGAGCAGCTCCTAGGGGGTGTGTTCTGTGACGCCCCCACCCACAGGCCTCCCTCCACCAGGCAGCGCAGATGGAAAATGAGAGCCGTGGGACTCAGAGCAAGATGGCCTCATTTTTTCACTTGATTTGTAATGTTCTACACTTCTCAAACATGTGCAGCCCTCTTAACATTGTTAATTTACTTAAAAGATTATTCTGTCCAAGTGAACTTTTGACCAGGTGAGCACCCTTTGACTGTCAGCACCTGATGCTTTTTAAAAACCCTCGTCTTCTCAGTTCTGAACCCGGTGACCAGGAGGAGCAATCGCGATGGCTGCTGTTGGTGTTTTAGGTTGTAAATCTGAATTCCGTTTGTGCTGGAGGAACAGATACCACTGTCTCGTGAGAGAAAGCGCCTCTGAAAGCGCGCTAAGCAGTCGCTGGCTTCTCGCTAGCTTCTAAAGTTTGTGCAAGGAAGTACACTAACTTCTTTATATTTTTAAGACTTGGTCAGTGAAATTTATTTTGACCCCCCACTTAGGCCCTGCTTGTATTGTTTCACTGGAATGTTAGAAATTACCACCGACTTAGCTGCCAGTGACGGAACGTTGAGTTCCTTAGGAGGTGGGAGATTGCGGGTGTGGTGCTCCTCTCCCTTACACTGCAGGGGTGAAGGGGCTTCCGCCAGGCCGCACCCTGTCGCTGCAGGCCGCGTGCTAGACCCACGTTTGTGGTTTTCCCTGTGGTGCTGGGCTGTCTGCGTGAACTCTGGCGACGTGTTTGGGGTATGCTCATCAGCCAGGCACACTGTGTTTTCAAGGGAGGCAGGGATTCTGGCCTGGCCAGAGGGTGTGTGCCGGTCAGTGTGCTGGCGGAAGCAGGCAGCGGTGTCGTCCTTTCCAAGTCCCCTGCAGATGCAGCCAGCCAGCCGTGCCCAGCCTGGCCCCAGCCACTCCCTCCGGGGTAGCCGCTGCTGAGGACACGCCGGGACGGGGTTGGGTCGGCAGGGCCTTTTGGAGCTCCTTTTACCTTTGGCAAGGGCACGGCCTGTCGCTCTGTTCTCGCCGCCCTTGGCTTGCGGGCTGCCTGGCCACACAGATTAGAAAATGACGTGAAGCACAGGCCTGTCCTGAGAAGGGAGATCGCTTGTGTTTGTGATGACTCACACCCAGCCTAACCCTAGAGTGCAGGGGCAGTAGGAAGGGTCTAGTCTGTGCTACCTAGAAGGGTCATTTTAATAAGAATTACATTATGAATTATACTTTAGATGAATGACTTATTTGAAAGTTATTTTCATTACTCTGGTATTTCACTGTGATGTCAACATGGAAGACCTGAGATGAGTTGTTGGATTTTCAGCTTGTCAAATCTGCCGAGCACAGGATTCTGGTCAATTGTAAATCCAAACACTGTGTGAAAGTACTTCTAGTTACCACTCCTTCCTTTGCAGAAGCATAACCTAAACATGAAATAATGTTGCTTTATAGAAATATTTACTGTTCAAGGTCTGTAATTGTATTTCAAAACTGATGTAGTATTCAACCTGTGAGGGGGTTTGTTTTGTCATTGTATGTGGCACCACCCTGCAGAGTAGGGGCTGCTCTGTGGTCACAGCAGGTGGGCCCTGTGCAGGTCACGTAAGTCACCCTGACGGCTGTGTTGTCTCTAGCAGTTGGCTGGGATGCATTCACTAGGTTATTTCATGTTCGGTAATATCTTCCGGAAAAGTCCCTGGGGTGTGTCAAGGAGACTGCGTCCACTGCCCCTGAAGGAATGTACTTCCTAAGGCAAATAGGCACCTTGGTATCTCACACACTGAGTAGAGAGGAGGCAGTGTTTTCAAACCCAAGAAAACTTGCAAAGTCAGGAACTAAGCTACTCGGGAATCAGTGCCGCCAGCGTGGCCTTGGTGATGCGGGAAGCACCGGGAAGTTCTTGACAGTCTGTGTCCTTTGAGTCACTGCACTTTTCTTTTTCCAAATGCATCCTATTGGATATGGAATAGTTCGTAGATGCCCTAGACTGAGCTCTGGGACTGTGTTGGGACCGCACAGGTGAATGTGTCCCTCCCACAAAAGGTGTCGCCTGTGCACGTGGAGGTGGAGCTCCCGCTGGAGTAGGCGCGCTGTGCCGCTGCGCGCCTGGCTCTTCTTGCGGGTGGTTTGCTGAGTGGAGCGCCGTCGGATCCTTCCCGACTGTGGCTAGTGGTCCGTCCGGGCGTGGGGAAGGGCTGTGGTGGGATCAAGGTCTGAATCTTGTGCAACCTGTGCCATGGACTGTGACATTGTAAGGTCTGTGTTCTGTATGTGGATCTCAGACCCCAACCAGGAAACGGAACTCCTGTGTGTCGTTAACATTTATATTTCCCTTCAAAATATGTACTCAGTGTTTATTTCCTCAAACAGACTTTGTTAATTTAGGAATATCTCCAAGTGGAAACGTGCTAACTTTTTCTGTAAATCTTAAATAAAAGGTGCTGTTCCTTCCTCTAATCCAGGACTGGTTTGTGTTTTCTGTCTTCCTCTCCATGAACTCTTTTTTTTTTTTTTTTTTTTGTTAACTTTTAAATGTCCCAGCCAGGTGAAGGGAAGAGCGGAGCTGTGCTGAATACAGCCCTGGGCTCTGCTCTGCTGAGCCGCTGATGAAGGCCCCTTTCCGTGGGCCTCGGCTCCTCCGTCAGTTAGAGGTCAGCCTCTGCTGGCCACAGGGGCTGCTCGGTAAGCAGGGCCCTGGCCAGGCCAAGTGACCAGCAGCTCCTCCAGCGCCCACTGCAGTCTCCCCTCAGAAGTGCTCAGCGTCGCCCCTCCCCCCCAGTCTGTTGCCCTGTTTGATCAGTGCTTGTGCTTGGAGTTTGCACTCAGAGCCTCTTTCTGGCTGCTGGCGAGTGAGGGGTGTGAGTCCCAGTGACCGTAAACGTGACCCTGCTCTAATGTGCGTTCATCCTCCTGGAAAGCTGAGAAGACCGTCTCGCTGGCTGCTTCTCTGTGACTTCGTGTTTTCGCCGGCTGTGTCTAGTGAGTAGGAACAGGGCCCGTGCGCCTGTCCCTGCCGAGTCCGCAGCCAGCACCGGCGAAAGCCCTGGGGACGTCTGCCCACCCGAGCGCTGATTTTAAGTCTGCAGAGACTCCTGTGTTTACTTTTTGTCCATGTTTTTCTTCCATTGTCCCCTCTAATTCAATGAGCTAAACCTGGAAAAGGCTCATTGATGAGGCCACAGGACTGGTCAGATTTGCTGGTGGGGTTTGGTTTTGCTTTTCTGATATGGCCCAGTTCCAGCTTTCAGCTTTTGTTCACTGGCAGCCAGCCAACTTGGAGCACGCAGGCCCGTGATCGGGGGTGTGGCTCCTGCTGTGGCTCTGTTCCACTTCCAACACTGGCCTGCCCAACAGTGAAGAGACCGAACGCCTTACGACACCCAAGGTGGCAGCTAGACAAAGAAGGCGCCCGCTTTTTTTTTTTTTTTTTTCATGTGAACATTTGCTAAAAATGCTTGTCAGGTGTGGGTGAAACACTGGGTGTGAGGTGAGGTTTTAGCGTGGCCTTTGTGGTCACCTGCAGGTCACGCGTGTACACGACTTCCACAGCTGCTCCTGGGCCTCCTACGTAGATGTGAATGTTAGCAACGGCATGCGGATTTTGCCTCCCCCGCCTTGCTCTCCTGGTGGGGGGGAGAGAGGAACTGTGAAGTACTTGGGGGTGGAGGGATGGGGGGACGGGCGACAGGAGGGGGAAGAGAACAGGCAGTGTGCAGGTGCGAGTCGCTCAGTGAAGGAACACCTTCCGGAAGAGCCCACTGTTACCTGCAGCATGGTGACGGCACAGCCACCTCACGGAGCCTTCGCTTCAATGCCTCGCCTTGGTTCCTTTAAAGTCTTGCGGTGTGAGCGTGTATGTCTTAGACTAGTTGGACTGAGCATTGGTAAGAAAGGCTGAGATGCTTGGGCCCCGAGCCACAGGGCGAGCTGATCTCATCTGTAAGGCATAGGCGTGCGCACATGTACATGCAGTGCTAGGTGGGGCAGAGTCCACTCTGAGCTCCCCGCACCGCTCAGCCAACAAGTTTCATCGCCACAACGGGTGGAGGATGTGCAGCCAGCGCACCCCATGGGCGAGGAGGCGGGGCGGGGCCCGTGTGTGACAGCCGTGTCTGCCCACTGTCTTCTGTGACTAGTGAACTGTGGCCCACCTCCTTCATCTCCAGGTGTCGGACAGTCCGGGAGACGAGCCCTCAGAGTCCCCGTATGAAAGTGCGGACGAAACACAGACAGAGGCGTCCGTCTCATCTAAAAAGTCTGAACGCGGAGTGGCCGCCAAGAAGGAGTACGTGTGTCAGGTGAGGCAAGGTAGCGTGGGCCCTGCCCGCCCCTTCCTTCCTCCAGACCCCTCCCCGCGCCCATCACCACTCATGGTTCCTGCTCCGGGGGAGTTAGGTTGCCTGCAGCGTCGCCAGCTCACATGTAGGGTGCGTCTCGCGTGATCAGTGCGGCCTGTGTGGGAAGAGGGCGGGAGCTGAGCTGAGGTCTCCGTCTCCCTGCTAGAACGCACACCTCGTCGGCCTGGCCCTGGGCGGCCATGCTGGTGTGGGAGCTGTGATGACTTGGGAGCCAGGGCCTGGGCTGCTGTCCTGCCTGTGCTGTGTACTGGCACAGTGACCTTGCTCAGCCCCGGTCCCACCCACAAGACTCCAATCAAGTTGGAGCTTCTGGGTGGGACTGTTGGTGTGTGCGGAGCGCTCGCCATCACCAGCCAGGCACAACTGATCTCTGCCTCGGTGTGCCCGTCAGGCCGGTGCCCCGCCTGTCCCCGCGGCGCTGTGTCGGCCCTTCCCGCCCTGGTTGTAATCCTTGCTTGCTGTAGGAAGTGCACGCCTGTGCACGGCACAGCTAGTTCACGGCGTCTGTGAGCTTGTGCTGCCCTCCGGTTTCCGCCTGACACTGTTCATTATCCACAGACGGTTGTTTCTTTGAGTGACAGAGTGGGGTTTTCTGCGGCTGGGAGCAGTCAGTGTTACTGCACCCAGGAAAGGTGCAGGGCACTCCTGACGCCGCCCTTTCTGTCCCTGTCGCAGCTGTGCGAGAAGACGGGCAGCCTGCTGCTGTGCGAAGGCCCCTGCTGTGGCGCATTCCACCTGGCCTGCCTCGGGCTCTCCAGGAGACCAGAAGGGAGGTTCACCTGCAGCGAGTGTGCCTCAGGCAAGTGCTGCGTCTGAGGCAGGTGGTCCGGGGTGGGCGGGTCAGGGCAGGCTCCCCCTCCTCCCAGCACCCGCAGCTCACCCAGTGTGCCGCGACCCGTCCCAGGCTGGAGTTCTGCCGCTCCTTCCCGCTGAACACGGGAGTTCACAGGAAGAAGACACAGCGTCAGTGTGAGCTTCCACTCCAGCAGAAAGAACAGCTGTGAGCTGACCCGAGGGGCCTGGCTGTCCTCACACACGCCCTGAGCCAAGACAGGCGGATGGGCAGCACAGCCACACACACACACACCCCACACACACGTCCACCTGCCGGGTCTGGCTGTCCTCACACACGCCCTGAGCCAAGACAGGCGGACGGGCAGCACAGCCACACACACACACACACGTCCACCTGCCGGGTCTGGCTGTCCTCACACACGCCCTGAGCCAAGACAGGCGGACGGGCAGCACAGCCACACACACACACACACGTCCACCTGCCGGGTCTGGCTGTCCTCACACACACCCTGAGCCAAGACAGGCGGACGGGCAGCACAGCCACACACACACATCCCACACACATGTCCACCTGCCGGGTCTGGCCTCACACATGCCCTGAGCCAAGACAGGCGGACGGGCAGCACAGCCACACACACACACCCCACACACACGTCCACCTGCCGGGTCTGGCTGTGCTCACACATGCCCTGAGCCAAGACAGGCAGACGGGCAGCACAGCCACACACACACACACACACACCCCAAACACACGTCCACCTGCCGGGTCTGGCTGTCCTCATACACGCCCTGAGCCAAGACAGGCGGACGGGCAGCACAGCCACACACACCACAAACACACACATGTCCACCTGACGGGTCTGGCCTCACATGCCCTGAGCCAAGACAGGCGGATGGGCAGCACAGTCACACACACACACCCCACACACACGTCCACCTGCCGGGTCTGGCCTCACATGCCCTGAGCCAAGACAGGTGGACGGGCAGCACAGCCACACACACACACACGCACACACCACAAACACACACATGTCCAGCAGCCGGGTCTGGCTGTCTTCACACATGCCCTGAGCCAAGACAGGCGGACGGGCAGCACAGCCACACACACGCACACACATACCACACACACACGTCCACCTGCCGGGTCTGGCTGTGCTCACACATGCCCTGAGCCAAGACAGGCGGACGGGCAGCACAGCCACACACACCACAAACACACACATGTCCAGCAGCCGGGTCTGGCTGTCTTCACACATGCCCTGAGCCAAGACAGGCGGACGGGCAGCACAGCCGCACATACACACATGTCCACCTGCTGGGTCTGGCTGTCCTCACACACAGTCCCCAGTCATGTGCAGGCTTAGCCGTTGCTGGTGCTGGGAGCCGGCAGTGTCTGAGGTGTCTCAGGTGGACGTCTGTGTCTGCAGGTAAAATGATGCCAAGACAGGCTGACGGGCTGCACAGCCACACACAGGCACACACCACATGCACACACACACACCACACACACGCGTGCACACACACACCCCACACTTGTCCACCTGTTGGGTCTGGCTGTTCTCACACACGCCCTGAGCCAAGATAAGCGGATGGGCTGCACAGCCACACACACGCACACACACGCACACACACGCACGTGCGCACACACACGTCCACCTGCCAGGTCTGGCTGTTCTCACACATGCCCTGAGCCTAGATAGCCACAGCCACGGCCCCTCGTCCACCTTCTGGGCCTGAGCAGTCTCCTGGCTTCTCAGAATGGGCCCCGGGGGCAGAAGCAGCTGGGCGCAGCCGCCGCTCTGGGTGTGTGTCTGCCTGGGACCATAAGCTGCATTCAGGAGGGAGGGGTGGTACCGGTGAGGGCGGCCTCCCCTGGCTGGACTTCCTGAAGAACGCTGCCCGCGTCAGGCTGGGAAGAGAGCACAGGCTGCCTCCAGAGCGGAGCTGGCCGCGTGAGCCTGGTGGCCTGGAGTGGAAGTTCAGTTCTTGTTGTTTGAAGTTGTCTCCCACCCTCTCTCCGCCTGCTCGTTAGGGGTTCACTCGTGCTTCGTGTGCAAGGAGAGCCAGATGGATGTCAAGCGCTGCGTCGTGACCCAGTGTGGGAAGTTCTACCATGAAGCTTGCGTGAGAAAGTACCCTCTCACGGTGTTTGAGAGCCGGGGCTTTCGCTGCCCTCTACACAGCTGTGTGAGCTGCCACGCTTCCCACCCGTCCGGTCCAAGGCCCTCGAAAGGTAACGGACGCCCCGGCCTCGCCGGCTCCCCGCCAGGGTCACCTGACGCTCAGCCGCTCCTTCACTGACTTGGCATGGGGTTGAGTTTGGATTTTTCTTGGATGCGAGAGCTGTCCTCATTCTCCCTTCTTTCCTATCCTCAATGTAACCTTAAAGATTCTTAGTGTTAGGCTAATCCTCCGCCTTGCGGCGCCGGCACACCGGGTTCTAGTCCTGGTCGGGGCACCGATCCTGTCCTGGTTGCCCCTCTTCCAGGCCAGCTCTCTGCTGTGGCCAGGGAGTGCAGTGGAGGATGGCCCAAGTGCTTGGGCTCTGCACCCCATGGGAGACCAGGATAAGCACCTGGCTCCTGCCATCGGATCAGCGCGGTGCGCCGGCCGCAGCGCGCCTACCGTGGCGGCCATTGGAGGGTGAACCAACGGCAAAAGGAAGACCTTTCTCTCTGTCTCTCTCTCACTGTCCACTCTGCCTGTCAAAAAAAAAAAAAGAATCTTAGTGTTAAGAGAAGGACAGCCTTTGAACCTTTTTTTTTGGACAGGCAGAATTAGAGAGAGAGACAGAAAAATCTTCCTTTCATTGGTTCACCTCCCTAATGGCTGCCTCGGCCGGTGCGCTGCGCCTATCCGAAGCCAGGAGCCGGGTGCTTCCTCCTGGTCTCCCAATCGGGTGCAGGGCCCAAGCACTTGGGCCATCTTCCACTGCCTTCCCGGGCCACAGCAGAGAGCTGGGCTGGAAGAGGAGCAACCGGGACAGAATCCGGTGCCCTGACTGGGACTAGAACCCGGGGTGCCGGCACCGCAGGTGGAGGATTAGCCTAGTGAGCCGCGGCGCTGGCCCTTGAACCATTTTGATAGGTTATATTCGTTCTGGTTTTAATGGCTGTTCACATGAGAAAGACGTTGTAAGATGGCGTTACATCTACCTTGCTTCCTCTCTGGTGTGTGGGGTGGAGGATGGCCGACGCTTTCTGACGCTGACGGCTCTCCACCAGGCGTTGGGCAGTTCTGGGAGGTTTGGGGAAGTTGCTCCTGGAGTGCCCAGCTCCAACACTGGTCGGGGGCTCATCCGTTTTCTCAGACGTTTGGAAGCACCTCTGCCTTGAGGAAGACTGTTTTCATAAAACGTTTCAGATTTGTTTCCTCCCCGAGTCCCCAGCCATGTGCAGCTTAGCCGTTGCTGGTGCTGGGAGCCGGCAGTGTCTGAGGTGCTCAGGTGGACGTCTGTGTCTGCAGGTAAAATGATGCGATGTGTGCGCTGCCCCGTCGCCTATCACGGAGGGGACGCCTGCCTGGCAGCAGGCTGCGCGGTGATCGCCTCCCACAGCATCATCTGCACGGGCCACTTCACTGCTCGGAAGGGGAAGAGGCACCACGCCCACGTCAACGTGAGCTGGTGCTTCGTGTGCTCCAAAGGTGAGGGCCTGGGCTGGCGCCTGGGCCGGTGACCAGCTCGCTTTACTGACCAGTTTTCCATGTTTCCACACTTGGTGGTCCACGGTTTCACATAGTATATCTGTTTGTTTGTGTTTAAAGATGTATCTATTTATTTGAAAGGCAAAGCATCAAAGAGAGAGGTCTTCCATCTACCTGCTGGTTCACTCCCCAGATGGCCACAGTAGTCAGGGCTGATAGCTGGGAGCTCCATCCGGATCTCCAGACGGCTGGCAGGGCCCAAGCACTGGGACCTCATCTGCTGCTTGCTAAGCACATGAGCAGGAAGCTGCGTCAGAGGCAGAGCAGCTGGGAGTGGAACCGGCACTTTGATATGGGATGCCAGCATCGCAGGCAGTGGCTTAGCCGTGTGTCTGAGTTAGCTGTAACTCATAAGGCCAGTCCCCGTGTCTATAAATGAACCGTAGCATTTCACTACGTGTCGTATTACCTCTGTGATAAGGAACGGATTGCTGTTTTAAAACGAAGGTCGAGGTGGTCTGTGTGCAGCCGCCGCCAGCTGAGCCCGCCCACCCTCCCGTTGCAGGCGGCAGCCTCCTGTGCTGTGAGTCCTGCCCGGCCGCCTTCCACCCCGACTGCCTGAACATCGACATGCCCGATGGCAGCTGGTTCTGCAATGACTGCAGGGCGGGGAAGAGGCTGCACTTCCAGGACATCATCTGGGTTAAGCTGGGGAACTACAGGTGTGCGAACAGAGCCCGCGTCTGTCTGTGTTCCCACGTGCGCGTTTCACTTTACTTGCAGTGTTGCAGTTTCTGTCGCTGTCTGAGGAATCTATGAACCCTGTTTTTAATATTTATAATAGATGGTGGCCGGCAGAAGTTTGCCATCCCAAAAATGTTCCCCCAAATATTCAGAAAATGAAGCACGAGATTGGAGAATTCCCTGTGTTTTTCTTTGGGTCTAAAGATTATTACTGGACGCATCAGGCGCGAGTATTCCCGTACATGGAGGGGGACCGGGGCAGCCGCTACCAGGGGGTCAGAGGGATTGGAAGAGTCTTCAAAAACGGTACGGAGATTTGGGGGCGCGGTGGGCACTCGTGCACGTGTGTTCTTGTGTTCTCTGTGCGTCTGCTGTGACTCATTTCTGCTGCTTGGAGTTGACCTCTGTGGAACTGTGAACTAACCACTCTGTCTGTCGTTCTCCACTAGAAAACCAGTTTTCTGACTGACTCGTGTGTGAGGCACAGGAAAAGACGCGGTAGTTAATAACTTTCTAGAGCATTCCATTAGCAGGTAGCAGGCCGTTTTTAGGAGATTGTTTTCAGTGCTAACTCACACTCTGTGTGCTTGCCTTTGTGAACGTGCACGTGGGGAGGGACGTTTTCCGCTTAGGTCTGTGCACTGCTCTCCAGGCAGCTCACGTCTGCCTGCAGCTGGGCACTGGATGCCCCATGGTATCGGGGATGGGCAGGTGGACATAGCACTGCGCAGTCAGTGTGGGCCCCAGCCACAGGGAAGAGAGGTGGGGACCCGGCTGCCTTGCTGGCAGAGCCGGAGTTTACTTGAGGTAGCAGGGAGGGAGGAGGCTGGACATCAGCCAGTGTTGCCGTGCTGTGGTGGGCAGGGGTCCACACTTGGAATGCTGCCAGGGACCTCACAGGCTGCACTGAGCTGCCTGAGCCGTCCCTGTCCTTGGGCTCCTTGGCACACGATGTCCTCGGAGGTCTCAGGAAGGATGGAGGTGGCCTCACGCACTCAGTGCGGCGGCTGTGGGCGCGCCATGGTCACGTGTGGTCTTGAGCAGCCGCGCCTGTCAGTGACCGCCAGTGGCCCAGCTCAGGCAGACCCGAGCGTTGGCTTCTGGCTGGCTTCATGATCTGTGCTGCTCCTGCTGTTCCTGGAGCCTCTCGTTTGTTTCTGTCTTCGGACGGTGAGTCCTGGGCCTCGCGCCTGCGCTTGCTCTCGGCTGCAGACAGAAGCAAAGCTTGGAGCTCTCTCTGCTGAGCCAGCCCCGGGCAGCCACGAGATCTGTAGCTCTGTGAAGCATTGTCTGCTTGGGACATTCTGCAGCTTTTAAAACACCTGCCCTTTCATAGTTTGCCATAACCTCTGGATTTAGAGATCACATGTGCCAGTGAAAGTTTGTAATAATCCATTAAATATAGAGCTCAAAATGTGCATGTATGTGTTGACCAGAGTCTCTGAATTGCCTTTCACCGACTGTTGTAGCTCTGCAGGAAGCTGAGGCTCGTTTCCGGGAAGTCAAACTTCAGAGGGAGGCCCGAGAAACACAAGAGAGCGAGCGCAAGCCCCCACCCTACAAGCACATCAAGGTGACACGCAGGAGCTCATGTGTGCATGCGTGTGTGTGTGTGTGCGCGAATGCACGGTCCTCAAGTCCATGGACAGTCCGAGAGGACTGGCGTGAGCCAGAGCCGCGCCCGTCGGTCCACCGGCAGTGGAAGCGGTTGCTGCCGAGGTGTCCCCCTCACGCGAGGGTGACAGTGCAGGCTCATTGTTTGCCTTAGAGTGTGACGCTCAGGCTAGTAGCCCGAGCAGGGCTGGGGCGGGCCCTGCTGTCACCCACACCAGACAAGCTCAGGGAGGAGGAAACCAGCCTGGCTCCCTCGGCTGGAGCCAGTGAGACACGAGGACCCTCCTTCCTCAGAGCACAGGGAGGGTACGGTCCAGGGCGCTCTTGTGTGTCCTGGGCGGACTGTGGAGTCCAGGGCCCTGGCAGAGCCGGTGTCCACACATCTCCAGAGGTGGGAGGAGGTGTGGCCAGGCACATGCTCTGGGCACCTTGTGCCTCTTCCTCAGAGTGGCCTGTGTTGGCCGCCTTTCCACACACGTGTGCTCCATATTGCTTCTGAAATCTGGCTGTACTTGGTGTGTTTGTATGTAAGGAAAATAATTTCTATTCCTCTGTATTTAATATTTTCTTAGGAACTGATTCCCCAAACAGTCACACAGTGTGAAACTTTTAGATCTTGGGGAGCATTTCCAGATTGTTCTCTCAGGTGTATCTGTTTCACAGCAGTGAGAAGGGAATCCTGGAGTAGGTGTGTGGCTCAGCAGGTTAAGCCACGGCTTGGGACACTCGAATCCCAAGTTGGAGCACTGGGTTGAGTCCTGGCTGCTCCACTTCCTGCTGATGTGCCTAGGAAGGCGGCAGATGATGGCCCAGTTGCTTGGGCCTCCTGTGTGGCCCACTGTGGGTGGGGGAGGGTCAGAGGTGTGAGGCTGCTGAGCACCCGGCGCCGGCCTCTGTGCGACCCCTGCCCTGCACGGTGCAGTGGGCACAGGCTTTCTCTTACTCTCCCCTGCAGCGTGCCCAGGTCAGGGTGAGCTCGCTCTCGGAGGTCAGGAGCACAAGCAGGTAACAGAGTGGGTCCTGGGATGAGTACCTCACACAGCAGTCCCACATTCGTGTTCTCTCTCTCTTTAAAGATTTATTCATTTGAAAAGCAGAGTGACAGAAGGAGAGACAGAGAGGCAGGGAGATCTTCCATCTTCTGATTCACTCCCAAATGACTGCAATGGCCAGGGCTGGGCCAGGTCAAAACCAGGAGCCAAGAGGAGCTCCATCCGGGCCTCCCACATGAGTGACTGGGGCCCAAGGACTTGGGCCATCCTCTGCTGCCTTCCTAAGGTGTATTAGCAGGGAGCTGGACTGGAAGTGGAGCGGCGGGGACTTGAGCTGCAATGTGGGACGGTGGTGTTGCAGGCAGTGGCGTAATGCAGTGCTGCCTCCTGCCCTGGTTTTTTTTTTTTTTTTTAATTTATTTTTTTGACAGGCAGAGTGGACAGTGTGAGAGAGACAGAGAGAAAGGTCTTCCTTT
Organism: Lepus europaeus; assembly: GCF_033115175.1. Lineage (NCBI taxonomy): Eukaryota > Metazoa > Chordata > Mammalia > Lagomorpha > Leporidae > Lepus > Lepus europaeus. Next base: position 90,824,038 of record NC_084842.1, on the reverse strand, counting down.
GCCGTTGGTTCACCCTCCAATGGCTGCCAGGCCGGTGTGCTGCGGCCGGCGCGTCGCGCTGATCCGAAGCCAGGAGCCAGGTGCTTCTCCTGGTCTCCCATGTGGGTACAGGGCCCAAGCACTTGGGCCATCCTCCACTGCCTTCCTGGGCCACAGCAGAGAGCTGGACTGGAAGAGGGGCAACCGGGACAGAATCCGGTGCCCCAATCGGGACTAGAACCTGGTGTGCCGGCCCCACAGGCGGAGGATGAGCCTATTGAGCTGCGGCGCTGGCCCCTGCCCTGTTCTAAAGCTACCAGGTCAGGGGTTGACCGTCAGCCTCCTGTGCTGGGATCGCTGTGTGTGTCCCAGAGCGCCTCAGGCGTACAGGGGTCCACGAGGCTGTCCCTGTGTGGGCCAAGACGCTTCCTTTCCCCTTGCAGGTGAATAAGCCTTATGGGAAAGTGCAGATCTATACGGCTGATATTTCTGAAATCCCCAAGTGCAACTGTAAGCCTACGGATGAGAACCCCTGTGGCCTGGATTCCGAGTGCCTGAACAGGATGTTGATGTTCGAGTGCCACCCGCAGGTGTGCCCCGCGGGCGAGCACTGCCAGAACCAGTGCTTCACCAAACGCCAGTACCCAGAGACCAAAATCATCAAGACAGATGGCAAAGGCTGGGGCCTGGTGGCCAAGAGGGACATCAGAAAGGTGTGTGGCCCCCCCCCCCCCCATTCCAGGAAATTATAGCTCTGGTGGCCTGGACTTCGATTTACTTGTGGTTTTGCATTCATGTGAGAAGGGTGTTTTTAACCATATTTTTGAATTGAATTCACTACAATGAAATCTTAAGATGTCACAGGAAAAATTATCAAAGTCAAAATATACAAATTCCCTTAAAGCGTTCAGTAAGTCAGGGTTTCCATTTCCATGGTTGCTTTTCTGAAGTAAAAGGTTTTGTGAAATGGCGACTGCTTTCCTCAGAGCAGAACCACCTGCCCAGCAGGTGTGAGGCAGTCTCGGCACAGGCTAGGGCAGACTGCACCTGCCCAGCAGGTGTGAGGCAGTCTCGGCACAGGCTAGGGCAGACCACCTGCCCAGCAGGTGTGAGGCAGTCTCGGCACAGGCTAGGGCAGACCACCTGCCCAGCAGGTGTGAGGCAGTCTCGGCACAGGCTAGGGCAGTCTCGTTAGGAAGCTCCATCTCCGGCCTCAGACGCATGAGGGGCATCGCTACGCAAGCAGACAGGTGGAGCCGCTCGGCTTGCCGCAGCTCGGCCCTGCTGTGGTTTGGCTGTGCCTCAGGTTGGGTGGTCTCAGACCCACGGGTTGATAGAGCACAGGGAATGAGCCCTGGTGCCAGTCCCAGCCCAGATGGAAAAGGCGGCTTAGAAATACCCAAGGCAGCCTTGCTCCTCTGCCTGCCATGGGGACTCTGGCTGGGTGGCTGTCAGGCTCTTGGTGATGGAGCTGTGTGGATGCTCCAGGTCAGGCAGCGCTCTTAGGAGAGGAGAATGTTGCCACTTTCCGAATGCTTGGGTAGGTTTTCCACAGAGACTTCCAGTCATGAGCCCTGAGGAGAGGGGCCGCACAATGAGAACTGTGCAGGCCCTGCCCGCCCTGGTCTTGTGAGTCGGAAGTCCCTGTTCTGGCTGGCTGGCGTGCCGTCTGCAGCTCCATGCCGAGCCGTGGACAGGAAGGCCCGCGCTCACCACGCTTCTCTGCTTTCCAGGGAGAGTTTGTTAACGAGTACGTTGGTGAGCTGATTGACGAAGAGGAGTGTATGGCAAGGATCAAACACGCGCACGAGAACGACATCACTCACTTCTACATGCTCACTATAGACAAGGTAACGCCGGGTGCATCTTCACCATGTCGCCGGAACTCTGCCCTGTGGGGACATTATGTCCCGTGTCCACCTTTCCCTCTGTCAGCAGCCCCCTGGAGGCCGGAGTGGAGAGAGTAGTCGGTTCACAGTAGTGCGTGAAAAGATTGCAGGGTTCAGTCTTTCACAGAACACAGGAAGCTGACGAGATCCAGAGAGAGCTGTGTGGAAATAGGAATGTCCATGGGCCGTGCCGGTTGAACCCTGAGAAAGCTGTGCTCCCTCCTTTGGGGGTGGGGGACCTGTGGCCAGTGGAGCCCACCAGAGGTGACTGTTGGCTAGGTGTTGTTGCTGTAAGGTTGGGGTCCAGACCCTTCAGTGAGGACAGGGTCATAAAGGACCAGAGGTAATGTGTTCTGCTTGGTCAGAACCTGAATTGGATGTGGGGCTGTGAGGGACGTGGGCTGTGAGGGACGTGACGTGGCTGTGAGGGACGTGACGTGGCTGTGAGGGACGTGACGTGGGCTGTGAGGGACGTGACGTTGGCTGTGAGGGACGTGACGTGGCTGTGAGGGACGTGACGTGGCTGTGAGGGACATGGCTGTGAGGGACGTGACGTGGCTGTGAGGGACGTGACGTGGCTGTGAGGGACGTGACGTGGGCTGTGAGGGACGTGACGTGGGCTGTGAGGGACGTGATGTGGCTGTGAGGGACATGGCTGTGAGGGACGTGACATGGCTGTGAGGGACGTGACGTGGCTGTGAGGGACGTGACGTGGCTGTGAGGGACGTGACGTGGCTGTGAGGGACATGGCTGTGAGGGACGTGACGTGGGCTGTGAGGGACGTGACGTGGGCTGTGAGGGACGTGATGTGGCTGTGAGGGACATGGCTGTGAGGGACGTGACGTGGCTGTGAGGGACGTGACGTGGCTGTGAGGGACGTGATGTGGGCTGTGAGGGACGTGACGTTGTCTGTGAGGGACATGGCTGTGAGAAACGTGACGTTGGCTGTGAGGGACGTGACGTTGGCTGTGAGGGACGTGACGTGGCTGTGAGGGACGTGACGTGGCTGTGAGGGACGTGACGTGGCTGTGAGGGACGTGACATTGGCTGTGAGGGACATGGCTGTGAGGGACGTGACGTGGCTGTGAGGGACGTGACGTGGCTGTGAGGGACGTGACGTGGCTGTGAGGGACGTGACGTGGCTGTGAGGGACGTGACGTGGCTGTGAGGGACGTGATGTGGCTGTGAGGGACATGGCTGTGAGGGACGTGACATGGCTGTGAGGGACGTGACGTGGCTGTGAGGGACGTGACGTGGGCTGTGAGGGACGTGATGTGGCTGTGAGGGACATGGCTGTGAGGGACGTGACATGGCTGTGAGGGACGTGACGTGGCTGTGAGGGACGTGACGTGGCTGTGAGGGACGTGACGTGGCTGTGAGGGACATGGCTGTGAGGGACGTGACGTGGGCTGTGAGGGACGTGACGTGGGCTGTGAGGGACGTGATGTGGCTGTGAGGGACATGGCTGTGAGGGACGTGACGTGGCTGTGAGGGACGTGACGTGGCTGTGAGGGACGTGACGTGGGCTGTGAGGGACGTGACATGGCTGTGAGGGACGTGACATGGCTGTGAGGGACATGGCTGTGAGGGACGTGACGTGGGCTGTGAGGGACGTGACGTGGGCTGTGAGGGACGTGATGTGGCTGTGAGGGACATGGCTGTGAGGGACGTGACGTGGCTGTGAGGGACGTGACGTTGTCTGTGAGGGACATGGCTGTGAGGGACGTGACGTGGGCTGTGAGGGACGTGACGTGGGCTGTGAGGGACGTGATGTGGCTGTGAGGGACATGGCTGTGAGGGACGTGACGTGGCTGTGAGGGACGTGACGTGGCTGTGAGGGACGTGACGTGGGCTGTGAGGGACGTGACGTGGCTGTGAGGGACGTGACGTGGCTGTGAGGGACGTGACGTGGGCTGTGAGGGACATGGCTGTGAGGGACGTGACGTGGGCTGTGAGGGACGTGGCTTTGAGGGACGTGACGTGGCTGTGAGGGACGTGGCTGTGAGGGGCGCGGGGCTGTGGGACAGTGGGCGTGCTAATTGGGACTGGACGCTAAAGTTCGATCTCTCAGCTGTGCAGGAGCATGTGCCTGTGATGTGTGCAGGGTCCTGTGCTGATACTGAAGACTCAGAACCAAGGACAAAGTGTGTGTATAGGCGTGCATGTGCGTCTGTGTGTGTGTGTTTAGGGGTGAGCATTTGGCACAGGGAGGAAGGTGCCACCTAAGACATGCGCGTTCCAGATCAGTGCTTGGGTTTGAGCCTCAGTTCCCCTCCAGTTCCAGCTTCCTGCTGTGTGCACCCTGGTGCTGGGGTCCTGGCACAGTCCCTGCTGTGTGAGCACAAGGGGAATCGGTGGAGGGGAGATCTTGATCCATCTCTGTCCCTCTGCCTTTCAAGTACATTTAAAAATAATAGATTTTTTTAAATAAAGAAATTATGGCCGGCGCCACAGCTCACTAGGCTAATCCTCCGCCTTGCGGCGCCAGCACACCAGGTTCTAGTCCTGGTCGGGGCACCAGATTCTGTCCCGGTCGCTCCTCTTCCAGGCCAGCTCTCTGCTATGGCCAGGGAGTGCAGTGGAGGATGGCCCAAGTGCTTGGGCCCTGCACCCCATGGGAGACCAGGAGAAGCGCCTGGCTCCTGCCATCGGATCAGCGCGATGCGCCGGCCACAGTGGCCATTGGAGGGTGAACCAGCGGCAGAAGGAAGACCTTTCTCCCTGTCTCTCTCTCACTGCCCACTCTGCCTGTCAAAATAAATAAAGAAATAAAATAAAGAAATTACGTAGAAGGTGTGGTCAGTGCAGCTGAGCAGTGGACAGCCTCCCGTCCCGCGTCTGAGGGCACACCGCAGAAGGCTGCCTACAGCCCTCAGGACCTGGCCTGCACAGCCATAGAGGTGCCCAGCTTGCAGGGGAACAGGGGTTCTGACCTAACCACGCTGCAGTGGGGACTCCCAGAAAAGCTCTCTGGGTTTTTTTTAAAGATATTTGTTTATTTGAAAGGCAGAATCGTCTACAGCCATACCACCCTGAACGCGTCCGATCTCGTCTGAAAGGCAGAATTACATACAGGCAGAGAGAGAGAGAGACCGACCTTCTATCCAGCTGGTTCACTCCCGCAATGGCCAGAGCTGCGCTGATCTGAAGCCAGGAGCCAGGAGTTTCTTCCAGGTCTCCCATGTGGGTGCAGAGGCCTAAGGACTTGGCCATCCTCTACTGCTTTCCCAGGCCACAGCAGAGAGCTGGATGGGAAGTGGAGCAGCCGGGACACGAACTGATGCCCATATGGGATGCCGGCACTGCAGGCAGTGGCTTTACCAACTACGCCACAGTGCCGGGCCCCCAGAAAAGCTCTCAAATGTTGGAGCAGGCAAGCTGGGAGCCGCAAGAGCACCAGCTCCCTGGAGGCATGGGCGTAAAACAGATGGGGCTTGTGTTCTCGCCTTCCTGTGGGACCAGCAGCAAGGCCTGCTCAGAGTCTGGTGGTCAGCAGAGCTGCGGCTCCTGTACTGACCCCCGTGGATGGCAGTGGTGGCCCCAGGAGGCAGTGACTCAACTCCCGTTTGTCAGGGGTGAGAGGCAAAGGGGCCCTAGGCCTGTGCCTCACTAGGTCTTGGAGTCTAAATTTAAACTGCTTGTGTGTTCTAAGGAATGCCAGTGCAGCGTCTGACAGAGGCCGGGTGTCTGGCTGGAGCAAAGACAGACCTGTGATTTGTGGGAAACATCGAAGCAGTCTCTACACATGTATTCCTGCAAAACAAAGACCAGTCCCACGTAAACGTTGACAAAGCACAGTGCAGCGTGAGCTCCAGGGGAGATCCTCCAGCCTCTGGTTCGCTCCCCAGATACGTAGAATGTCCAGGGCTGAGCAGGGCCGGAGCCAGGCTCTGGGAGCTCAGTCTAGGCCTGCCCTGTGGCTGCCAGGGACCTGTGCACTTGCACCATCCCAGGCTTGCAGAGTGGGCATCTGAGTCAGGGTGCACCCCAGACCCCCCACCTGCCCCCACACACACATGGGCCTAGCTGTTGTGAAAGCCTGAAGTGTTGGGGCTAAGTCTGAAGAAGAATATAAAATAAGTGAATTAGAAATGGTTAAAGCCATATAGACATTTAGAGAACAGAGGAAAAATGAGACATGAGGAGGTAAAGCAGACAGACTTCAACGAGTGAGACTGGGAGTTGAGATTGTCATGGAGAGGGTTCTGGGAAGGTGGCAGGCGGCAGTCACATGGCGCAGTCTGCCTATGGGAGCTGCGTGGGACTTGGGTTCTGTGCAGGGACAGCAGACTTCACAGGAAGGCTTGGCTGGAACCCCGCGTTCATTCTGCCAGGTCCAGCTCTTGGCACAGTGGCTGCCACCCATCCACCTTGGCAGCCAGCCGTGCCCCTGTCTGGAGTGAGCCAAGGTGGGCAGAGAGGACTGTGTCCTCCCGAGAGTGAGGGTCTGGTCATGGAGGCGGGGGCGGTGGTGCCCTTCCCTCGGTTGTTGCGAGCCTTGCCACTGCCTTAGCAGGTTTCATTCGTCTCTTCCCCTGTGAGAGTCACTCATGAAAGACTGGGGAGGTTGCGAGCAGCGTGCCTGTGGGGAGACCGAGAATGACCGCACCTGGCCAGAAAGGACCTGCGGAGGCCCGAGCCCAGGGCAGGTGTGGCAGTGGTCGAGGCACTGCTTGGGTTGCCTGCGTTTTGTGCCCATGTCCCTGCTGGGTGTGACTTCCGGCTCTGAGCCAGCCCTGTGCCCGAGAGGCAGAGTGAGGGCTCAGGTTCCTGAACACTGTGGGAGGCCCAGGAGCAAGTTCTGGGGAGTGGACAGCAGGTGGACAGCCAGTGTCTCTCTCTGTCTGCCTTTCACATCTTTTTTTCTTTCTTTCACCCACTCTGGTCCTTGGCACAGACGCTGTGTACATCAATCCCAAAACCTACAAGTAATAAAAACAGTAACAAAACTGCAAACCCTGGGGAAAACGGCCTTCAGGGGCTACCACATTAATTAGAGTAAAAAGTCCACTTTTCAACAAAAAAAATCACAAAACCTGTGGAGAAGCAGGAAAGTGAGGCCCATGCCCGTTGAAAGGAAAGCAGCAGTGGACAAGAGCTGTCCCTGAAGACGGGGTGGGGTCTCCTAGAGACAGACTTCAGAGCAGCTGCTTCCGAGACGCGCCAGAAACCAGAGGCAGACAACGCAGACGGTCGGGTCCATGTGTGAACACGATTCCCATGAGGAGGGAAGGTGGACAGAAAACTGAACAAAAAGTACAAACCTGGAATGAAACCGGAAACACAGAGGAAGGATGAGCTTGAGAAAGGCCTGGGGATCGCGGCGTCGAGGACAGAGGATGGAAGGAGCGGGCAGCTGAGGGCCGGCACAAGCACGTGCCTGTGGGCGTCCTGGGAAGAGCAGAGGGGGCAGAGAGAACATCGGAAGAGGGTTCGTGAAATGCAGGAATGTAAACTCCAAAGAAGCTGAATGAGCTCCAAGTAACAGGAACCCAGAGATCTACAGAGACGCCTTACAATCAAACTTAAAGATAAATGATGGGGGCTGGCACCGCGGCACAGCTGGTGGAGCCCCTGCCTGTGACACCAGCATCCTACATGGGTGCTGGTTCGAGTCCCGGCTGCTCCCCTTCCAATCCAGCTCTCTGCTAACGTGCCTGAGAAAGCAACAAAAGATGGCCCAAGTGCTCGGGCCCCTGCACCCGCGTGGGAGATCTGGAAGAAGCTCCTGGCTCCTGGCTTCAGCCTGGCACAGCCCTGGCAGCTGCAGCCATCTGGGGAGTGAACCAGCGGATGGAAGATCCTTCTCTTCTCTGTCTCTTCCTCTCTCTGTAACTCTAACTTTCAAATAAATAGGTCCTTAAATTTTTTTTAGAAAGTGGAGTAGCCAGGACTTGAACTGGTGCTCCTATGGGATTGCCAGTGTTGTAGGCGTTGGCTTAATCCACTGCACCACAGTGCCGGCCCCTAATGCATTCTGTTCTCCAGTAGTGTCCTGACACCAAAGCCCAGCAACGACACGGGAGAGAAGGCTGCAGACCGCGTCCCTCGTGGCCATCAGGCAGAGGTCTGGCCGCATAGCAGCATGGAGGGGTGCCTCTGTAAATGAACACCAGGCAGCGGGATTCTCTGGTGCAGTGGGACCACGTGATCCTCTGAGCTGCTGGAGAGCAAAGGTGGCCGCTGTGGGCAGGAGGAGACCACCTCCGTGTGGAGAAAGCTCCGTGCGACTCGCAGCTGGCGTGGACTGAGCTGTGCCTCTGCGGAGAGGTGAGGCAAGCATGCCTGCTTTTGCACTCACTCAACACTGAAAGTTTAGTCAGAACAGTTAGGCCAGGAAACGAAATAAAGTCATGGAAACTGGAGAGGAAAAGCACAGTGTTCTCTGCTGACTGCGTGAGAAGCCGTGAGAGGCAGTAAGAGATGACCGTGGACTGCAGGGTGGACACACAGACCCAGCTGTTTCTGTGCCTGTCGGGAGGGAGGTCAGCAGACAGCTGCAATGGTGATCCAGCCTCGGGAAGAATGGAGTGCTTAGGACGCAGTTACCCAGCAAAATCCACAAACCCTCCTGAGACGCCACAGGCCAGGGCTGTGAAGGGGGAGGCTCCACACCGTGCAGCCCCAGCGGTCTGACAGCACAGAGCTGCAGCTGGGAGCGTGGGAGTGTTGTAACGCAGGTCTGAGCCAGCCGAGCCCAGCCGCCAGCCCCGAGCCCTGTGGTCCCGCGGATCTGGACGAGAGCCGAGAGGCTGGGTCTCCGCGTGCAGGAGCAGGCGTTTGGGTCCTGACCCAACATCACATGCGAAGTTCAAGATGATCAGGGCCCAAGTCAGGCCTGAGACAGTAAAACCCGGAACAGAAACTTCTCAGTGCCGGGCTTGGCAGTGATTTCTTAGACTTGACACAAAGGTGCAGGGGACGAAAGACAAAGTAGACAGACCAGACCTCATGGACCTGGTTAAATTCTGTGCCAAAGACGTAGCTGGTACAGGATTAATACCCAGGATGCAGGAAATCCCGAAGACTCAACCGCAGGAAGCCGACAGCCAAATACAAGAATGAGCAGAGGGGTCACGGCGCAGGACCCCGGCCCAGTCACTCTTCAGATGCAGCTGCTTGGTGCCACGCACCCTGAGAGGCCGCGGCCACGGCCCAGCTACACGGACCCCTGCCACCCCGTGGGAGACCCGGGTGGAGTCGTCTCCTGGTTTCGGCCTGGCTCAGCCCCCGCTGCTTACAGGCATTTGGGGGAGAGAACCACTGGGTAGAAAATCTCTTTCCATCTGTCTGCCTTTCAAATAAAACAAAAATAAAATTTTTTTGATGACTTGAGTAGATACCTCTTCAAAGAAGTATGCAGATGACCAGCATGCACCGCTGATAGAGAAATCACAATCGAGACTGAAGCAAGAGACCCCTCCCGCCATGAGCCTGGCTGGGAGATAGCTGGCTGGCCAGGATGTGGAGCCGGAGCCCTGGGCCATGGCTGTCGGTGTGATGTGAGTCGGGCAGTGGACAGGAGTGCAAAGGGGCGTCGTCACAGGCTCGGGCAGATCCGCCCCTGGTTACCACTGAAGGCTGGAAGGCAGAGGCGCGGAGAAAGGCACGGCCACAGCAGTTTCAATCACCCCAGCCCAAACGCGGAAGGGATGCGGGTGTCCACCAGCCGTGGATGGAAGAGCAAGCTTTGGTCTGTCTGCAGTTGCATAGTACTCAGCCTTGAGGAGAAGGGGCTTCTGGGGCCGCCGCCAGCAGTGCCGGCATCCCGTGTGGGCGCTGCTTCGAGACCCGGCTGCTCCACGTGCCATCCAGCTCTGCTGTGGCCTGGGAAAGCAGTGGAGGACGGCCCAGGTCCTTGGGCCCTGCACCTGCATGGGAGACCCGGAGGAAGCTCCTGACTCCTGATTGGCCCAGCTCTGGCTGTTGCCGCCATCTGGGGAGTGAACCAGCGGACGGAAGCTCGCTCTCTTTCTCTCGCTCTAACTCTGCCTTTCAGATAAAAAAAGAGAAATTTTTCGAGCACTTCTGCAGTGTGGTGCGTCATGTTACGTGACAGAAGCCGGGGGGTGGTCAGGCGCACGGCCCTGGGGGCGGGGTTTCGGTTTGCATGAAAGGTGCCGAGTTCTGCAGGCAGGCAGCATCTGACAGTGCACTAAGTGATATGCTGTCATTTTGCAATCTAAAGTGAAGATTATAAATTTTATGCTAGGCACATTTTACAGCAGTTTTAAAACAGGGAAAATAGTCGCTGAACTTAGCCGACGACGGGTTGAGGAGAGTTAAGACAGCCGCAGAGGAAGTGGCCGACGTGGAAGGTGGTGTCACAGAAGGGATCCCTGCACAGATAAAGGGTGGAAACGGCGGGGTGCCGGGGCGCGGAGCAAGGACAGAAGGGCTCGGAGGTGTTCTGGGAGGAAGAGCGGCGGCGTCCTGCCGCCCACACCTGCTCTGGATCAGGCTCAGTGAGCATTTCTGTGTGTGGACGCACTGTAAGACCCAGGAACTGCAGGCTGCCAGAGATGGACCCCAGCCCGGGCGGAGGCGTGGCAGCCGGCCCCCCGTGGAGTGACTGGGCGAGGCCAGGAGGGGACCGTGGACGCGCAGGCAGAGGGGCTCAGAAGAGTGGGCGTCGGGTTCTGGCCATGCCGCGGAGTGCCACGGAGCCGAGTGCCGTCCCCTTGGCCTTTGTCAGGTGTGGGGGCTTCAGAAAGTGCATGGAAAATGGAATGGAAAGACGTTTGTTTTGGAGCAAAGTTTTGAAATACATACTTTTTTCATAATAGACATTTTCTGTGTGCTTTTTAAAGAATTTTAAAATGTACTTGCTCAATGGAGAGAGGGGATCTTCTGTCGACTGGTTCACTCCCAGGAGCTCGGCTCTCCCACGCGGGTCGCGGGGCACAAGGACTTAGGCACGTCTGTGGCGTTGTGTGGCTCATCTCCGCCTGCTGTGTCTGTGCTGCTTCCCCTCACACAGGCTGCGCTCGGCTCTGCTTGCTCGTTGCTGGACAGCGGCGTGGCTTAGTTTTTGCCAGAAGCCAGGAACGTCCCTCGTGCCCCGCTTGCAGGTGCCGTGCCCGTGGCCACAGTGCTCCAGCCCGTTCCTGCCTCCGCCCCAGGCAGCGTGTGGCCCCCGAGCTCATCTTGTTCTAAAGTTTTACTCACCTGGGGCTGCCGCTGGGGCACAGCTGGTGTAGCCACGCCTGAGATGCTGGCGCCACTTTGTGTCCTGGCTGCTCCACTTCTAATCCAGCTCCCATTTAAAAGAAAGGTTTGTTGATTGATTGATTGATTTTTTGACAGGCAGTTAGTGAAGAGAGAGACAGAAAGGTCTTCCTTTTCCGTTGGTTCACCCCCCCAAATGGCTGCTGCGGCCTGTGCGCTTGTGCCGATCCGAAGCCAGGAGCCAGGTGCTTCTCCTGGTCTCCCATGGGGTGCAGGGCCCAAGCACTTGGGCCATCTTCTGCTGCCTTCCCGGGCCACAGCAGAGAGCTGGCCTGGAAGTGGAGCATCCGGGACTTGAACTGGCACCTAAATGGGATGCTGGCACTGCAGGTCACGACTTTACCTTGCCACAGCACCGGTCCCCTGGAAAAGCGGTGGACGATGGCCCACGTGCCTGGGTCCCTGCCATCCTGTGGGAGACCTAAGAGGCTCCCGGCTCCTGGCTTCGGCCTGGCCCAGCCCCAGCTTTGCAGCCATTTGGAGGCTGAATCAGCAGATGGAAGACCTCTCTGTCTCTCCCTGTAACTCTTTCAGATAAATAAATACTTTAAAAAAAAAAAAAGTTTCGCTTATTTTCATTTTCTTTGAGAGTAGAGGCAGCGAGATCTTCAGTCTGCAGTATCTGGGGCTGGGTCGGCTGAGGCCAGGGTCAGAACTCCGTGGGGTTTCCAGGAACCCCGCTGCCTCCCGGGGTCTCCTGCAGGGGTCCCACACAGCACCTGCCCGTTGGGCTCCTTCTCATGGGCCTTTCTTCCACTGCTTCCCTCACGGCTGTCTGTCTAGATTGGTTTTTTTTTTTTTTTTTTAAATTTTTGACAGGCAGAGTGGACAGTGAGAGAGAGAGAGAGAAAGGTCTTCCTTTTGCCGTTGGTTCACCCTCCAATGGCCGCCGCGGTAGCGCGCTGCGGCCGGCGCACCGCGCTGTTCCGATGGCAGGAGCCAGGTGCTTCTCCTGGTCTCCCATGGGGTGCAGGGCCCAAGGACTTGGGCCATCCTCCACTGCACTCCCGGGCCACAGCAGAGAGCTGGCCTGGAAGAGGGGCAACCGGGACAGGATCGGTGCCCCAACCGGGACTAGAACCCGGTGTGCCGGCGCCGCAAGGTAGAGGATTAGCCTAGTGAGCCGCGGCGCCGGCCTAGATTGGTTTTTGCGGACTTGTTTGTTTATATCTGTTGCTCATTTTAAAAAACTTTGTTTAATTTGAAAAGCAGAGAGAGCCTGGCAGACAGATCTCCCATCTGCTGACTCACCTCCAAATGCCCAGAGCAGCTGGGGCTGGGCCTGGCCAGAGCAAGGAATCGCGCTCCGTCCAGATCTCCCACGCGGGCAGCAGGGACCCGGCTACTTGAGCTACCCTTGCTGTCTCCCGGGTGCACTGCCAGGGAGCTGGGATCAGGAGCAGAGCTGGAGCCAGGTGTGTGGCACAGGACACGGGCGTCTCGGGCAGGGTCTCACGGTGCTGGTGTCTGACTGGGACAGGCTGACGTGGGCCTCGGCGTGACACACTGCCATTTCTTTGTGGCCTTTGTCATCTGTCATTTTAGGGCCATCTCAGGGTCCTGTGTTCACCAGGGCTCCGGTCATCTCCTTGTGGTCCTGACCTGTCCGTGAGCAAGAGACAGGACTGGTTTGGGGGTGCCCTGTCTGAGTGGACACGGGCACCACGGTTTTCAGTACAAGTGGTGGTAGGCTGTGCGAGTCCTGGTGCCACTGTGCGGCACGCCTGTCTGGGAAGTGGCTCCAAGGCGTCTCTCGGTGGAAATGTCTTTGAAATCATACACATGAGAGTAATGGGAATCCTATGCATGGTTTTCAAAAACTTTTGGCACCAAAATAAACTTACTTTTAATTCTGTTGTCCGTGAGCTTTTTGAAGTAAAGATGTATATAACTTGGCTTTTCTCTACTATTTATTTGAAAGGCAGAGTGACGCACAGAGGTCTTCCATCTGCTGGTTCGGTCCCCAGATGGCCACAACAGCCGGGGCTGGGCCAGGCTGCAGCCAGGAGCTCCATCGGGGTTTCCCAGGGGGTGACTTGGGCCATCTTGAGCTGCCCTCCCAGGCACATTCGCAGGACTCTGGCTGGCTCACGACCCCACGCTCCACGGGGGTGCCAGGTCACAGCCGGGGGCCCCACCACCACCTCTCCCTACAGGATCGCATCATCGACGCTGGCCCCAAGGGGAACTACTCGCGCTTTATGAACCACAGCTGCCAGCCCAACTGTGAGACCCTCAAGTGGACGGTGAATGGCGACACTCGCGTAGGCCTGTTTGCTGTGTGCGACATTCCTGCAGGTACCGCACGCGGGGACCTGGTCGGAGGGAGGTGGGTGGTGGCGTGGGAGTCAGAAGCAGAGTGGACAGCTGTGGATTCTGCCAGTGCAGGTAGGAGGGTAGGCACAGTGCCAGGCCTGGGCGCAGCCAGGAGAGGGCGCCATCTCCAGTGTGGTGCCCCTCCCCTCCCCTCCCCCAGGGACGGAGCTCACCTTCAACTACAACCTCGACTGCCTGGGCAACGAGAAGACCGTCTGTCGGTGCGGGGCCTCCAACTGCAGTGGCTTCCTGGGGGACAGACCGAAGGTACCGCGCCTCCCCTCTCCTCGGGGCTCCGGGGTGGGGCAGTGGTCAGGCGAGGCCGTGCCACCTTCGCTCAGTACACTCAGGGAAGTTCTTTTTTTTTTCTTAAGATGTAGTTACTTATAAAGATGTAGTTACTTATTTGAAGAGCAGAGAGAGGGAGAGAGTCTCCATCTACTGGTTCACTCCCCAACTCACTGCTACCACCAGGTCTGGGCCAGGCCAAAGCAGGGGCCCGGAGCCCCAGCCGTGTGGGCCGAGCACTGCCTCACCAGGCACATCAGCGGGAGCTGGGTTGGAAGTGGAGCAGCCGGGGTTCAAACTGGCGCTCTCACGGGTGCCACACTGCACCAGCGGCTTGGCCTTGGGGCAGAGCCGTGCCTGTGTGTGGCCGCCCCTGCTGGGGCTGCCAGCCTGCCTGCCTGCCTGCCTGCCGACCTTCCTGTCGGCGGCCCCCGCTCTCACCTCCCAGTAACTGCCGTGTCTGCTTCTAGACGTCAGTGCCCCTGTCTGCGGACGAGAAGGGCAAAAAGGCCAAGAAGAAAAGCCGGAGGCGCCGAGCCAGGGGGGACGGCCGGCGGCAGTCAGAGGACGAGTGCTTCCGCTGCGGCGACGGCGGCCAGCTGGTGCTGTGTGACCGCAAGCTGTGCACGAAAGCCTACCACCTGTCCTGCCTGGGCCTGGGCAAGCGGCCCTTCGGTAGGTGCACGGGCGCAGGGCTGCCCGACGGCCAGGTCCCCGGGCCGGGCTCTTCCCTTGGCTCTGTGGCGATGCTGGCGCCTGCAGGAGCCCTTGCGGGGGGGGGGGTGCTCAGGCTTGGTCCCCAACATCCCCGTCAGTGCTCACCAGCCGGCTGCCCCACACCTGGAAGTGGGGGGCCCAAGGCGTGCACTGCCTGCATCAGAGAGGAGGGGCCCCAGTCTCCAGGGAGCCCGAGAAACCAGAAAGCCATAAAGAGGACAGTCAGACGTTTGTACGAAGGAGAGCATTCTGTGTGGCAGAAGGTGACAGAGCAAGGCTGGAGACACAGGTGTCCTCACAGGTGATGGGCGGCACATCAGGCCCCAGAGGAGCCAGCGGCCGCAGCTCCCAGGCTACCGCACACCGGGCGGCCTGCCCTGGCCGGCCGTGCCCACTCAGTGGCGTCCGTCTCGTTGCAGGGAAGTGGGAGTGCCCCTGGCATCACTGTGACGTGTGCGGCAAGCCTTCCACGTCGTTCTGCCACCTGTGCCCCAACTCCTTCTGTAAGGAACACCAGGACGGGGCCGTGTTCAGCTCCACCCAGGACGGGCAGGCCTACTGCTGCGAGCACGACCTGGGGGCTGAGGCGCCGGCGTCCTTCCCGGAGCCAGCCAAGTGCAAGGGGAAGAGGCGGCGGCGGCGGTGCTGGCGCAGGGTCACGGAAGGCAAGTAGCGCCAGGCGGCCGCTTGGCCAAATCCAGGCAGCGCGGGGCCGCCGGCCCTGCCTGCGAGGAGAGGGGGCCTGTGGCGCTGGCCCCGAGGCCCATGCCCGGAGCCGCAGGGACAGACATCGGCCTCCCTCCACTGAGCCATCCCGCGCAGCGCTGCTGCGTCCGCACTGACGACCGTCCGAGCCGCCGGCCCTCGGCGCCACAGCGACACTTGAATCTCCGCCAGCGCCAGGGTCCCTCCGCTGTCTTTTAGGTTAAAGTTGTGATTGAGTTAATTGGCATATGAAATGTTCTTATCTCACCTGAAGTGTATAGAGTAGTCTTTCCTCCCGAAGGGTCACTGTTAACTCGCTAACGCCGCCCGGTCCCGCTCACGGTCACCACTCGGGGGACGCCAGCTCACCTGGGCTCCTGGAAGCCACGCTTGTGACCGGTGTCTGCTCTTCTGGACCAGGTGTGTCTGGTTTTGTGTACTAATGTGAATTTCTCCTCAGCGTGCTTTCCCGTGCTGGTGAGACGCTGGCCCCTCGGTGTGGCGGCGCCAGAGTTCCTCCCTGTGCCTCCGCGGGGGCTCCCCACCGGCCTGGCTCCTGGGCGCGTTCATGCTCTCACCACCGCCGGGGACCTTGGTCTGTTTCTTTCATTTGGCTTTTCTTTACCCATTTCTGGCCTTTGTTCTCAATATATTTTTGCTAAACTTTTCACAAGTCGCCACCGACTGAAATGTGTATTTACTGATGCGGCCCAGGGTCCCCGGCCGGGACGGGCTCTGCAGGGCCTGACGGCTGCCCGGGGACCCAGGCCAGGTCGGGGTTTAGAATTGCCGGCTACGGCACCTTCCCCTGCGGTCCCCAGACTGTAGTAAGGCTGCACCCCACACGGAACTTCCCGAGGCTCCTCTAGGAGCTGGCCAGGGCCGAGCACCCGGAGGAAGCGGGGAGGCCGGGCCTGTCTCCCACGCATTCCAGAGGAAAGTTTACACAACTTGGAAACCACCAGGGTCCCCTGGACTCTGGTTCTGGCAGGGCCGAGCACCGCCCTGGCCCCCGGGAGCGGGAGGCGGTTTTGCCAGCCAGAGGCTGTCCCTGTGGTCCACAGCAAGTAACTGAAGTGCGGACGCAGTCGGCCTCCTGGGCGCCGGCGGGTGGCGCCCCCTTGGGGCCTGCCTCCTCTGTCTCCAAACTCGTGCTCCCACTAAGCTCCCAGGTTGTTCAGTGCTGGGCAGGGTGAGCCAGTGCCGTCACTTGTCTGAGACCCCTTCCTGCCGGCCGAGGGCTCCCATCTAAGAACACCGGGAGCGGGCCTGCAGTGCACTCTGGGAGCACAGTTAACTTATTCTTGTGTTCGATGGTGGTGAAATTCTAGGACCGTGCAGTCACTTTGGAACTTTCAAATTTTATCTTCCTGAAAGATGTACTTAAACAGGGCTCCCGTCTCCAAAGACTGTTAAACCAACCAGCACGTAACACTAACTTTAGAAAACCGGTTTACAGATCTGGGCACGCAGCTGGCCGTGCACACGGCAGGGCCCTGACCCTGCCCAGTTCTGTTCTGAGGATTCAGTATGTTCTGAACACCAGCTTCAATCCCTGGCCACGAACGGGGACCTGGACCGGAAGCTGCCCGTGTGTGTTGGGACCCCTGGCCTCAGGAGCCAGCAGGAGCCGCACCGGGACGCAGGCCCACACAGGGTCAGGCAGCAGCTCCACGCCCACAGGCCTGGCAGTGGAGAGGCCGGGCTCTGCCCCTGCGGCGTCTGCTCGGTCTCCGGCCGGTGGGCGGGTTTGATGGAAGTCGTGCAGCCCTGGCTGGGGCAGCGGGGGAGAAACTGCCGTGTGCACGCGCCCCGCCCCTCACAGCTCCCCGTGCCTACACACGACCACGGTCAGGCTCCGCCTAGGAATCCTGGGTGCTACCACCAGTTTTCATAGTTAGACTTAAAAACTTGAAGTTCACTTCTGGGGCAAATATATTGAAATAGAGATTTGAGTGAGAATTGCCAGTTGGGGGAAATAGCATTTAAAGTGGAAAGTTGTGTTTGGAAAATTGTGTATGAGTATTTTTGTATTAAAACATTTTTAAAGGCTTTTTTCTTATTTATTTTATGTGGCTCGTGTTCTGCGTTTGCGCTGGGTGACGGAGCTTCCCAGCAGGCCCCGGTCTTTCAGGACAGCTCTGCTCTCCACCCCAGGAAAGGTGGCGCGGCCGGGCGAGCAGCAGCACTGCCCCCCTGGGCCGGCAGCTGGGGCGGGGCAGCGCTGGCCCCAAGCACGGCTCCGGGGCTTCTGTTGGAAAAGCTGCCTTTAATTACGCAGAGGTTTTACAGTGAAGGGGGGCCCCCACGGCTACCAGACGAGGCTCTGTGGACCCTCTGGGCCCCGGGGGGGGAGGAGCGGGGCTCAGCTACCCAAGAAAGACCCGCGCTGCCGTCAGTGGGTTTTAAGGAAAAAAGGTAAAACTCCCACAGGCACAGCTGTCACTAACGTTACAAATCACAACTTTCTGGTTAATGTCAACATCCAGAAATGTATACTGAATCCAAAAAAAGTGTCAGATCACACAAAAGTACCCCACGTTACAGCCCACACCCCAGAAAAATAGCTCTAAGAACAAACAGGCCCGGGCCGGGGCCGCCGTGGGTCTCTCAGGGCTCGTGGCCACGGCGGCCGGCCCTAGGACGCGTTGGTCATGGGCTTGTACTTCTTGAAGCGTGTCCACTGGCCCGTGGCATAGTTCATCTCGAACACTGTGTCCACCAGCATGGTGGTGCTGCCCTGGCCGTCCGCCTTGGGCAGGTCCTCCGTGTGCTCGCTCAGCTTGATCTGGATCACGTCCCCCTGCTCCTGGCACGGGTTCTCTGTGGGAGCACGGGCTGCTGGGTAAGCCACTGGCCAAGGAGCCCCCCACCCCCACCCCCCGGCACGGCCCACCCGGGGACGCACCTCGGGAACCGGCCATGAAGCCCAGGATGAGCGCCTTCTCGGGCCGTGTGACCTTGTTGGCGGTCTTGAACATCTCCTGGGCAGCCAGCATCTGCTCGTTCTACAAGGGGGGAGGCGGCGTGGGTGTCCCGCACCCCCCAGGCACAGGGGGAGGCGGCGTGGGTGTCCCGCACCCCCAGGCACAGGGGGCTGTCCCGCCCGGCACACCTACCGTGAGCGACAGTTTCTTCTTAGGCTGCTGCTGCTGCTGGGTGGGGGGCTGTGCCTGCAGGACCATGGCCACGGGGGCCATCGGAGTGGCGGGCGTGGTGGCCGGGGGCGTGGTGGGCGTCAGGGGCGAGGAGGGCGCGGCGGGCGCCGGCGTGGCGGGGCTCAGGCTGCTGCTGTACAGGGGCGCCCTCTGCTTGAACTGCGCGGGCAGCGTGGGGCTCGGGGCGCCGGGCTCCTCGGGCGGCTGGCCGGCCTGCAGGCTGGCCTCCCGGGACGGCGGGGCTGCGGCAGAGGGGCCTGGTGAGGGGCCGCTCCCCTGCCCGGGCTCAGCCGGCCCAGCTCTGACTTTGCAAAGCGCACCTGGGGGGGTCTCGGCGCTGGGCGCGTAGGACGGCGCGGGGACCACGCTGGGCGTGGAGGGCAGGTAGCTCGTGGAGGGCAGCGCCGGCTCGTTGCTCAGAGACCCAAGTTTCTGGAAGACAGAGGCCATGGTGCCCGCGGGGGCTTCCCTTGCCGCCCCTCCCCCCCTCGGGCACTGCTCCCGGCGCCCGGGCAGGGCCTGCACGCGCGCACACACACACGCACGCGTGTACAGACGCACGCTCGCGCTCCGACCAGCAGGGGCACAGGCGCTGCTACCTGCGTGGACACCAGGCCGGCCGCGTAGTCCGGGGTGGCGTTTTCAACGACCGTCTCCTCCTTGGCGGGCTTGTCCACCGCTTCCGCATCTGCTGCCGGTCCAGACCCGGTCAGCGGCCGGGAGCGGAGCCCCCCGCCCGCGCCCGCCCCGGCCCGCGCCCAGGGCGCCGCCACCCACCCAGGGTCTTCCTCCGCCGCTTGGCCTCGCGGCCGGCGCCGACCATGTCCAGCTCGGAGATATCCAGCAGCTGCCGGAGAGAGAGCCCGCGTCTCAGTCACACGCCGGCGGGGGCGGGGAGTGGGGGCGGGGAGTGGGGGCTGGGGGCAGGGGCGGGGAGTGGGGGCGGGGCGGGCCCACCTTCACGCCCCTCTCTTTCCTCAGCGGCGTCCGAGACGGCGGGATCGGGGTCCGGTTCCCGGTGGGGCTGAAGACGCTGGGCGCCGTGGGGCTCCGGAAGGGCGCCTGCTTCGGGATGCCTTTGAGGGGGGCTGGGGGGGTCGCCGTCAGCCATCAGCCGCGTCCTCCCTTCCGGGTTCCTGACCCTGCGGCCCCGCCCACACCAGCACGCGGCGCCCACCCCGAACAGCTCAGTAGAGCGGGTGGGGTGGGGGTGGGCGGAGCCTTGGCTAAGGTGGGCGTGCTCAGGGCCCAGGGCCTGCGGGGGCTTCCGGTCAGCGGCCGCGCAAGCAGGGACAGAGCAGCCCCCGCGGCCAGGAGGGGAGCTCGAGGCCGCCGCGCGCCCCGGCGGGCATGGGGGGCTTACTTGTGGTGTCCATCTTGCGCAGCAGGCCGCGGCCTTTGGTGTGGAACGGCACCCCCGCGCTGCGCTTCAGCTGCTGCGCCGTCTCCGTGGCTGTGGGAAGGCGTCCGCTTCAGCACTCGGCCGCTGGACGCCGGCGCGGGGGCCCCAGGGCGGGCGCAGGGACCCCAGAGCGGTGTGGGGACCCCAGGGCGGGCACGGGCACTCCAGGGCGGGCGCGGGCACCCCAGAGCAGCGCGGGGACCCCAGGGCAGCGCGGGCACCCCAGGGCAGTGCGGGGACCCCAGGGCGGGCACGGGCACCCCAGGGCAGTGCGGGGACCCCAGGGCGGCACGGGGCGGGCGCGGGCACCCCAGGGCAGTGCGGGGACCCCAGGGCGGGCACGGGCACCCCAGGGCAGTGCGGGGACCCCAGGGCGGGCGCGGGCACTCCGGATGTCAGAACCTCCTCGGCCCACTCCGCCCACCCCGCCCCTGGGAGACTGATCTGAGTTCCCGGCCGCTGTCTCTCTGCCTTTCAAATGAATAAAAATTAAAACCCAAACGGGCCCGTTGCGGTGCAGGGGTACCCACGCTGGGGCCGCTGGGGCCCGGCCCGCACTCACACTTCTGCAGCAGCTCGGCCCGCAGCGTGGCGCTCTTGGGCTTGCGCTTCAGCTGGAAGTGCTTCACGGGCGGCGTGAGGGGCCCGGCCAGCGTGGTCAGCGCGTTTTTGTTCAGGTACTGGCACTCCAGCGGCAGCATGGCCGACGCCTCGCACTCGCCCACTGCCAGGAAGCAGGCGTCAGGCCTGGGCGGCCCCACGCGGGATGGAAGGACAGGGAGCTGTGCCCGCCCCCTGGCTGGTGGCCTCCCCGGGACCTGCCAAGCGCCGGCCCCCAGCCCACCTGGCTCAGGTCAGAGCCCAGCAGACGCCCAGAGAACAGGAGGTCACCTGGGAGCGTGCGGCCCCTCCTCCAGGCTCTCCGTTTCTAGCAGGTGTTTCTGCCCCCCCCCCCCCAGGGCCCGGCGCACCTTTCTCCCTGAGCTCCCCCAAGATGTCCTGCACGTTGGGGTTCTGCTCCTCCAGGTCCAGGTTGAGCGCGCCGGTGTCCGGGAAGGACTTGAGGATGTCGGCGACCATGAGCACCCAGGGGTCCGAGTCCAGGGCGGCCAGCTGGATGATCTCCATCAGCACGCCCTTCATCTGCGGGACAAGAGACGCTGCCGCCGGGGGCACCGGGCAGCAACAGTGCCCTTCCTCCTCCCCACACTGCGGAGACCCCGGACGGCACTTCTGGGAGGGCCCGCCACCCTGGGGCTGCCCCCACCTGCCCGACAGCCCCTTCTGCTCTTCAGGTGCCAGCGAGGGCCTGGCTGGGGCCAGTCAGCTTGCACGTGCTGCCCCAACCACGCCGCAGGCACCCCCAGTCACCAGGAGAGAGCTGCCCCCCAGAGGAGCCCCTTCCCCTGTGAGACCGCTAGCAGGTGTCCCGGGGTGACCCAGTGTCATCAGCATAAAGCTAGCAGCCTGACACTCCCCCTCCCATCAGGCCCAGACTGCCCAAAAAGGCCAGCAAATGGGAACTCCGCCCAGGCACCACCCAAGCCAAATCCCTGAACCCAGACCCTCGGTCCCCACCACTACAAAGACAACTGGCCCGTTTTATAAACATGGTGAGAGAAAGAGGACGCCAGGGGTGAGAGGAGGCAAACCCCGGGCAGGGGCGTCCCCTCGGCTCTCTGGTCTCAGGGGTGCTGGCCCAGCCCAGGGGTAGGGGCGGCAACACACCCTCCTCCCCTTGCTGGGGGCCTGAGGGCGGAGCCCTGCTGTGCCACCCCCCCATGCAAGCCAGGGAGAGCTCCCTGGGCAGCGAAGCCTCCACACCCCTGCCTCTGCCTCCCCAGGAGCCCGCAGCTCTCGCCTGGAGGGCACCTGGCACGTCTTGACCGGGCCCCGCCCCGCCCGACTTCTAAAACCTCCCAGGTACAGCCGAGCCAGCAGTTCCCAAGGGGCAGGGGCAGGTGACAGTGGGAGCGTCTGACACCCCCAACAGAGCGACCAGGGACAGCAGCCCAGCGCTAAGGCAGAGGGGCACTGCTCGGCCACCCGAGTGCCTGGGAGACCCGGGCGGTCCCTGGCTCCTGGCTCCGGATCGGCCCAGCTCTGGCCGTTGCAGCCATTTGGGGAGGGAACCAGCGGATAGAAGACCTTCCTGTCTCTCCCTGTAGCTCTGCCTTTCCAACAAATAAATAAATCTTTTAAAAAAGAAATAATTACAAAAAAAAAATTATGACAGCAAATCACACACACACAAAGGATGCTCAACCTCTTAGTGGCTACAGCAATGCAAAGTGAGCCAAGTGAGCAAGGCTGACAAGGCCGGCGGACCGGAGCCGCGGCACTGCCGATGGCCCAGTGCAGAGCTGGAGTGGCAGGCTCCCCACCAGCACGAGGCCCGGCCCCACCCACGCAGCGACTCCCACAGGGGCACTGGGCCTTCCACACACACGGACAAGGAAAGCAGCCGGCCGCTCCCACTGCAGCCCGCCGTCCTCTTCCGAGCCAGCTCCCTGCTACTGTAGCTGGGAAGGCAGCAGAGGGCGCTGAACTCCGGGCCCTGCACCCGTGCGGGCGACCCGGAAGGAGCGCCTGGCTCCTCATTGGCCATCTGAGGAGTGAACCAGTGGATAGAAGCGCGCGTGCTCGCTCTCACCTCGAGGGAGTGGGTGTTAGCCTAGTGCCTAAGAGTGCCGGGGTTCGGTGCCTGCCCAGCTCCAGCCCCCGCTCATGCAGACCCTGGGGGCCGCGTGCTCTGAGAGCCTCACACGCTGCACGTCACTGATAGGAACGTACCCTACCCCTCCCCCTTCCATGGTGCAAATCAAGAACCACCTTTCTTAAGCAAAATGTGTTTTATTTACTTGAAAGGCAAAATTACAGAGAGGGAAAAACAGACAGCTCCTCCATGCGCTGGCTCACTCCCCCGATGGTCTCAATGCTGAGCGGAGCCAGCCGAAGCCAGGAGCCAGAAGCTTCCTCCAGGTCTCCCACGCGAGTGGCAAGGGCCCACGCACTCGGGCCACCCTCTGCTGCGGACGCTGGCTTCCCCTGCTGCGCCAGGACGCCAGCCCCAAGTGTGCACCTCGAGACGAGAGGAGTAGACAGTGGCGTGGTTGTCTGGCTGCTGTCACCCAGGGCCACGGGGGTCGCGGGCGGTGACCCACCCGGCCACAGCGCCGGCTCGGAGCATTTGTAAGGCACACAGGGACGAGTGAAGATCTTATCACGGACAATACCGTGCCTCAGTAAAGCCGACGGCGCGCATCAAACTGGAGGGCGCAGCGGAGGTGTGATCAGAAGAAACTCCACGCCCCCTCGGGAGACAGCGGGCACAAGGCCGAAGCCGCGCGGCGTCCTGCGAACCCGAGACCGCGCCAGAAGGGGGTGGAGGACACGCCGAGCGCACAGCTCCGGCTCGGCACCGCGGGACCGAGGCTGCTGTCCCCAGAAGGTCAGAGGGCGCTGCTAACCACTTCACCCCCAGGCGCCCGTGAGCCGAGCAGACACGGCTCCAGTCCCCGCAAGACGCACGCCAACACTTGGCAAGCGGCCGATGTGGGGCCGGCAGTGCCGCTGGCGCCCAGGGCCGCAGCCCCAAGGAGACCGGCCTGGAGCTCCTGGCTGCGGCTGCACCAGCAAAGATCTTGCTCTGTCCGTGACTGCCTGCCCCTGTCTCTCAAATAAAAATAAGCGTTTCTTTAAAAAACATGAAGCCGAACATCAACAGTCAAAAATTCTCCCACAGCCGGCGCCATGGCTCAACAGGCTAATCCTCCGCCTTGTGGCGCCGGCACACCGGGTTCTAGTCCCGGTCGGGGCACTGATCCTGTCCCGGTTGCCCCTCTTCCAGGCCAGCTCTCTGCTGTGGCCAGGGAGTGCAGTGGAGGATGGCCCAAGTCCTTGGGCCCTGCACCCCATGGGAGACCAGGAGAAGCACCTGGCTCCTGCCATCGGAACAGTGAGGTGCGCCGGCCGCAGCGCGCTACCGCGGCGGCCATTAGAGGGTGAACCAACGGCAAAGGAAGACCTTTATCTCTGTCTCTCTCTCTCTCACTGTCCACTCTGCCTGTCAAAAAAAAAAAAAAAATTCTCCCACAAAGAAAATCCAGGCCCAAGAGGTTCCAGCCCCAAGCTCCGTCCAACGTTTAGGAAGAAACCACCGCCCGCGAAGTGCGCACAGGAGGCACAACTCCTCCCAGACAGCGCAGCATCGCCTCCTGCCCACGTCTGACCAAGGCAGCGTGGCGCACAACAAGACACTCGCCCGACGCACAGGGCGCGAGGGCCCCCAGGTGACCCCGGGGGGGCGCCCGCACCCAGTGTCAGAGGCCCGGCTCTGCTCCCAACCCCGCTCCTGCTGGGTGCACACGGGGAGCAGCAGGCGATGGCTCGGACACCCACGTGCACACCGGCACGGGGCTCCTGGCTCAGCCTGACCCTGCAGCCAACAGATGGACGCTCCGTCCGCCTCGCTCCGACACCTGCTTTTCAAAAAAGTCCACTTCTGGAGAGAATTCCGAGGTACACCTGACTGGTCATGTTGTTTAATTTTTTCAACTTGTTATTTATTGGCTGCTTCCCAGGCACACTGGCGGGGAGCTGATCAGAAGCTGAGCAGGACTGGGCTCAGGCCCGCACCCTGGCGTGGGAGCGGCGCCCTAACTGCTGACCACACCAGCGGGGCCGACGCCGTCCTGCCAGCGCGAGGGCTTGCAGCCAGCACACTGCTAGCCCTCGATAAAATTCAACATGCAAACGCAGAACAGTGCTGCCCAGCGTGAGCAGTCACCACGGGCCCGGCAAATCCATGCCCAGCACCACGTGACCCACAATTCCACGCCCAGCACCGTGTGACCCACAATTCCACAGCCAGCGCCGCACGACCCACAATTCCACGCCCAGCACCACACAACCCACAATCCCACAGCCAGCACCGCGTGACCCACAATCCCACAGCCAGGGACACACACACACACACACAGAAACACCGTGAACCTTCATGGCAACACCACTTGTAACAAATACCGCGAATGTCCATCAACCATCAACTGATGAGTCAAGTGCACAGACCCACAGGACAGAAAAATCACTCAGCGACAGAAAGGCGCAGCACCGGACCTTGGAACCTGCCAGCCTGTCAGGACAAGGAGGGCGGGCACACAGGGCGCCCCGAGCGAGGCGCACGGCACGGGCCGGCCGACAGAGAATTTCCTTAACTAGATAAAGGTACTGGGGCTAGCGCTGCATAGCAGTTAAAGCCGCTGCCTGCAGTGCTGGGACCCCATGTGGGCACCGGTTCGAGTCCTGGCTGCTCCACTTCCGATCCAGCTCTCTGCTATGGCCTGGGAAAGCAGTAGAAGATGGCCCAAGTCCTTGGGCCCTGCATCCGTGTGGGAGACCTGGAAGAAGCTCCTGGCTCCATTATGGCCAGTTGGGGAGTGAACCAGCGGATGGAAGACCTCTCTCCTCTCTGTGTTAACTCTGACTTTCAAATAAATAAATCATTTGGGCCAGTGCTGTGGTGTAGCAGGTAAAGCTGCGGCCTGCACTGCCGGCATCCCATGTGGGTGCCGGTTTGAGTCCTGGCTGCTCCTCTTCCCATCCAGCTCTCTGCTCTGGCCTGGAAAAGCAGTAGAAGATGGCCCAAGTCCTTGGGCCCCTGCACCCGCGTGGGAGACCTAGAGGATGCTCCTGGCTTCGGATCCTCACAGCTCCAGCCGCTGCAGCCACCTGGGGAGTGAACGGATGGAGGACCTCTCTCTGCCTCTCCTCTGTGTAACTCAATGACTTTAACTTTTTTTCAAAGTGAACTCAAAGAATGTTTTAACTTTCTTTCTCAACATAAGCCCCATCAAGTTCAAGATACTTTCTGAAACATTATTTATTTGAGAGCAGGAGAGACGGAGGCGACTGTATCTGCTGGTTCGCCTCCCCAAATGCCCACAACAGCCACAGCCTGCAGCTCAGCCACCCACGCCATCGCGGCTGCCTCCCAGGGGCTGGAGTCAGGCGTGGAGCCCAGGCTGCCCTCACGGCTCCCGCCGACCTCCGGATCACCGGCCCCTCAAGGCTGCAGCCCACAGTCTTTGCGTCAGCAGCAGAGAACGGCGCCCTGTGAGGATGTTTCTAAAGGTGCCGTGCTGGGGCTGGCGCTGGGGCTGGCAGGTAAAGCCCGCCCCACACGGCAGGCACCGGCTGACTTCCGGCTGGGTCCCGGCTGCCCCACTTCCCACCCCGCTCCCTGCTGCTGCCCGGGAAAGCCCCTGGCAGCCACTGCAGCCGGCCGCGGCGTGAACCAGCGATGCAAGAGGCTGTTTCTCTCTGGCACTCTGCCTTCCAAATAAATACTTTTTTAAAAAGAGATTTATGTGAAAGGCAGAGTGATAGAGAAGAGATGGAGAGGCAGAGAGAGATCCTCTATCCGCTAGTTCACGCCCCACAGGGTCTCCCATGTGGGCGTGGGGGCTCAAGCACCTGGGCCACTTTCCACTGCTCTCCCAGCAGGGAGCGGGGCTGGGGGTGGGGGCAGAGCTGGCGACGATACAGGACGAGGGCGTAGCAAGTGGGGGTGAGCCCACTACACCTGCCCCTCACGTGGGAGCCGCCCACAAGGCTGCCCCCAGTGTGCTGACAGCAGCGAGCAGGGCGCTCGCCTAACAGCAGACGTCACCACTCCCTGCCCCTGCAGGGTCAACCTGAGGATGCCCGCGGCACCGCATGGCACCGCACGACACCAGTGCCTCAGTCACTTCTGCTCCGCCGGGCCCTGGCGCTCACAGCAGCCATGGCGTCCACCGGTACCGCAGTGTCTCATCTCCTGTTCACGCTCCAGGATCTCAAGCCCCCTGGGGAAAACCCCACTGACAGCTCTGCTCCCGCGCCGTCAGCCCGGGCGCCAGCGACTGAACCACGGCAGGGCCCTGCTCCGCCTGTTTCCAGCACGGCTGTGCGAGCTGAGCTGAGGGCGGGGGCAGTGTGGGCAAGCCGAGAGCGCCGCCCTGGGGACCGCGGGGCGTGGACAGTCTGCCGCTGCCACTCCGTGTTCTGGAGACGGCAAGCCGTCACATGCCCGCGACTCCTGGCCGCCCTCATCCAGCCTCCTGCCCGCACAGAGCCTGGGGGCGGCGGTGACGGCCTGAGGGGTCCCTGTCGCCCACCGGGGAGGCCTGAGTCGAGGCCCTGACCCCTGCATTCAGCCCAGAACCGGCTCTTCGTGCCTGTGTCCTGAATCACCACTCGTGAACGGGGCTCCTGGGGGCTTACCGCAGAGCACCAAGGAGCTCCCCGGTCCTCCACGGTGAGCCTGGAGCCTTGTCCCGAGGGCCCGCCTGCCCACGCGACAGCAGGTCAGCGCCAGCTCACTTCAGTACCCGAAACTCTGACGCCCCAGTTTTTCTCCCGCGTGGGCTTTTCTTGAGCTGCTGAATCCCTCAGATTCGCCCCCACCCACAACACCGGCAGACTCGGCCAGCGCCACTCCACCCCAGAACCAACTTCGCGGCCGGTGCACGGACAAGGGGAGCCAGGGCGCCGACCTCCCAGACTCCTCGGGAGCACAGCGGCCGGAGGCCAGGACCGGCTCAGGGCGCACAGGCCAGGGCGCAGGCTGGCACACAAGGCCTTGCGCTGCGAGCTTGGGGGCGGTCAAGCCCGCCGCCACCCCGGCACACACCTGGCGACCAGGATTCCAGGGTCACCCAGGTCTGCTTGTCACACACACCACTTAAAAAGGACTGTTTCCATCACACTCACAACAAGCAAAGACCCGAAAAACGAGGAAAAAAACAGACCGGAAAAGCCAACTCACAAAAAAACCAGCGGCTAACGCTGTGGCACAGCAGGCTACAGCCGCCGCCTGCAGCGCCAGCATCCCATGTGGGCACCGGATTCTGTCCCGGCTGCCCCTCTTCCAGGCCAGCTCTCTGCTGTGGCCCAGGAGTGCAGGGGAAGGTGGCCTAAGTCCTTGGGCCCTGCACCCGCATAGGAGACCAGAAGCACCTGGCTCCTGGTTTCGGATCGGCACAGCGCCAGCCGTTGCAGCCACCTGGGGAGTGAACCAGCGGATGGAGGACCACTCTCTCTCTCTCTGTACTCTTTCAAATATGTAAAATAAATCTTAAAAAAAAAAAAAAAAGGACCAAACAGCAAGCAAAAAGATGCTCACTCCTGAGTGACGTGGCCACTGCACATCACAGCCGCTCTAACACGCCACCGTCACAGCCACTATGTGACACGGCCACCCATGTCACAGCCACTATGTGACACGGCCACCCCACGTCACAGCCACTATGTGACACGGCCACCCCACGTCACAGCCACTATGTGACACGGCCACCCCACGTCACAGCCACTCCTGACACGGCCACCCCACGTCACAGCCACTATGTGACACGGCCACCCCACGTCACAGCCACTGTGTGACACGGCCACCCACGTCACAGCCACTGTGTGACACGGCCACCCCACGTCACAGCCACTGTGTGACACGGCCACCCCACGTCACAGCCACTCCTGAGTGACACGGCCACCCCACGTCACAGCCACTATGTGACACGGCCACCCCACGTCACAGCCACTGTGTGACACGGCCACCCACGTCACAGCCACTGTGTGACACGGCCACCCCACGTCACAGCCACTGTGTGACACGGCCACCCCACGTCACAGCCACTCCTGAGTGACACGGCCACCCCACGTCACAGCCACTATGTGACACGGCCACCCCACGTCACAGCCACTGTGTGACACGGCCACCCACGTCACAGCCACTGTGTGACACGGCCACCCCACGTCACAGCCACTCCTGACACGGCCACCCCACGTCACAGCCACTCCTGAGTGACACGGCCACCCCACGTCACAGCCACTATGTGACACGGCCACCCCACGTCACAGCCACTGTGTGACACGGCCACCCCACGTCACAGCCACTCCTGAGTGACACGGCCACCCCACGTCACAGCCACTCCTGAGTGACACGGCCACCCCATGTCACAGTTACTGAGTGACACGGCCACCCCACGTCACAACCACTCCTGAGTGACAAGGCCACCCCACGTCACAGCCACTCCTGAGTGACATGGCCACCACACGTCACAGCCACTATGTGACATGACCACCCCATGTCACAGCCACTCCTGACATGCCACTGTTCGTGAAGCCACTGAGTGACACGGCCACCCCACATCACAGCCGCTCCTGAGTGTCACGGCCACCCACGTCACAGCCACTATGTGACACAACCACCCCACGTCACAGCCACTATGTGACACGGCCACCCCACGTCACAGCCACTATGTGACACAACCACCCACGTCACAGCCACTGTGTGACACAGCCACCCCACGTCACAGCCACTGTGTGACACGGCCACCCACGTCACAGCCACTGTGTGACACAGCCACCCCACGTCACAGCCACTGTGTGACACGGCCACCCCACGTCACAGCCACTATGTGACACGGCCACCCCACGTCACAGCCACTCCTGAGTGACACGGCCACCCCATGTCACAGCCACTATGTGACACGGCCACCCCACGTCATAGCCACTCCTGAGTGACATGGCCACCCACGTCACAGCCACTCCTGAGTGACACGGCCACCCCACATCACAGCCGCTCCTGAGTGTCACGGCCACTCCACGTGGCCTGGTGGGCACCTCCACACTCCCGGACATGGCCCAGCGCACCCCAGCACCCACCACGGCCACACGCACCACACTGCGGGAGCAGCCGGACACAGGGACAGCAGGGCGCCGCCCACATCCTGGCCGCAGGCCCCCATCTGTCCACACGCACAGGCAGGTGCTGCCGAGGTCCCGGGGGAAACAGGGCCGCCCCGCAGCCCGAGGGCAGACCCAGAGCCCACAGCCCGCAGCCCGAGGGCAGGCCCAGAGCCCGCGGGCAGGCCCAGAGCAGGCCCACAGCCCGCAGCCCGAGGGCAGGCCCAGAGCCCACCCCGCCCCCTGTGAAGACCCCGCCCGCAGCCCGAGGGCAGGCCCAGAGCCCACCCCGCCCCCTATGAAGACCCCGCCCGCAGGCCCAGAGCCCAGCGGACCCAGGTGAAGACTCCCTTGAAGACCCCTGCCCGCTCGCCTTGGTTGGGGAGGAGACATGAAGGGGGGGGTGTGTCTTCACAGCGGGGGGCAGTGAGGGGGGATGTGGGGCGGGGGGGCTGTGAGGGGGGGATGTGGGGCGGGGGGCTGTGAGGGGGGCTGTGGGGCTGTGAGGGGGCTGTGAGGGGGGACGTGGGGCGGGGGGGCTGAGGCGGGGGGGCTGTGGGGGGGACGTGGGGGGGCTGTGGGGGGGACGTGGGGGGGCTGTAGGCGGGGGGCTGAGGTGGGGGGCTGTGAGGGGGGTTGTGGGGGGTTGTGGGGCGGGGGGCTGTGAGGGGGGTTGTGGGGCGGGGGCTGTAGGTGGGGGGGCTGTGGGGGGACGTGGGGCGGGGGGCTGTGAGGGAGGACTGTGGCGGGGGGCTGTGAGGGGGGACGTGGGGCGGGGGGGCTGTGAGGGGGTTGTGGGGGGGACTGGGGCGGGGGGCTGTGAGGGGGTTGTGGGGGGGACTGGGGCGGGGCGCTGTGAGGGGGGTTGTGGGGGGGACTGGGGCGGGGGCTGTGAGGGGGGCTGTGAGGGGGAGCTGTGAGGGGGGCTGTGGGGGGAGCTGTGAGGGGGGCTGTGGGGGGGACTGGGGCGGGGGGCTGTGGGGGGGACTGGGGCGGGGGTTGTGGGGGGGCTGTGAGGGGGTTGTGGGGGGGACTGGGGCGGGGGGCTGTGAGGGGGGCTGTGAGGGGGCTGTGGGGGGGGCTGGGGCGGGGGGCTGTGAGGGGGGCTGTGGGGGGACTGGGGCGGGGGGCTGTGAGGGGGCTGTGGGGGGGACTGGGGCGGGGCGCTGTGAGGGGGCTGTGGGGGGGGCTGGGGCGGGGGGCTGTGAGGGGGGCTGTGGGGGGGACTGGGGCGGGGGGCTGTGAGGGGGCTGTGGGGGGACTGGGGCGGGGGGCTGTGGGGGGGACTGGGGCGGGGGGCTGTGAGGGGGCTGTGGGGGGGGCTGGGGCGGGGGGCTGTGGGGGGGACTGGGGCGGGGGGTTGTGGGGGGGCTGTGAGGGGGTTGTGGGGGGGACTGGGGCGGGGGGCTGTGAGGGGGCTGTGAGGGGGCTGTGGGGGGGGCTGGGGCGGGGGGCTGTGAGGGGGGCTGTGGGGGGGACTGGGGCGGGGGGCTGTGAGGGGGCTGTGGGGGGGGCTGGGGCGGGGGGCTGTGGGGGGGGCTGGGGCGGGGGGCTGTGAGGGGGGCTGTGGGGGGGGCTGGGGCGGGGGGCTGTGAGGGGGCTGTGGGGGGGGCTGGGGCGGGGGCTGTGGGGGGGACTGGGGCGGGGGGCTGTGAGGGGGTTGTGGGGGGGACTGGGGCGGGGGGCTGTGAGGGGGGCTGTGGGGGGGACTGGGGCGGGGGGCTGTGAGGGGGGCTGTGGGGGGGACTGTGAGGGGGACTGGGGCGGGGGGTTGTGAGGGGGGCTGTGGGGGGGGCTGGGGCGGGGGGCTGTGAGGGGGCTGTGGGGGGACTGGGGCGGGGGGCTGTGGGGGGGACTGGGGCGGGGGGCTGGGGCGGGGGGCTGTGGGGGGGGCTGGGGCGGGGGGCTGTGGGGGCGGCTGGGGCGCGTTTGTCGGGAGCGCCGCGGGTTGGGGACGAGCCCGCGGGCGGGGGCGGCGCGAGGCGCGGTCTGTCGGGGAGACGGAGGGCGTCGGGGGGCGGCCGCGCCGGGCTCGCGCCCACTCACCTCGTCCACGGTGCGGCGCGGGAGGTGCAGCGTCCCGAGCAGCAGCTTGAGCTTCACGGCCGACGAGAGCCCGTGGAAGCACAGGCGGATGTTGTCGATGACGGCGGCCGTGAGCAGGGACGCGATGCTGGGCGGCGCCCACAGCTCATCCGTGGCCCCCAGCTTGTTGTGCAGCCACAGGCCCGTGTCGCTCTCCCGCATGGACGCCATCTTGGGGGAGCCCGCGCCGCCGCGCCGGCATCTTACGCAGACACCTGCGCGCCCCTGGCGAGGACCCCCAACATGGCGGCGCCCGTGGGCTCGCGCGATGACGTCGGGGGCGGGGCCTCGAGCGAGCCGGTGGCGGGAGGCGGGGGCGGAGACCTGCCGGCTTCCGTACCGCAGTATGGCGGCGCCCGTCGGTTCGCGCTTTTGATGTCCCGGAGGGCGGGGCCTCGAGCGAGGCAGAGGCGGCAAGCAGGGGCGGAGACCTGACGTTTCCGTACCGCAGCATGGCGGCGCCCGTGGGCTCGCGCTGTGATGTCCCGGAGGGCGGGGCCTCGAGCGAGCCGGTGGCGGGAGGCAGGGGCGGAGACCTGCCGGCTTCCGTACCGCAGCATGGCGCCGGCCTCGGCACGGCGGCGTGAGATGACGTAGCAGCCTGCGCCGTGGAGCCGCCGTGGAACGCTCATTGCCGAGAGCGGTGCTACACGCACGGTGGCTGGTCGGAGGCGACAGCTGCTCTTGTCTGCAGCCGGCCCTTCGCTTTCTCCTCCCAGAATGCCCGTGTGGTCCTCGCGGCCCCAGCCGGAGCTGACCGCCGCCGCCGTGGCCCGCAGCCTCCTGCCGAGCGGAGAGAGGCCCGCGCGTGTCCTCCCTAGAGCGTGGAGAAGCCCGCGCGTGTCCCCCCTAAGCGTGGAGAGGCCCGCGCGTGTCCCCACTAGAGCGTGGAGAAGCCCGCGCGTGTCCCCCCTAGAGCGTGGAGAGGCCCGCGCGTGTCCCCCCTAGAGCGTGGAGAGGCCCGCGCGTGTCCCCCCTAGAGCGTGGAGAGGCCCGCGCGTGTCCCCCCAGAGGTTAGAGAGCCCCTCGCGTGTCCACCCCCAGAGGTTAGAGAGCCCCGCGCGTGTCCCCCCCCAGAGGTTAGAGAGGCCCGCGCGTGTCCCCCCAGAGTGGAGAGAGGCCCGCGCGTGTCCCCCCAGAGTGGAGAGAGGCCCGCGCGTGTCCCCCCCAGAGGTTAGAGAGCCCCGCGCGTGTCCTCCCCCCAGAGGTTAGAGAGCCCCGCGCGTGTCCTCCCCCCAGAGGTTAGAGAGCCCCGCGCGTGTCCCCCCAGAGGGGAGAGAGGCCTGCGCGTGTCCCCCAGAGGTTAGAGAGCCCCGCGCGTGTCCCCCCAGAGGGGAGAGAGCCCCGCGCGTGTCCCCCCAGAGTGGAGAGAGGCCCGCGCGTGTCCCCCCCAGAGGTTAGAGAGCCCCGCGCGTGTCCACCCCCAGAGGTTAGAGAGCCCCGCGCGTGTCCCCCCAGAGGGGAGAGAGCCCCGCGCGTGTCCCCCCAGAGGGGAGAGAGCCCCGCGCGTGTCCCCCCAGAGGTTAGAGAGCCCCGCGCGTGTCCCCCCCAGAGGGGAGAGAGCCCCGCGCGTGTCCCCCCCAGAGGTTAGAGAGCCCCGCGCGTGTCCCCCCAGAGGTTAGAGAGCCCCGCGCGTGTCCCCCCCAGAGGTTAGAGAGCCCCGCGCGTGTCCCCCCAGAGGTTAGAGAGCCCCGCGCGTGTCCCCCCAGAGGTTAGAGAGCCCCGCGCGTGTCCCCCCAGAGGTTAGAGAGCCCCGCGCGTGTCCCCCCAGAGGTTAGAGAGCCCCGCGCGTGTCCACCCCCAAAGGTTAGAGAGCCCCGCGCGTGTCCCCCCAGAGGGGAGAGAGCCCCGCGCGTGTCCCCCCAGAGGGAGAGAGCCCCGCGCGTGTCCCCCCAGAGGTTAGAGAGCCCCGCGCGTGTCCCCCCCCCAGAGGGGAGAGAGCCCCGCGCGT